>NC_092087.1:90690989-90905989 GCF_045679555.1 Salvelinus alpinus | reverse complement strand
CACCCAGCCTCCACTAACACACTGACCCACCCAGCCTCCACTAACACACTGACCCACCCAGCCTCCACTAACACACTGACCCACCCAGCCTCCACTAACACACTGACTGCCTGCTGTCCACCACTGAACAACTACTACTGATAAGATGTTTAGATCAATGATACATTTCAATCAGCTAATAACAACATATTTCACAATGTTCTAGATGTGATTCATAACAGAGTTACTGCAGGGGTACAGCATGGAAAGTAGAGGAGGCTGGTGGCAGGAGATATAGGAGGACAGGCTCATTGTAATGACTGGAATAGAATAGATTGAACGGTATCAAACACATCAAATGCATGGTTTCCATGGTTTCCATGTGTTGATACCTTTCCATCCATTACAGCCATTACAATGAGCCTGTCCTCCTATATCTCCTCCCACCAGCCACCACTGACGTAAAGATTTGATCCACTTACCCACAGAAAATATAAATCTAGTGTAGTCTGCAGGTCTCCATCTTCTATCAGATCCACACCAATATGTCCCAGAATCCTCTGGTCTCATCTTCTTGATGTGAACAGTGAAGTTGGTCTTCTCACGGTTGTCCCTCAGAGAAAACCTCTCATTCCATTTAATGATGTTAGGTTGTGTAGCTGTAACTTTATTTTCACAGGTTAAAGGACTGTCCCCCTTACAGAAGAACTTCTCATTCTTCTTGTGGCCTGCTGGATATTTACAAGTAAGCCTGGCAGTCTCCCCAACCTGCTCATTCACATTGATTGGTTTGACATCCCTCCAATCTGTGAATGAGATTTTTTTTAAACACATGCACATTTCAATTAAACGACTTTTATCAAATAGATATGAGTGTAACTTGTGTGTTTATGTTCACATGTTAAAGAGAAAGAAGAAGTTTATACTCACTTCTAACAAGCAGCTTCACCTGTGTGATCAGTGTAATGTAACGTTGTTCTGTCCTGCTGGTTTCTACTCCACACCAGTAGGTCCCAGTATCATCTTCAGTCAGGTCCCTGATGGTCACTGTGGAGAATCTCTCTCCTGTGTTGTCAGACACAGAGAAACGACCAGCTTTTGCAGTTGTCTGGTGAGCAGCAATCATATAAACACAAGTCTTGAAGTCATTGCTTTCCTTGCAGAAATACTTGATGCTGTCCTCATGGTCCTCTGGATAGTTGCATCTGATGGTAGCTTCTCCTCCCAGATAGGCCGTCTCTGTGACTGACTTCTCACAGCAGTCATCTGTCAATAGGAACACACATCACAACCTTAGTCTAGTACTATAGACTGACTTCTCACAGCAGTCATCTGTCAATAGGAACACACATCACAACCTTAGTCTAGTACTATAGACTGACTTCTCACAGCAGTCATCTGTCAATAGGAACACACATCACAACCTTAGTCTAGTACTATAGACTGACTTCTCACAGCAGTCATCTGTCAATAGGAACACACATCACAACCTTAGTCTAGTACTATAGACTGACTTCTCACAGCAGTCATCTGTCAATAGGAACACACATCACAACCTTAGTCTAATACTATAGACTGACTTCATTGACTAGTGGTACTGATCATGTGATAACATATGTAGCTAAATTAATTTAATAAAGTTAAAGTAAAAGTCTCTCACCCTTCTTCACATCCAGCTCTACCTTGGTATAACTGTCAGGTGCAGTAGGTTTGTCCACTCCACACCAGTAGGTCCCTTCATCTTGTCTGGTCAGTTGTCTGATGATCACCTTGAAGTAGTTACTTCCAGTGATGTCATACAGAGAGAATCTACCACTGTGTGCCCAGGTGTTCTTCCTCAGAGTAGTTATCTTCTTATCACAACTATAAGTCCACTTTGTTCCATTACAGAAATATTTGTCATGACTTCTTTCTTCTGTGGAATAATGACAGTAGAGGATGACAGTTCCTCCAGAGTATCCTGTCACTTTGAAGGAGCTCAAACAACCTGTCAATCAGACAAGAGAAAATATATTATCTGTAGTAGCAGCCTTTATAAGAAGACTAACTGGATGTTATTACATTGTTATAACAAGCGTATTACCTGTCATGAAGGAGAGGAGGATGACTATCAGCAGGATCCTCATCTTGTTGTGTTCCAGGTTGGTCCAGGTGTCTATAGGTCCTGATATAATGTTGTGTTCTCTCCAGGTTGGTCCAGGTGTCTATAGGTCCTGATATAATGTTGTGTTCTCTCCAGGTTGGTCCAGGTGTCTATAGGTTCTGATATAATGTTGTGTTCTCTCCAGGTTGGTCCAGGTGTCTATAGGTCCTGATATAATGCTGTGTTCTCTCCAGGTTGGTCCAGGTGTCTATAGGTCCTGATATAATGCTGTGTTCTCTCCAGGTTGGTCCAGGTGTCTATAGGTCCTGATATAATGCTGTGTTCTCTCCAGGTTGGTCCAGGTGTCTATAGGTCCTGATATAATGCTGTGTTCTCTCCAGGTTGGTCCAGGTGTCTATAGGTCCTGATATAATGCTGTGTTCTCTCCAGGTTGGTCCAGGTGTCTATAGGTCCTGATATAATGCTGTGTTCTCTCCAGGTTGGTCCAGGTGTCTATAGGTCCTGATATAATGCTGTGTTCTCTCCAGGTTGGTCCAGGTGTCTATAGGTCCTGATATAATGTTGTGTTCTCTCCAGGTTGGTCCAGGTGTCTATAGGTCCTGATATAATGTTGTGTTCTCTCCAGGTTGGTCCAGGTGTCTATTGGTCCTGATATAGTACTGTGTGTCCAAGTCTACAACTCTCTCTGTTCTCTCTCTACTTATAGGAACTTAAATACAAACGTAATGTACTTCATGTACTCTCTCTCTCTCTCTGCCCCTCCCTCTCTCTAACTCACTATTTGCGCTCGTACAACTATGTACTTCCCTATTTCTGCATCTCTCTCTCTCTCTACTAGTTCAAACCCTCCTACCACATGTTATTTCTGACAGCCCCTCCCTCTTCCTCCTTAACCAATCTCATCTATGTACCTACATTACACAGTAGAGAGAGAGAGAGAGAGAGAGAGAGAGAGAGAGAGAGAGAGAGAGAGAGAGAGAGAGAGAGAGAGAGAGAGAGAGAGGGAGGGTGAGAGAAAGAGAGACAGAGTCCTCTATGGATCATAGCACAGAAACACATTCAAAGACTCTCATTCAGACTGGAGGCTGTCTACAGAGGAGAGAAACAGAGTTATTCTGCCACTGGAGGGCGCTCTCCCTCCATCTCTCTCTCCCTCCAGCTCTCTCTCCCTCCATCTATCCCTCAATCTCACCTCTGTGTGTCTAGTGACAGTGGTACTTGTTGATGAGACAGGTACTGAGTTTACTGACAGCACCAGTGGAGGCTGGTGAGGGGAGGACTACTTATAGTAATGGCTAGAATGGACCGTATCAAATACATAAATATATTGGTGCTTTATTGATAAATACACATAGTCTCATTTCCCAGTTGTCATGACTGTCCTGTGAGGATCAGACTGATGGGGGGAGGTGACAGTAACCAGGCCTCTCTCTCTCCAACAGAGAGGAGAGGGGGAGCTGTTGATTCGTCACCTTCACACCCTGCTGTAAATCTCTGGATGGGGAAACTTTGTCTCTCTACCCTTTAGTATTGGGATTGGAATGTCTTTTGTCTAGAGAGACTTTTGCCCAAAACTCTAACTTTGGAACAGTATTTCTAACATCCGAATGTAGAATGTAGAATGTAGAATGTATATGTCAAGTTTCCATCCAATAGACACTGTGAAATGAAGATAATATTTTTGTTAAGAATTTGATTCAAATTTTCTAACGAGTACATAGTTTTGATGATACATTGCCCAGTAAGTAGCCACGCCTGAGGGACCTCAGAGAGCGTTTCAGCATGATGGTAACACCCCATTTTTACCAGAGTGTATAAAGGATTGGCTAAGAATTAACATATCAGACCAGAACATTTCTGTGTTGCTGCTGGCGTGTAAAGTGGTCAGGAGCTGAACCCTGAAAAATCAATCTTTAGACCAGAAAGATGTGAGACCATGGAAAAGGTCAGAACTTAACCTCAACACGAGGTGAAGAAGATAGACTCACCTTCCTTTAGACCAGAGAGACGAAGAGCTGCAGCTCATGTCCATCTTGGTCCGAATCCTGAGTGCCAACACGAGGAGGAAGAGGCGAGAAGCTCACCTCAGACAATCACTGGTACAGCTGATTAGCTGTCTTAAGTCAGATATCGAGAAAAACTCATCTAAAGGACTATCTTGCTATGCTCATCACCAACTCTCATCACTGTTGACATGGCTGGTTATCTTCCAGAGTGAACAACAGTAGAAGACGGGAAAGGGAAACCCCTTTCGGACAATCAGAGCCAAACAGCTGGAAGGTCAACAACTTTCCGAAAAGGCTTAGTTCCGACCGAGATAAACGAAGAACAGCATTCAACACGTAAATACATTCATTATTTCTTATACCGAACGGGCGGTGGTTCGTGTGCAAAGTATGCGATTAATGGGAGAATAGTTATGGAATGTGACCATGATAAGTGTCCATTTCATAGGGACTTTTGTCTCATGCAAGTGTGTGTGTGTGTTCTGTTATTATTTAGTTAGTTAGTAAATAAATTATTCAACCAAATTGTATAGTACTGAATAATTATCAAGGTTGGGGTTCTTGCAGATCCAAGAAGGTTACGACTGTTCAGAATGAGAATTGATATCAGGTAATGATTAATAAGTGACTGTTCAGAATGAGAATTGATATGAGGTAATGATTAATAAGTGACTGTTCAGAATGAGAATTGATATGAGGTAATAATTAATAAGTGACTGTTCAGAATGAGACTGATATGAGGTAATGATTAATAAGTGACTGTTCAGAATGAGAATTGATATGAGGTAATAATTAATAAGTGACTGTTCAGAATGCGACTGATATGAGGTAATAATTAATAAGTGACTGTTATTGATATATATCTTATATAGCTTCTAGAGTTTAATTTAGGAGATGATAACTCATTAAACAACTTATTCCGTGGTGCCCCAAATCTTAATGAGTTAATTGTTTCATGATTAATTTAATTGGGTAACAATTAAACATAGTTAGTGGATTTAAGCAAAAACATTCATCAGATTAATGAAAGTCAAGTCCAGACAGTCAAGTGGAGTAAAAAGCTGTAGCATAGTGGAGACAGGCTGGATATCTGGGGATGTTGACAGTAGCTTAGTGGAGACAGGCTGGATCTCTGGGGAAGTTGACAGTAGCATAGTGGAGACAGGCTGGATCTCTGGGGAAGTTGACAGTAGCCTAGTGGAGACAGGCTGGATCTCTGGGGATGTTGACAGTAGCCTAGTGGAGACAGGCTGGATCTCTGGGGAAGTTGACAGTAGCATAGTGGAGACAGGCTGGATCTCTGGGGAAGTTGACAGTAGCATAGTGGAGACAGGCTGGATCTCTGGGGAAGTTGACAGTGTCATAGTGGAGACAGGCTGGATCTCTGGGGAAGTTGACAGTAGCATAGTGGAGACAGGCTGGATCTCTGGGGAAGTTTACAGTAGAGCCTCTCCACCTCCAACGTTGGAGTAGATGTCATCTGGATGAGGATTGGTTGCCTTGGCATAGATTATGGTGATGTCACAAGCTGTATATGGGTTATGATTGGTTCCTGTGGCATAGATGGGGTTGGTGATGGTTCCTGTGTCTGGATCCTGGTTGGTTGTCATGGAGTCAGACACCAACAGTCTGGCAGAGTGTTTAGATGCTGAAGAGGAAAACAAACAGATGATTTATTGTTGATAATTATTTATTTATGTTTTGTTATTAAATGTTTTTAGTTATAAAACCTTTACAAATGTTTTGACATATTTGTTAAATCTTTAAATAATGATTGTGTGTAATAACTAGTGTACCTGTTGGTCTCCTGTCTCTGTCTCTCCTCTGTCTAAAGAACATGAACAGCAGCAGACCCAGCAGTAGTAGAACAACACCCAGACCAACACCAGAGAACATCACATCACCTAGAACACCCAGACCAACACCAGAGAACATCACAACACCTAGAACACCCAGACCAACACCAGAGAACATCACATCACCTAGAACACCCAGAACAACACCAGAGAACATAACATCACCTAGAACACCCAGACCAACACCAGAGAACATCACATCACCTAGAACACCCAGACCAACAACAGAGAACATCACGTCACCTAGAAAACCCAGAACAACACCAGAGAACATCACATCACCTAGAACACCCAGACCAACACCAGAGAACATCACGTCACCTAGAACAACCAGAACAACACCAGAAAACATCACATCACCTAGAACACCCAGAACAACACCAGAGAACATCACATCACCTAGAACACCCAGAACAACACCAGAGAACATCACATCACCTAGAACACCCAGACCAACACCAGAGAACATCACATCACCTAGAACACCCAGACCAACACCAGAGAACATCACATCACCTAGAACACCCAGACCAACACCAGAGAACATCACATCACCTAGAACACCCAGACCAACACCAGAGAACATCACATTACCTAGAACACCCAGGCCAACACCAGAGAACATCACGTCACCTAGAACACCCAGACCAACACCAGAGAACATCAGATCACCTAGAACACCCAGAGACAGTACTCAGGCATAATGTAACAGTGATGGTACATTTAGCTAGTCTCTACTGTACTGTACTTCTGTGTTTCTTCATTTCAGAGGGAGGGAGGAGGGAAGACAACATCAGACAGAGAAACATGTGGTGTTGAGGAGAGCAGAAATAAAGAAGAAATGTTAATGATAAGTTATCAATAGTAAGAGCCAGATTTTTTAGTCTAAAACCAGGTATCAGGAAAGTCAATGCTTTTTTGTTCAATCTCCTTCACTGTCTGGAGGAGGAAGATGTAATGGCTAGTTTATACCACAAGGTGGTGGATCTATAGATTCATGGTTGTAGTTTAAAAGGGTTGGATGCTTGGTAGTTGTAGTCCTTGTTACAGTTTGGTGCTTGGTAGTTGTAGTCCATGTTACAGTATGGTGCTTGGTAGTTGTAGTCCATGTTACAGTATGGTGAGTGGTAGTTGTAGTCCATGCTACAGTATGGTGCTTGGTAGTTGTAGTCCATGTTACAGTATGGTGCCTGGTAGTTGTAGTCCATGCTACAGTATGGTGCTTGGTAGTTGTAGTCCATGTTACAGTATGGTGCTTGGTAGTTGTAGTCCATGTTGCAGTATAGCGCTTGATAGTTGTAGTCCATGTTACAGTTTGGTGCTTGGTAGTTGTAGTCCATGTTACAGTATGGTGCTTGGTAGTCGTAGTCCATGTTACAGTATGGTGCTTGGTAGTTGTAGTCCATGTTACAGTATGGTGCTTGGTAGTTGTAGTCCATGTTACAGTATAGTGTCATGTGGTGCTGACCCAGCTGGCAAAGTGGATCTGGGCCGATTCCGGCTGAGAGTCGGGCACTCGGTCGTCGTCGTCGGTCGTCGTCGTGAGTCGGCAGTATTACTATTAGTATCAGTATTACTTAGGATTCAGGGATTGAGCCATCTGTCCCAAATGTATTATTGGGGCTCTGGCTGATTGGGGCTACTCTCTGGCAGATGATTACACGGGCTGCTTTATATAATTAACATTTCATTAGTTATTTTTCCATATTTTCTCATTGTTTCTGTGATTTAAAAAAATACAATTAACATTTACATTAAATTATTTAAGAGTCCTGTTTAAGTAGTATTTTTGTATTTTGATACTTTGTGCAAGGCAAAAATTGCAGTGCAAACTACGTTGCTACAGATGTTGGTTCGATACCTGTGCCGGCCACGCCCGGGAGACCTATAAGGCGACGCACAATTTGTCCAGCGTCGTCAGAGATAGGAGAAGGTTTGGCCGGCTGGGATGTCCTTGTCCCATCGCGCTGTAGCGACTCTTGTGGTGTGCCAGGCACATGCACACTGACACGATCTCCAGGTGTACGGTGTTTCATCCGACACAAAATGTTTTTATGTGGATGGGTATAATTCGTATGTATAAAATGTATAATAGTAATATTTAAAATGACTAAATAGGGTAATTTTGTATACATTTATTTAAATTTGTATCAGTCCGCTTCTGGGGGGATTCTGGTAAGATGCCGTCAAAATTGGTTGAATTCCGGTAGACAGAAACGGCCCGATTCTGGGCTGTCCTTAATTTTGATTCCGGGCTGACTTAATCAGTTCCGACCGCCCGGAAGAGGGAAGCTTCTGGACCGATTCCTCAATGCTAGCTGGGGAGGGTTCATTATGTTACCTTGTGTTCTAGTCATGTCTGTGGTGGTGATGCTGTTGTTACCTTGTGTTCTAGTCATGTCTGTGGTGGTGATGCTGTTGTTACCTTGTGTTCTAGTCATGTCTGTGGTGGTGATGCTGTTGTTACCTTGTGTTCTAGTCATGTCTGTGGTGGTGATGCTGTTACCTTGTGTTCTAGTCATGTCTGTGGTGGTGATGCTGTTGTTACCTTGTGTTCTAGTGATGTCTGTGGTGGTGATGCTGTTGTTACCTTGTGTTCTACTCATGTCTGTGGTGGTGATGCTGTTGTTACCTCGTGTTCTAGTCATGTCTGTGGTGGTGATGCTGTTGTTACCTTGTGTTCTAGTCATGTCTGTGGTGGTGATGCTGTTGTTACCTTGTGTTCTAGTCATGTCTGTGGTGGTGATGCTGTTGTTACCTCGTGTTCTAGTCATGTCTGTGGTGGTGATGCTGTTGTTACCTTGTGTTCTAGTCATGTCTGTGGTGGTGATGCTGTTGTTACCCTGTGTTCTAGTCATGTCTGTGGTGGTGATGCTGTTGTTACCTTGTGTTCTAGTCATGTCTGTGGTGGTGATGCTGTTGTTACCTTGTGTTTTACTCATGTCTGTGGTGGTGATGCTGTTGTTACCTTGTGTTCTCGTCATGTCTGTGGTGGTGATGCTGTTGTTACCTTATGTTCTACTCATGTCTGTGGTGGTGATGCTGTTGTTACCTTGTGTTCTAGTCATGTCTGTGGTGGTGATGCTGTTGTTACCTTGTGTTCTAGTCATGTCTGTGGTGGTGATGCTGTTGTTACCTTGTGTTCTAGTCATGTCTGTGGTGGTGATGCTGTTGTTACCTTGTGTTCTAGTCATGTCTGTGGTGGTGATGCTGTTGTTACCTTGTGTTCTAGTCATGTCTGTGGTGGTGATGCTGTTACCTTGTGTTCTAGTCATGTCTGTGGTGGTGATGCTGTTGTTACCTTGTCTTCTAGTGATGTCTGTGGTGGTGATGCTGTTGTTACCTTGTGTTCTACTCATGTCTGTGGTGGTGATGCTGTTGTTACCTCGTGTTCTAGTCATGTCTGTGGTGGTGATGCTGTTGTTACCTTGTGTTCTAGTCATGTCTGTGGTGGTGATGCTGTTGTTACCTTGTGTTCTAGTCATGTCTGTGGTGGTGATGCTGTTGTTACCTCGTGTTCTAGTCATGTCTGTGGTGGTGATGCTGTTGTTACCTTGTGTTCTAGTCATGTCTGTGGTGGTGATGCTGTTGTTACCCTGTGTTCTAGTCATGTCTGTGGTGGTGATGCTGTTGTTACCTTGTGTTCTAGTCATGTCTGTGGTGGTGATGCTGTTGTTACCTTGTGTTTTACTCATGTCTGTGGTGGTGATGCTGTTGTTACCTTGTGTTCTCGTCATGTCTGTGGTGGTGATGCTGTTGTTACCTTATGTTCTACTCATGTCTGTGGTGGTGATGCTGTTGTTACCTTGTATTCTAGTCATGTCTGTGGTGGTGATGCTGTTGTTACCTCGTGTTCTAGTCATGTCTGTGGTGGTGATGCTGTTGTTACCTTGTGTTCTAGTCATGTCTGTGGATGGTGATGCTGTTGTTACCTTGTGTTCTAGTCATGTCTGTGGTGGTGATGCTGTTGTTACCTTGTGTTCTACTCATGTCTGTGGTGGTGATGCTGTTACCTTGTGTTCTAGTCATGTCTGTGGATGGTGATGCTGTTGTTACCTTGTGTTCTAGTCATGTCTGTGGTGGTGATGTTGTTGTTACCTTGTGTTCTAGTCAAGTCTGTGGATGGTGATGCTTTTGTTCCTACTGTTCCATTGGTCCTATCTGTTGGAACATATGAGTCAAATAAGTCAGGTGAAAACCCCTCAACAATCAGGTAGGTGTGCAGTCTTTAGTGAGCCGTGCCCCTTAGGGTAATATACGTACCAGTTGCGGAGTTTGAGGAGTCAGTTGTCATGGTGATGTTTGTTGATGGGTGTGACGTGGAGAGGAGAGGTCTGGAGGTGATGGAGCCAGGGTTGGGAGGAACAGGAGCTGTAGAGAGAGGAGAAGAGATAGAGTCATGGAGAAAGAGAGAGAGAGAGAGAGAGAGAGAGAGAGAGAGAGAGAGAGAGAGAGAGAGAGAGAGAGAGAGAGAGAGAGAGAGAGAGAGAGAGAGAGAGAGAGAGAGAGACAGAGAGACAAAGAATGTATCAACACAAATATATAAAGTACAAAATGTCACAGTAATCGTAAGCACACAAAAATACATTCTCAGACACCAACCTCTGTCCACAGTGAGCCTGACTTCAGTTGGCTGATCATGTCCCCATGTATCCACTCCACACCAGTATGTATCAGCATCCTCTAGGACCAGGTTAGTGATGGTCACAGTGAAGACTCTTCTCTCTGTGTCGTCATACAGAGAATATCTCCCTGGATGAGTCCACGCTGGGGGCTGATGTTTCGGGGTTTGGATGACAACAACACTGTCACTGTATATCCCTTTAGAGAGGTACTTCTGGTATGTCTCATACCCCCGATCATAAGGACACTGAATGTGAGCATTTCCTCCTTCTGTTGCTCTGTTTATTATCACCCCTGACAACACACAGACCACAGCTACAACAGAAACACAGACACATAATTATAGTATGTACAGACATCCTCAGATTGTGTTGTTGATAAACTCTCACATCACTGTCTTGGCAGCTCTGTACTAGTCTAATGTCTGGACATTGAGAATCAAGGGAAACATGTTTAAAATATGACCATTACCTTGAATGTGACTAGTAATGCAGAACTGATCTCTTTAATTACTAATAAAGTTTGGTACTGGTCTACTGCTGAATGATAAAGTAAAGTACAGCATTGATTTATGAGTTCAGGACTACAGGAATACAGTAAAACAGTGTTGAATGATAAAGTAGTAAAGTAATAAAGTACAGTATTGATCACTATGGTATAAAATTATACATGCTCAGTATTGATCACTATGGTATAAAATGATACATGCTCAGTATTGAGTGATGTGTTCTGTGAGTAACAGAGTTCAATATGGGGTGTGTATTAATGTATTGAGGTCTGATAGTAACAGTTCAATATGGGGTGTGTATTAATGTATTGAGGTCTGATAGTAACAGTTCAATATGGGGTGTGTATTAATGTATTGAGGTCTGATAGTAACAGTTCAATATGGGGTGTTTATTAATGTATTGAGGTCTGATAGTAACAGTTCAATATGGGGTGTGTATTAATGTATTGAGGTCTGACAGTAACAGTTCAATATGGGGTGTGTATTAATGTATTGAGGTCTGATAGTAACAGTTCAATATGGGGTGTGTATTAATGTATTGAGGTCTGATAGTAACAGTTCAATATGGGGTGTGTATTAATGTATTGAGGTCTAATAGTAACAGTTCAATATGAGGTGTGTATTAATGTATTGAGGTCTGATAGTAACAGAGTTCAATATGGGGTGTGTATTAATGTATTGAGGTCTGATAGTAACAGTTCAATATGGAGTGTGTATTAATGTATTGAGGTCTGATAGTAACAGTTCAATATGGGGTGTGTATTAATGTATTGATGTCTGATAGTAACAGTTCAATATGGAGTGTGTATTAATGTATTGATTTCTAATAGTAACAGTTCAATATGGGGTGTGTATTAATGTATTGAGGTCTGATAGTAACAGTTCAATATGGGGTGTGTATTAATGTATTGAGGTCTGATAGTAACAGTTCAATATGGGGTGTGTATTAATGTATTGATGTCTGATAGTAACAGTTCATTATGGAGTGTGTATTAATGTATTGATTTCTAATAGTAACAGTTCAATATGGGGTGTGTATTAATGTATTGAGGTCTGATAGTAACAGTTCAATATGGGGTGTGTATTAATGTATTGAGGTCTAATAGTAACAGTTCAATATGGGGTGTGTATTAATGTAAAAAAAATTATACATTATAATATCATCGTTGTATATCAAAGTTATTGTAATGTGGATAACTTTAAAAATGGAAATTAAAAGTATTCAAATCTGAAATATTAAATTCAACCAGAGTGTCTATAGATAATGGGAAAAGTCTAGACTTAACTGTTGCACAATCATTCCCAAGGTGAATGGCTCGGCCCTCCACACTATAAAACTACACACTATTGCAGAGACTTTGATATTTCCGGCCGCAATTGATATGGTGAAACCAATGTTTGGGGAGGCAGAGGCACAGAAACCCACATCAATACCTTTGTCAGATGACACTGTTAAACGAAGAATGTATGCAATTGCTAGCAATCAAGAGGAAACTCTGACTTGAACGACTAAAATGTTTCGCATTGAGAGAGGAACTGTTGTCATTCACAATGGAGGTAAAATAAAAAGACTTGGTTGACTATCTTTGTAAGAAAATGTGTCTCCTTGCCTTTATAACAGACGTATTGGGAAACTGAATAAACTGAATGTCAGCATGCAGGGGAAATACAAAAGCATTCTACAGATGAGTGACCCAATCAGTGGATTCAGATCAGAGGAAAGAATTGTTATTGGAGAGAGTCTTTCAAAAGCTTTCTAACAGAAAACAGCATCAGTAAGAGTCCCACACGAATGATGACTAATCACCTCCAAAACAACTGGAATCTCGGAAATCTCAGACATCCAACTTCAGTGAGTTCAACACAACTGGGAAGTCTGAAAAAAACGATCTCCGACTGGGAAAAAATTGGTTTGAATCAACTCTGAATCGGGAACACGGGCCTCTTTCTAGAGCTCCAACCTGAAGATCACTGATGTCATGATATGACCTTATTTTTTTCCGACTTCCCAGTTGGCTTGAAAGCACCATAAATGCAGAGAATGCCAGACTGGTCATAACTTAGCCTACTGTTCTGACTTGTTGGTGCACATGTAGCCAATAACCTGATTTAGAGAAATGTCATCACTGAATATTGTAAGAGCTTTCATTGTCTGCTGATATGCCCCCTTTTTTTATCCTACGGTTCTGACTTGGTGATCAAGGAAAATACTGTAAGAACGACCCATGTTCTGAATTCTGTCGCTGTACATTTCAAAGTGCTTGTAACGATCTATGAGGAGTAGGAAGGAACGGACCAAAACGCAGCGTGGTAAGTGTCCATGATTATTTATTATAACAGAACACGAAAATACAAAATAACAAAGTGAATGTAAGAAATGAAAATCGAAACAGTCCTGAAAGGTGAAAAAACAAAACAGGAAACAACTACCCACAAATACCAGGTGGGAAAAGGCTACCTAAGTATGGTTCTCAATCAGAGACAACGATAGACAGCTGCCTCTGATTGGGAACCGTACCAGGCCAAACACATAGAAAAGAAAACATAGAAAAACACATAGAATGCCCACCCCAACTCACGGCCCGACCAAACCAAAATAGAGACATAAAAAAGGAACTAAGGTCAGGGCGTGACAATGCTGAACAAATAGTTATATTGACCACGTCCGTCCTAGCTAGCTTATTAATGTCTATCGAAATGACGGACTACCTCTTATCAGCTCATCGTCCCCCTAACCAGAAACCGTGGATGGCATTCACGCAAAACTGAAAGCGTGAACCACTTCATTTAACCATGGAAAGAGGTCTGGGAATAGGGCTGAATATAAACAGCATAGTTTTTCCCTCCAAGGCAATCAAACAAGCGGAATGCCGGTACAGGGACAAAGTGGAGTCTCAATTCAACTCCCTCCAAGTCTCTGACCACTACCTTGTATCCTTTTCCCTCTCGCTCTCATCCAACACTTCCCACACTGCCCCTACTCGGATGGTATCGCGCCGTCCCAACCTTCGCTCTCTCTCCCCCGCTACTCTCTCCTCTTCCATCCTATCATCTCTTCCCTCTGCTCAAACCTTCTCCAACCTATCTCCTGATTCTGCCTCCTCAACCCTCCTCTCCTCCCTTTCTGCATCCTTTGACTCTCTATGTCCCCTATCCTCCAGGCCGGCTCGGTCCTCCCCTCCTGCTCCGTGGCTCGACGACTCATTGCGAGCTCACAGAACAGGGCTCCGGGCAGCCGAGCGGAAATGGAGGAAAACTCGCCTCCCTGCGGACCTGGCATCCTTTCACTCCCTCCTCTCTACATTCTCCTCTTCTGTCTCTGCTGCTAAAGCCACTTTCTACCACTCTAAATTCCAAGCATCTGCCTCTAACCCTAGGAAGCTCTTTGCCACCTTCTCCTCCCTCCTGAATCATCCTCCCCCTCCTCCCCCCTCCTCCCTCTCTGCGGATGACTTCGTCAACCATTTTGAAAAGAAGGTCGACGACATCCGATCCTTGTTTGCTAAGTCAAACGACACCGCTGGTTCTGCTCACACTGCCCTACCTTGTGCTTTGACCTCTTTCTCCCCTCTCTCTCCAGATGAAATCTCGCGTCTTGTGACGGCCGGCCGCCCAACAACCTGCCCGCTTGACCCTATCCCCTCCTCTCTTCTCCAGACCATTTCCGGAGACCTTCTCCCTTACCTCACCTCGCTCATCAACTCATCCTTGACCGCTGGCTACGTCCCTTCCGTCTTCAAGAGAGCGAGAGTTGCACCCCTTCTGAAAAAACCTACACTCGATCCCTCCGATGTCAACAACTACAGACCAGTATCCCTTCTTTCTTTTCTCTCCAAAACTCTTGAACGTGCCGTCCTTGGCCAGCTCTCCTGCTATCTCTCTCAGAATGACCTTCTTGATCCAAATCAGTCAGGTTTCAAGACTAGTCATTCAACTGAGACTGCTCTTCTCTGTGTCACGGAGGCGCTCCGCACTGCTAAAGCTAACTCACTCTCCTCTGCTCTCATCCTTCTAGACCTATCGGCTGCCTTTGATACTGTGAACCATCAGATCCTCCTCTCCACCCTCTCCGAGTTGGGCATCTCCGGCGCGGCCCACGCTTGGATTGCATCCTACCTGACAGGTCGCTCCTACCAGGTGGCGTGGCGAGAATCTGTCTCCGCACCACGTGCTCTCACCACTGGTGTCCCCCAGGGCTCTGTTCTAGGCCCTCTCCTATTCTCGCTATACACCAAGTCACTTGGCTCTGTCATATCCTCACATGGTCTCTCCTATCATTGCTATGCAGACGACACACAATTAATCTTCTCCTTTCCCCCTTCTGATAACCAGGTGGCGAATCGCATCTCTGCATGTCTGGCAGACATATCAGTGTGGATGACGGATCACCACCTCAAGCTGAACCTCGGCAAGACGGAGCTGCTCTTCCTCCCGGGGAAGGACTGCCCGTTCCATGATCTCGCCATCACGGTTGACAACTCCATTGTGTCCTCCTCCCAGAGTGCTAAGAACCTTGGCGTGATCCTGGACAACACCCTGTCGTTCTCAACTAACATCAAGGCGGTGACCCGTTCCTGTAGGTTCATGCTCTACAACATTCGCAGAGTACGACCCTGCCTCACACAGGAAGCGGCGCAGGTCCTAATCCAGGCACTTGTCATCTCCCGTCTGGATTACTGCAACTCGCTGTTGGCTGGGCTTCCCAAGTTCTCTCACGTCACCCCGCTCCTCAGCTCTCTCCACTGGCTTCCAGTTGAAGCTCGCATCCGCTACAAGACCATGGTGCTTGCCTACGGAGCTGTGAGGGGAACGGCACCTCCGTACCTTCAGGCTCTGATCAGGCCCTACACCCAAACAAGGGCACTGCGTTCATCCACCTCTGGCCTGCTCGCCTCCCTACCTCTGAGGAAGTACAGTTCCCGCTCAGCCCAGTCAAAACTGTTCGCTGCTCTGGCACCCCAATGGTGGAACAAACTCCCTCACGACGCCAGGTCAGCGGAGTCAATCACCACCTTCCGGAGACACCTGAAACCCCACCTCTTTAAGGAATACCTAGGATAAGATAAAGTAATCCTTCTAACCCCCCCCCCCCCCCCTTAAAAGAGTTAGATGCACTATTGTAAAGTGGTTGTTCCACTGGATATCATAAGGTGAATGCACCAATTTGTAAGTCGCTCTGGATAAGAGCGTCTGCTAAATGACTTAAATGTAACGCCTCAAACACGAGACGTATGTGGCAGGGTTTACAGGAAATCAAGGACTACAAAAAGAAAACCAGCCACGTTACAGACACTGACGTCACGCTTCCAGAAAACTAAACAACTTCTTTGCCCGCTTTGAGGATAATACAGTGCCACCTTTGCAGCCCGTTAACAAGGACTGCACCCCCCCCCCCCCCTCCTTCTCCTTGGCAGATGTAAGTTAAACATTTAATCGTGTTAACCCTCGCAAGGCTGCTGGCCCAGACAGCATCCCAAGCCGCGTCCTCAGAGCATGCGCAGACCAGCTGGCTGGTTTGTTTATGGACATTTCAATCAATCTAAATCCCAGTCTGCTGTCCCCACATGCTTCAAGATGGCCACCATTGTTCCTGTACCCAAGAAGGCAAAGATAACTGAACGAAATGACTACCGCCCCGTAGCACTCACTTCTGTCATCATGAAGTGCTTTGAGAGACTAGTCAAGGATCATATCACCTACACCTTACCTGTCACCCTAGACCCACTTCAGTTTGCATACCGCCACAACAGGTCCACAGACGATGCAATCGCCATCACACTGCATACTGCCCTATCCCATCTGGACAAGAGGAATACCTATGTAAGAATGCTGTTCATTGACTACAGCTCAGCATTCAACACCATAGTGCCCTCCAAGCTCATCATCAAGGTGGAGGCCCTGGGTCTTAACCCCGCCCGGTGCAATTGGGTCCTGAACTTTCTGAAGGGCCTCCCCCTGGTGGTGAAGGTATGAAGCAACATCTCCACTTCCCTGACCCTCAACACTGGGGCCCCACAAGGGTGCATGCCCAGCCCAGTGGGTGCATGCGCAGTGGAGAAGGTGGAACGTTTTAAGTTCCTTGGCGTACACATCACAGACAAACTCTAATGGTCCACCCACACAGACAGTGTGGTGACGAAGTCGCAAGCGAAACCCTGACGAACTTTTACAGATGCACAATCGAAGGCATCCTGTCGGGCTGTATCACAGCTTGGTACGGCAACCGCACCGCCCTCAACTGCAAGGCTCTCCAGAGGGTGGTGCGGTCTACCCAATGCATCACCGGAGGCAAACTACCTGCCCTCCATGACACCTACAGCACCCGATGTCACAGGAAGGCCAAAAATATCATCAAGGACAACAACCACCCAAGCCACTGCCTGTTCACCCCGCTACCATCCAGAAGGTGAGGTCAGTACAGGTGCATCAAAGCTGAGACCGATAGACTGAAAAACAGCTTCTACCTCAAGGCCATCAGACTGCTCAACAGCAATCACTAACTCAGAGAGGCTGCTGCCTATATTGAGACCCAATCACTGGCCACTTTAATAAATGGATCACTAGTCACTTTAAACAATGCCACTCTAAACAATGCCACTTTAATAATGTTTCATATCCTACATTACTCATATCATATGTATATACTGTACTCTATACCATCTACTGCATCTTGCCTATGTCGCTCGGCCATCGCTCATCCATATATTTATATGTACATATTCTCATTCACCCCTTTAGATTTGTGTGTATTAGTTAGTTGTTGGGGAATTGCTAGATAGATATTACTGCACTGTCGGAACTAGAAACACAAGCATTAACATCTGCTAACCATGTGTATGTGACAAATTAACATTTTATTAGATTTGATTTATGCCATAGTTTGTACATCTCCACAGTGGGGGCACCGTTTGTCACCGTTATAGTGCAATTAATATATTGTTTAGTGTTCTGTAGTGACTTTGCTGGCCTGCATTCCCCAAAATTTTTGGGGGAGTTTGCCCCATTAAGGTTTACATGTTAAAATCGATACTGTATTTTAGTTATACTGTTTATACACCACATATTTCATTTATATACTGGATTCTTGACATAGCTCACTCTAGTTTATCTACTGCTGTACATATCATTCCTAGTTTATCTACTGCTGTACATATCATTCCTAGTTTATCTACTGCTGTACATGTCATTCCTAGTTTATCTACTGCTGTACATATCATTCCTAGTTTATCTACTGCTGTACATATCATTCCTAGTTTATCTACTGCTGTACATATCATTCCTAGTTTATCTACTGCTGTACATATCATTCCTAGTTTATCTACTGCTGTACATATCATTCCTAGTTTATCTACTGCTGTACATATCATTCCTAGTTTATCTACCGCTGTACAGATCATTCCTAGTTTATCTACTGCTGTACATATCACTCCTAGTTTATCTACTGCTGTACATATCATTCCTAGTTTATCTACTGCTGTACATATCATTCCTAGTTTATCTACTGCTGTACAGATCATTCTTAGTTTATCTACTGCTGTACAGATCATTCCTAGTTTATCTACTGCTGTACATATCATTCCTAGTTTATCTACTGCTGTACATATCATTCCTAGTTTATCTACTGCTGTACATATCATTCCTAGTTTATCTACTGCTGTACATATCATTCCTAGTTTATCTACCGCTGTACATATCATTCTTAGTTTATCTACTGCTGTACAAATCATTCCTAGTTTATCTTGTGTAAATTCCCCTGGTGGACATATGTATAGATTGTATTTTGATACTGCCATAGTGCTATTTGGGTTGTTACTTGGATTCCTCCCACCATTCTTGATTTCTTGTCGTTTTTGTAATTTTCTTTACATTTTAATTGTTTGTCGTTAGATTGCATTGCTAGGAGCTACTAACATAAATATTTCACTGCACCACTAATAACACCTGCTAAATACTGTACGCTTTGACTTGATTTGAATCTTACTTTAGTCCTGCACAAATCTAGTCAAAAGACAACATATCAGCCATTTTAGGTTCATAAGAAACAAGCTCAGCACTACTAACCTTTCTGCTACTTTAAAAACACATGTTCATTTCCTTGTTTACTATATACATATATGATCCAGACAGTACTATATATATATATAGAGAGAGAAACTGATACAGACAGAGAAAGAGAGAGAGACAGAGAAAGAGAGAGAGACAGACAGACAGAGAGGGAGAGAAAGACAGACAGAGAGAGAGGGACAGACAGACAGACAGAGAGAGAGGGACAGACAGACAGACAGACAGACAGACAGACAGACAGACAGACAGACAGACAGAGAGAGAGAGAGGGACAGAGAGAGGGACAGAGAGAGAGGGACAGAGAGAGGGACAGAGAGAGAGGGACAGAGAGAGGGACAGACAGACAGACAGAGAGAGAGGGACAGACAGACAGACAAAGAGAGGGACAGAGAGAGAGGGACAGACAGACAGACAGAGAGAGAGGGACAGAGAGAGGGGGACAGACAGACAGACAGAGAGAGGGGGACAGACAGACAGACAGACAGACAGAGAGAGGGGGACAGACAGACAGACAGAGAGAGGGGGACAGACAGACAGACAGACAGAGAGGGACAGACAGACGGACAGAGAGAGAGGGACAGAGAGAGGGACAGAGAGAGAGGGACAGAGAGAGGGACAGAGGGAGAGGGACAGAGAGATAGGGACAGAGAGAGGGACAGAGAGAGAGGGACAGAGAGAGGGACAGACAGACAGAGAGAGAGGGACAGACAGACAGACAGACAGACAGACAGACAGACAGACAGACAGACAGACAGACAGACAGACAGACAGACAGACAGACAGACAGACAGACAGACAGAGAGAGAGGGACAGACAGACAGAGAGACAGAGAGAGAGGGACAGACAGACAGACAGAGAGAGAGGGACAGAGAGAGAGGGACAGACAGACAGACAGAGAGAGGGGGACAGACAGACAGACAGACAGAGAGAGGGGGACAGACAGACAGACAGAGAGAGGGGGACAGGCAGACAGACAGAGAGAGGGGGACAGACAGACAGAGAGAGAGGGACAGACAGACAGACAGACAGACAGAGAGAGAGGGACAGACAGACAGACAGAGAGAGAGGGACAGACAGACAGACAGAGAGAGAGGGACAGACAGACAGACAGACAGAGAGAGAGGGACAGACAGACAGACATAGAGAGAGGGACAGACAGACAGAGAGAGAGGGACAGAGAGAGAGGGACAGACAGACAGACAGAGAGAGGGGGACAGACAGACAGACAGACAGAGAGAGGGGGACAGACAGACAGACAGACAGAGAGAGGGGGACAGACAGACAGACAGAGAGAGAGAGGGGGACAGACAGACAGACAGAGAGAGAGGGACAGACAGAAAGACAGAGAGAGAGAGGGACAGACAGACAGACAGAGAGAGAGGGACAGACAGACAGACAGAGAGAGAGAGAGGGACAGACAGACAGACAGACAGACAGAGAGAGAGGGACAGACAGACAGACAGAGAGAGAGGGACAGACAGACAGACAGAGAGAGAGGGACAGACAGACAGAGAGAGAGAGAGAGGGACAGAGAGAGGGGGACAGAGAGAGAGGGACAGAGAGAGAGGGACAGACAGAGAGGGACAGAGAGAGAGGGACAGAGAGAGAGGGACATACAGACAGACAGAGAGAGAGGGACAGAGAGAGGGGGTCAGACAGACAGACACAGAGAGGGGGACAGACAGACAGACAGAGAGAGAGGGACAGAGAGAGGGGGACAGACAGACAGACAGAGAGAGAGGGACAGAGAGAGGGGGACAGACAGACAGACAGACAGAGAGAGAGAGAGGGACAGAGAGAGGGGGACAGACAGACAGACAGACAGAGAGAGGGGGACAGACAGAGAGGGACAGACAGAGAGGGAAAGACAGAGAGGGACAGACAGAGAGGGACAGACAGAGAGGGACAGACAGAGAGGGAAAGACAGAGAGGGACAGACAGAGAGGGACAGACAGAGAGGGACAGACAGAGAGGGACAGACAGAGAAAGACAGACAGACAGACAGACAGACAGACAGACAGACAGACAGACAGACAGACAGACAGACAGACAGACAGACAGACAGACCTCACCTGAGAGGAGACAGCAGGAGACAACGTGGAGTATCTTCATTCTGGACAGTTACTCCTCAGTTACTATACTGTTAAAGTTACTTTACAACCACAGTTACTATACTGTTAAAGTTACTTTACTACCACAGTTACTATACTGTTAAAGTTACTTTACAACCAAAGTTACTATACTGTTAAAGTTACTTTACTATCACAGTTACTATACTGTTAAAGTTACTTTACTACCACAGTTACTATACTGTTAAAGTTACTTTACTACCACAGTTACTATACTGTTAAAGTTACTTTACTATCACAGTTACTATACTGTTAAAGTTACTTTAATATCACAGTTAATATACTGTTAAAGTTACTTTACTACCACAGTTAATATACTGTTAAAGTTACTTTAATATCACAGTTACTATACTGTTAAAATATAGTAAGGTCCACAACAGCTTCTCTGTCAGCTACTAGTTTGACAGCAGTGCTACTGAAAATATCTTTCTTCCTCTCTCTCTCTTCCTCCTCCCACTACACATCCTGTTGATTTCTCTGAAATTACCTCAGTGTCACCAGGTCTATGTGCTGCAGAGTGAAACTGGTTCAAACTGGCCAGAGGTTAGACTTCTAAACCACAAGAGAACTCAGCTAGCTGTGGTGAAAACTGTCAACTTCTCTGTTCTAAAGTTACCATGTTTGTTTCAGCAGAGGAGGAACACAATGTTGAGATGATGACATTATAGATAAAGTTTACATCAATATATTTTATTATATTGATCCACATATGTTTACAGTGACTGAGAAAGTATGGAGCAGAATGGATTTCTAAAAGTACAAATGATACAAAGAATAACATTTTACTAACACTCTCCTGTCTCTGTGTCAATGTAATGGTGTCATCATTTCAGTTTGGGTCTGTTATGTTGAGGGTTTGGTAGGTGGAGTCGTGGGTTGTTGTGTTGAGGGTTGGGTAGGTGGAGTCTTGGGTTGTTGTGTTGAGGGTTTGGTAGGTGGAGTCTTGGGTTGTTGTGTTGATGGTTTGGTAGGGGGAGTCTTGGGTTGTTGTGTTGAGGGTTTGGTAGGTGGAGTCTTGGGTTGTTGTGTTGAGGGTTTGGTAGGTGGAGTCTTGGGTTGTTGTGTTGAGGGTTTGGTAGGGGGAGTCTTGGGTTGTTGTGTTGAGGGTTTGGTAGGTGGAGTCTTGGGTTGTTGTGTTGAGGGTTTGGTAGGTGGAGTCTTGGGTTGTTGTGTTGAGGGTTTGGTAGGTGGAGTCTTGGGTTGTTGTGTTGAGGGTTTGGTAGGTGGAGTCTTGGGTTGTTGTGTCTGGATTGGTGACTGGCCCTGTGGAAAACACAACATATAAATCATGTGTGTGGCATGGGTATAGTGGTGTAGTGGTGTATTAGTGGTGTAGTAGTGTAGTAGTGTAGTGGTGTAGTGGTGTATTAGTGGTGTAGTAGTGTAGTAGTGTAGTGGTGTAGTGGTGTAGTAGTGTAGTAGTGTAGTAGTGCAGTGGTGCAGTAGTGTAGTAGTGTAGTGGTGTAGTAGTGTAGTAGTGTAGTGGTGTATTAGTGGTGTAGTAGTGTAGTAGTGTAGTAGTGTAGTGGTGTATTAGTGGTGTAGTAGTGTAGTAGTGTAGTGGTGTAGTGGTGTAGTAGTGTAGTAGTAGTGTAGTAGTGTAGTGGTGTAGTGGTGTAGTAGTGTAGTAGTGTAGTAGTGCAGTGGTGCAGTAGTGTAGTAGTGTAGTGGTGTAGTGGTGTATTAGTGGTGTAGTAGTGTAGTAGTGTAGTAGTGTAGTGGTGTAGTGGTGTATTAGTGGTGTAGTAGTGTAGTAGTGTAGTGGTGTAGTGGTGTAGTAGTGTAGTAGTGTAGTAGTGCAGTGGTGCAGTAGTGTAGTAGTGTAGTGGTGTAGTAGTGTAGTAGTGTAGTGGTGTATTAGTGGTGTAGTAGTGTAGTAGTGTAGTAGTGTAGTAGTGTAGTGGTGTAGTAGTGTAGTGGTGTATTAGTGGTGTAGTAGTGCAGTGGTGTAGTAGTGTAGTAGTGTAGTAGTGTAGTAGTGTAGTGGTGTAGTGGTGTAGTAGTGTAGTAGTGCAGTGGTGCAGTAGTGTAGTAGTGTAGTAGTGTAGTAGTGTAGTGGTGTAGTGTAGTGGTGTAGTGGTGTAGTAGTGTAGTAGTGTAGTGGTGTAGTAGTGTAGTAGTGTAGTAGTGTAGTGGTGTAGTGGTGTAGTAGTGTAGTAATGTAGTGGTGTAGTAGTGTAGTAGTGGTGTAGTGGTGTAGTGGTGTAGTAGTGTAGTAGTGTAGTGGTGTAGTGGTGTAGTGGTGTAGTAGTGTAGTGGTGTAGTGGTGTAGCGGTGTAGCGGTTGGCCTTCAAGTGTGCGTGTGTGTATGTGTGTGTGTGCAAGCATGCGTGCATTTGTGTGTGTTGGGGGGATAGTGGTAGAAGAAATCTGTGTCACAAGTGTTAAATTAGGAAAATAGACTGGTTTGTTTAATAGTGAGTTTCTGGACTATGTATTGGAAAGACTAAGAGAATTAGGGCACTATATTAAAGGGTAGACTCAGCGAGATGACGTTGCAACAAACAACACAGCAGATATTGAGATTCGACTTAAGACTGCTCTCATACAGTCACACAGAGTATCTGCGCGTATGTCCTGAATAAGTCATTTTGTATTAGCCTTTGTTGTTGTGTTGAGGGTTTGGTAGGTGGAGTCTTGGGTTGTTGTGTTGAGGGTTTGGTAGGTGGAGTCTTGGGTTGTTGTGTTGAGGGTTTGGTAGGTGGAGTCTTGGGTTGTTGTGTAGTGCAGTGGTGTAGTAGTGTAGTAGTGTAGTAGTGTAGTGGTGTAGTAGTGGTGTAGTGGTGTAGTGGTGTAGTGGTGTAGTAGTGTAGTGGTGTAGTGGTGTAGTAGTGTAGTGGTGTAGCGGTGTAGCGGTGTAGCGGTGTAGCGGTGTAGCGGTGTAGCGGTGTAGCGGTGTAGTTGTGATGTGGTGTAGTGGTGTAGTGGTGTAGTGGTGTAGTAGTGTAGTGGTCTAGTGGTGTAGTAGTGCAGTGGTGTAGTAGTGTAGTAGTTTAGTGGTGTAGTGGTGTAGCGGTGTAGCGGTGTAGCGGTGTCGCGGTGCAGCGGTGTAGCAATGTAGCAGTGTAGTAGTGTAGTGGTGTAGTAGTGTAGTAGTGGTGTAGTGGTGTAGTGGTGTAGTAGTGTAGTAGTGTAGTGGTGTAGTGGTGTAGTGGTGTAGTAGTGTAGTGGTGTAGCGGTGTAGCGGTGTAGCGGTGTAGCAGTGTAGCAGTGTAGTAGTGTAGTAGTGTAGTGGTGTAGTGGTGTAGTGGTGTAGTGGTGTAGTAGTGTAGTGGTGTAGTGGTGTCGTGGTGTCGTGGTGTAGTGCTGTAGTGGTGTAGTAGTGTAGTGGTGTAGTGGTGGTGGGGTAGTAGTGTAGTAGTGTAGTGGTGTAGTAGTGTAGTGTAGTGGTGTAGTGGTGGTGGTGTAGTAGTGTAGTAGTGTAGTGGTGTAGTAGTGTAGTAGTGTAGTGGTGTAGTAGTGTAGTGTAGTGGTGTAGTGGTGGTGGTGTAGTAGTGTAGTAGTGTAGTGGTGTAGTAGTGTAGTAGTGTAGTGGTGTAGTGGTGTAGTAGTGGTGGTGTAGTAGTGTAGTAGTGTAGTGGTGTAGTGGTGTAGTAGTGTAGTGGTGTAGTAGTGTAGTAGTGTAGTGGTGTAGTGGTGTAGTAGTGTAGTAGTGTAGTGGTGTAGTGGTGTAGTAGTGGTGGTGTAGTAGTGTCGTAGTGTAGTGGTGTGGTGGTGTAGTGGTGTAGTGGTGTAGTGGTGTAGTAGTGTAGTGGTGTAGTGGTGTAGTAGTGGTGGTGTAGTAGTGTAGTAGTGTAGTGGTGTGGTGGTGTAGTAGTGTAGTGGTGTAGTGGTGTAGTGGTGTAGTAGTGTAGTGGTGTAGTAGTGTAGTGGTGTGGTAGTGTAGTGGTGTAGTGGTGGTGTAGTAGTGTAGTGGTGTAGTGGTGTAGTGGTGTAATGGTGTAGTGGTGTAGTGGTGTAGTGGTGTCGTGGTGTCGTGGTGTAGTGCTGTAGTGGTGTAGTAGTGTAGTGGTGTAGTGGTGGTGGGGTAGTAGTGTAGTAGTGTAGTGGTGTAGTAGTGTAGTGTAGTGGTGTAGTGGTGGTGATGTAGTAGTGTAGTAGTGTAGTGGTGTAGTAGTGTAGTAGTGTAGTGGTGTAGTAGTGTAGTGTAGTGGTGTAGTGGTGGTGGTGTAGTAGTGTAGTAGTGTAGTGGTGTAGTAGTGTAGTAGTGTAGTGGTGTAGTGGTGTAGTAGTGGTGGTGTAGTAGTGTAGTAGTGTAGTGGTGTAGTGGTGTAGTAGTGTAGTGGTGTAGTAGTGTAGTAGTGTAGTGGTGTAGTGGTGTAGTAGTGTAGTGGTGTAGTAGTGTAGTAGTGTAGTGGTGTAGTGGTGTAGTAGTGGTGGTGTAGTAGTGTCGTAGTGTAGTGGTGTGGTGGTGTAGTGGTGTAGTGGTGTAGTGGTGTAGTAGTGTAGTGGTGTAGTGGTGTAGTAGTGGTGGTGTAGTAGTGTAGTAGTGTAGTGGTGTGGTGGTGTAGTAGTGTAGTGGTGTAGTGGTGTAGTGGTGTAGTGGTGTAGTAGTGTAGTGGTGTAGTAGTGTAGTGGTGTGGTAGTGTAGTGGTGTAGTGGTGGTGTAGTAGTGTAGTGGTGTAGTGGTGTAGTGGTGTAATGGTGTAGTGGTGTAGTAGTGTAGTAGTGTAGTAGTGGGGTGGTGTAGTGGTGTAGTGGTGTAGTAGTGTTGTAGTGTTGTAGTGTTGTAGTGTAGTGGTGTAGTGGTGTAGTGGTGTAGTGGTGTAGTGGTGTAGTTGTGTAGTAGTGTAGTAGTGTAGTGGTGTAGTGGTGTAGTAGTGTAGTAGTGTAGTGGTGTAGTGGTGGTGTAGTTGTATAGTGGTGTAGTGGTGTAGTAGTGCAGTAGTGTAGTGGTGTAGTAGTGTAGTAGTGTAGTGGTGTAGTGGTGTAGTGGTGTAGTAGTGTAGTAGTGTAGTAGTGTAGTAGTGTAGTAGTGTAGTAGTGGTGTAGTAGTGTAGTGGTGTAGTGGTGTAGTGGTGTAGTAGTGTAGTAGTGTAGTAATGTAGTGGTGTATTGGTGTAGTGGTGTAGTGGTGTAGTAGTGCAGTGGTGTAGTGGTGTAGTGGTGTAGTAGTGTAGCGTAGTGGTGTAGTGGTGTAGTAGTGTAGTGGTGTAGTGGTGTAGTGGTGGTGTAGTGGTGTAGTTGTGTAGTGGTGTAGTAGTGTAGTAGTGTAGTAGTGTAGTAGTGTAGTAGTGTAGTGGTGTAGTAGTGCAGTAGTGTAGTGGTGTAGTAGTGTAGTGGTGTAGTAGTGTAGTGGTGTAGAGGTGTAGTAGTGTAGTGGTGTAGTAGTGTAGTGTAGCGTAGTGGTGTAGTGGTGTAGTGGTGTAGTGGTGTAGTGGTGTAGTAGTGTAGTGTAGCGTAGTGGTGTAGTGATGTAGTGGTGTAGTGGTGTAGTAGTGTAGTGGTGTAGTAGTGTAGTAGTGTAGTGGTGTAGTGGTATAGTGGTGTAGTGGTGTAGTAGTGTAGTAGTGTAGTAGTGTAGTGGTGTAGTGGTGTAGTGGTGTAGTAGTGTAGTAGTGTAGTAGTGTAGTGGTGTAGTGGTGTAGTAGTGTAGTGGTGTAGTCGTGTAGTGTAGTAGTGGTGTAGTAGTGTAGTGGTGTGGTGGTGTAGTAGTGTAGTGGTGTAGTAGTGTAGTAGTGGTGTAGTGGTGTAGTGGTGTAGTAGTGTAGTAGTGTAGTGGTGTAGTAGTGTAGTGGTGTAGTCGTGTAGTAGTGTAGTAGTGTAGTGGTGTAGTAGTGTAGTGGTGTATTGGTGTAGTGGTGTAGTAGTGTAGTGGTGTAGTGGTGTAGTAGTGGTGGTGTAGTAGTGTAGTAGTGTAGTGGTGTGGTGGTGTAGTAGTGTAGTGGTGTAGTAGTGTAGTAGTGTAGTGGTGTAGTAGTGTAGTGGTGTAGTTGTGTAGTAGTGTAGTGGTGTAGTAGTGTAGTGGTGTGGTGGTGTAGTGGTGTAGTGGTGGTGTAGTAGTGTAGTGGTGTAGTAGTGTAGTAGTGTAGTAGTGTAGTGGTGTAGTAGCGTAGTGGTGTAGTAGTGTAGTAGTGAAGTGGTGTAGTAGTGTAGTGGTGTGGTGGTGTAGTGGTGCAGTGGTGGTGTAGTTGTGTAGTGGTGTAGTGGTGTAGTAGTGTAGTAGTGTAGTGGTGTAGTAGTGTAGTAGTGTAGTTGTGTAGTAGTGTAGTGGTGTGGTGGTGTAGTGGTGTAGTGGTGGTGTAGTAGTGTAGTAGTGTAGTGGTGTAGTGGTGGTGTAGTAGCGTAGTTGTATAGTGGTGTAGTAGTGTAGTAGTGTAGTGGTGTAGTAGTGTAGTGGTGTAGTGGTGTAGTAGTGTAGTGGTGTAGTGGTGTAGTAGTGCAGTAGTGTAGTGGTGTAGTGGTGTAGTGTAGTGTAGTGGTGTAGTGGTGTAGTAGTGTAGTGGTGTAGTAGTGTAGTGGTGTAGTAGTGTAGTAGTGTAGTGGTGTAGTGGTGTAGTGGTGCAGTAGTGTAGTGGTGTAGTGGTGTAGTGGTGTAGTAGTGTAATGGTGTAGTGGTGTAGTAGTGTAGTGGTGTAGTGGTGTAGTGGTGTAGTGGTGTAGTAGTGTAGTGGTGTAGTGGTGTAGTGGTGTAGTAGTGTAGTAGTGTAGTAGTGGGGTGGTGTAGTGGTGTAGTGGTGTAGTAGTGTTGTAGTGTTGTAGTGTTGTAGTGTAGTGGTGTAGTGGTGTAGTGGTGTAGTGGTGTAGTTGTGTAGTAGTGTAGTGGTGTAGTGGTGTAGTAGTGGTGGTGTAGTAGTGTAGTAGTGTAGTGGTGTAGTGGTGTAGTAGTGTAGTAGTGTAGTAGTGTAGTGGTGTAGTGGTGTAGTGGTGTAGTAGTGTAGTAGTGTAGTGGTGGTGTAGTTGTATAGTGGTGTAGTGGTGTAGTAGTGCAGTAGTGTAGTGGTGTAGTAGTGTAGTAGTGTAGTGGTGTAGTGGTGTAGTGGTGTAGTAGTGTAGTAGTGTAGTAGTGGTGTAGTGGTGTAGTGGTGTAGTGGTGTAGTAGTGTAGTGGTGTATTGGTGTAGTGGTGTAGTGGTGTAGTGGTGTAGTAGTGCAGTGGTGTAGTGGTGTAGTGGTGTAGTGGTGTAGTAGTGTAGCGTAGTGGTGTAGTGGTGTAGTAGTGTAGTGGTGTAGTGGTGTAGTGGTGGTGTAGTGGTGTAGTTGTGTAGTGGTGTAGTGGTGTAGTAGTGTAGTAGTGTAGTAGTGTAGTAGTGTAGTAGTGTAGTGGTGTAGTAGTGCAGTAGTGTAGTGGTGTAGTAGTGTAGTGGTGTAGTAGTGTAGTGGTGTAGAGGTGTAGTGGTGTAGTAGTGTAGTGGTGTAGTAGTGTAGTGTAGCGTAGTGGTGTAGTGGTGTAGTGGTGTAGTGGTGTAGTGGTGTAGTGGTGTAGTAGTGTAGTGTAGCGTAGTGGTGTAGTGGTGTAGTGGTGTAGTGGTGTAGTAGTGTAGTGGTGTAGTAGTGTAGTAGTGTAGTGGTGTAGTGGTATAGTGGTTTAGTGGTGTAGTAGTGTAGTAGTGTAGTAGTGTAGTGGTGTAGTGGTGTAGTAGTGTAGTAGTGTAGTGGTGTAGTAATGTAGTGGTGTAGTGGTGTAGTAGTGTAGTAGTGTAGTGGTGTAGTAGTGTAGTAGTGTAGTGGTGTAGTAGTGTAGTGGTGTAGTAGTGTAATGGTGTAGTGGTGTAGTGGTGTAGTAGTGTAGTAGTGTAGTGGTGTAGTAGTGTAGTAGTGTAGTAGTGTAGTGGTGTAGTAGTGTAGTGGTGTAGTGGTGTAGTGGTGTAGTAGTGTAGTGGTGTAGTAGTGTAGTGGTGTAGTGGTGTAGTAGTGTGGTAGTGTAGTGGTGTAGTAGTGTAGTTGTGTAGTGGTGTAGTAGTGTAGTAGTGTAGTAGTGTAGTGGTGTAGTAGTGTAGTGGTGTAGTGGTGTAGTAGTGTGGTAGTGTAGTGGTGTAGTGGTGTAGTGGTGTAGTGGTGGTGTAGTGGTGTAGTGTAGTGGTGTAGTAGTGTAGTGGTGTCGTAGTGTAGTGGTGCAATATTGTAGTGGTGTAGTAATGTAGTGGTGTAGTAGTGTAGTGTAGCGTAGTGGTGTAGTGGTGTAGTAGTGTAGTAGTGTAGTGTAGCGTAGTGGTGTAGTGGTGTAGTGGTGTAGTAGTGTAGTGGTGTAGTGGTGTAGTGGTGTAGTGGTGTAGTAGTGTAGTGGTGTAGTGGTGTAGTGGTGTAGTAGTGTAGTGGTGTAGTAGTGTAATGGTGTAGTGGTGTAGTGGTGTAGTGGTGTAGTAGTGTAGTGGTGTAGTAGTGTAGTGGTGTAGTAGTGTAGTAGTGTAGTAGTGTAGTAGTGTAGTGGTGTAGTGGTGTAGTGGTGGTGTAGTGGTGTAGTGGTGTAGTTGTGTAGTAGTGTAGTGGTGTAGTGGTGTAGTGGTGTAGTGGTGTAGTAGTGTAGTAGTGTAGTAGCGTAGTGGCGTAGTAGTGTAGTAGTGTAGTAGTGTAGTGGTGTAGTAGTGTAATGGTGTAGTAGTGTAGTGGTGTAGTGGTGTAGTAGTGTAGTGGTGTAGTAGCGTAGTGGTGTAGTAGTGTAGTAGTGAAGTGGTGTAGTAGTGTAGTGGTGTGGTGGTGTAGTGGTGCAGTGGTGGTGTAGTTGTGTAGTGGTGTAGTGGTGTAGTAGTGTAGTAGTGTAGTGGTGTAGTAGTGTAGTAGTGTAGTTGTGTAGTAGTGTAGTGGTGTGGTGGTGTAGTGGTGTAGTGGTGGTGTAGTAGTGTAGTAGTGTAGTGGTGTAGTGGTGGTGTAGTAGCGTAGTTGTATAGTGGTGTAGTAGTGTAGTAGTGTAGTGGTGTAGTAGTGTAGTGGTGTAGTGGTGTAGTAGTGTAGTGGTGTAGTGGTGTAGTAGTGCAGTAGTGTAGTGGTGTAGTGGTGTAGTGTAGTGTAGTGGTGTAGTGGTGTAGTAGTGTAGTGGTGTAGTAGTGTAGTGGTGTAGTAGTGTAGTAGTGTAGTGGTGTAGTGGTGTAGTGGTGCAGTAGTGTAGTGGTGTAATGGTGTAGTGGTGTAGTAGTGTAATGGTGTAGTGGTGTAGTAGTGTATTGGTGTAGTGGTGTAGTGGTGTAGTGGTGTAGTAGTGTAGTGGTGTAATGGTGTAGTGGTGTAGTAGTGTAGTAGTGTAGTAGTGGGGTGGTGTAGTGGTGTAGTGGTGTAGTAGTGTTGTAGTGTTGTAGTGTTGTAGTGTAGTGGTGTAGTGGTGTAGTGGTGTAGTGGTGTCGTTGTGTAGTAGTGTAGTGGTGTAGTGGTGTAGTAGTGGTGGTGTAGTAGTGTAGTAGTGTAGTGTTGTAGTGGTGTAGTAGTGTAGTAGTGTAGTAGTGTAGTAGTGTAGTGGTGTAGTGGTGTAGTGGTGTAGTAGTGTAGTGGTGTAGTGGTGGTGTAGTTGTATAGTGGTGTAGTGGTGTAGTAGTGCAGTAGTGTAGTGGTGTAGTGGTGTAGTGGTGTAGTGGTGTAGTAGTGTAGTAGTGTAGTAGTGGTGTAGTGGTGTAGTGGTGTAGTGGTGTAGTAGTGTAGTGGTGTATTGGTGTAGTGGTGTAGTGGTGTAGTGGTGTAGTAGTGCAGTGGTGTAGTGGTGTAGTGGTGTAGTGGTGTAGTAGTGTAGCGTAGTGGTGTAGTGGTGTAGTAGTGTAGTGGTGTAGTGGTGTAGTGGTGGTGTAGTGGTGTAGTTGTGTAGTGGTGTAGTAGTGTAGTAGTGTAGTAGTGTAGTAGTGTAGTAGTGTAGTAGTGTAGTGGTGTAGTAGTGCAGTAGTGTAGTGGTGTAGTAGTGTAGTGGTGTAGTAGTGTAGTGGTGTAGAGGTGTAGTGGTGTAGTAGTGTAGTGGTGTAGTAGTGTAGTGTAGCGTAGTGGTGTAGTGGTGTAGTGGTGTAGTGGTGTAGTGGTGTAGTAGTGTAGCGTAGTGGTGTAGTGGTGTAGTGGTGTAGTGGTGTAGTAGTGTAGTGGTGTAGTAGTGTAGTAGTGTAGTGGTGTAGTGGTATAGTGGTTTAGTGGTGTAGTAGTGTAGTAGTGTAGTAGTGTAGTGGTGTAGTGGTGTAGTAGTGTAGTAGTGTAGTGGTGTAGTAATGTAGTGGTGTAGTGGTGTAGTAGTGTAGTAGTGTAGTGGTGTAGTAGTGTAGTAGTGTAGTAGTGTAGTGGTGTAGTAGTGTAGTGGTGTAGTAGTGTAATGGTGTAGTGGTGTAGTGGTGTAGTAGTGTAGTAGTGTAGTGGTGTAGTAGTGTAGTGGTGTAGTGGTGTAGTGGTGTAGTAGTGTAGTGGTGTAGTAGTGTAGTGGTGTAGTGGTGTAGTAGTGTGGTAGTGTAGTGGTGTAGTAGTGTAGTTGTGTAGTGGTGTAGTAGTGTAGTAGTGTAGTAGTGTAGTGGTGTAGTAGTGTAGTGGTGTAGTGGTGTAGTAGTGTGGTAGTGTAGTGGTGTAGTGGTGTAGTGGTGTAGTGGTGGTGTAGTGGTGTAGTGTAGTGGTGTAGTAGTGTAGTGGTGTCGTAGTGTAGTGGTGCAATATTGTAGTGGTGTAGTAATGTAGTGGTGTAGTAGTGTAGTGTAGCGTAGTGGTGTAGTGGTGTAGTAGTGTAGTAGTGTAGTGTAGCGTAGTGGTGTAGTGGTGTAGTGGTGTAGTAGTGTAGTGGTGTAGTGGTGTAGTGGTGTAGTGGTGTAGTAGTGTAGTGGTGTAGTGGTGTAGTGGTGTAGTAGTGTAGTGGTGTAGTAGTGTAATGGTGTAGTGGTGTAGTGGTGTAGTGGTGTAGTAGTGTAGTGGTGTAGTGGTGTAGTAGTGTAGTGGTGTAGTAGTGTAGTAGTGTAGTAGTGTAGTGGTGTAGTGGTGTAGTGGTGGTGTAGTGGTGTAGTGGTGTAGTTGTGTAGTAGTGTAGTGGTGTAGTGGTGTAGTGGTGTAGTGGTGTAGTAGTGTAGTAGTGTAGTAGTGTAGTAGCGTAGTGGCGTAGTAGTGTAGTAGTGTAGTAGTGTAGTGGTGTAGTAGTGTAATGGTGTAGTAGTGTAGTGGTGTAGTGGTGTAGTAGTGTAGTGGTGTAGTAGTGTAGTGGTGTAGTGGTGTAGTAGTGTGGTAGTGTAGTGGTGTAGTAGTGTAGTGGTGTAGTAGTGTAGTAGTGTAGTGGTGTAGTATTGTAGTGGTGTAGTAGTGTAGTGGTGTAGTGGTGTAGTAGTGTAGTGGTGTAGTGGTGTAGTGGTGTAGTGGTGTAGTGGTGGTGTAGTGGTGTAGTGGTGTAGTTGTGTAGTGGTGTAGTAGTGTAGTAGTGTAGTAATGCAGTAGTGTAGTTTGTAGTAGTGCAGTAGTGTAGTGTGTAGTAGTGTAGTGTAGCGTAGTGGTGTAGTGGTGTAGTGGTGTAGTGGTGTAGTAGTGTAGTGGTGTAGTAGTGTAGTAGTGTAGTGGTGTAGTAGTGTAGTAGTGTAGTAGTGTAGTAGTGTAGTGGTGTAGTGGTGGTGTAGTTGTGTAGTAGTGTAGTGGTGTAGTAGTGTAGTAGTGTAGTGGTGTAGTAGTGTAGTGGTGTAGTGGTGTATTAGTGTAGTGGTGTAGTGGTGTAGTAGTGCAGTAGTGTAGTGGTGTAGTGGTGTAGTGGTGTAGTAGTGTAGTAGTGTAGTGGTGTAGTAGTGTAGTGGTGTAGTAGTGTAGTGGTGTAGTAGTGTAGTGGTGTAGTAGTGTAATGGTGTAGTAGTGTAGTGGTGTAGTAGTGTAGTGGTGTAGTAGTGGTGTAGTAGTGTAGTAGTGTAGTGGTGTAGTAGTGTAGTAGTGTAGTGGTGTAGTAGTGGTGTAGCAGTGTAGCAGTGTATTAGTGTAGTGGTGTAGTAGTGTAGTGGTGTAGTAGTGTAGTGGTGTAGTGGTGTAGTGGTGTAGTGGTGTAGTAGTGTAGTGGTGTAGTGGTGTAGTGGTGTAGTAGTGTAGTAGTGTAGTGGTGTAGTAGTGGTGTAGTGGTTTAGTGGTGTAGTGGTGTAGTAGTGTAGTGGTGTAGTGGTGTAGTGGTGTAGTGGTGTAGTAGTGTAGTAGTGTAGCTGTGTAGCAGTGTAGTAGTGTAGTAGTGTAGTGGTGTAGTAATGTAGTGGTGTAGTGGTGTAGTGGTGTAGTGGTGTAGTGGTGTAGTAGTGTAGTGGTGTAGTTGTGTAGTGGTGTAGTTGTGTAGTAGTGTAGTGGTGTAGTGGTGTAGTAGTGTAGTAGGGCCTGGATCAGTTGGTAAACTCGAATTTTGGCCAAAATGTCCCAAACGGCCTGCGACATGTACTCTGAATGACCTAAAATGATACATCTTCCACAGTAGTAGTGTAGTAGTGTAGTCTAATAAACTGTACTCTACTCCTTGTATTAGTGTTAAAAGGGGTTCAGTGACAGTACTGGTACTGCATAATATACTGTAGTCTAATAAACTGTACTCTACCCCTTGTATTAGTGTTAAAAGGGGTTTAGTGACAGTACTGGTACTGCATAATATACTGTAGTCTAATAAGCTCTACTCTACTCCTTGTATTAGTGTGAAAAGGGGTTTTGTTACAGTACTGGTACTGCATAATATACTGTAGTCTAATAAACTGTACTCTACCCCTTGTTTTAGTGTTAAAAGGGGTTTAGTGACAGTACTGGTTCTGTGTAATTGTCACGCCCTGGCCTTAGTATTCTTTGTTTTATTTATTATTTTAGTTAGGTCAGGGTGTGACATGGGGAGTGTATGTGTTTTTGTAGTGTCTAGGGTGGTTGTAAGGTTTAGGGGGTTTATTAGAGTAGTTGGGTTTATGTTTAGTATAGGTATCTAGCTGTGTCTATGGTTGTGTGTAGTTGTCTAGGGAAGTCTATGGTTGCCTGAATGGGTTCTCAATTAGAGACAGCTGGTTATTGTTGTCTCTGATTGGGAGCCATATTTAAGGTAACCATAGGCTTTAGCTGTTTGTGGGTTATTGTCTATGTCGATGTTCTATGTTGCTTGTAGGCACTAGTTCATGTTTAGCTTCACGTTCGTCTGTTTTGTTATTTTGTAAAGTGGTTTCGTTTGGTGTTCGTTCTCTTCAAATAAAAGGAAGATGACTTACTTTCCACGCGCTGCATGTTGGTCCTCACTCTCTACTATAGACGATAGTGACAGAATAACCCACCAATGCGGGATCAAGCAGCGCGAAAAGCGGCAACAGGAGCAGCGCAAGGAGGAATGGAAATGGGAGCGTAATCTGGACTACACTACGTGGGAGGAGATCGACAGGTGGGCGATCGACCCAGGGCGAGTGCCGGAGCCAGCCTGGGATTCTCTGGAGCAGTGTGAGGAGGGATACCGGCGAATGGAGGCAGCACGACGACGCGGTAGGAAGCCTGTGAGTCAGCCCAAAAAAATTCTTGGGGGGGGGCTTAGCGGTAGTGGGCCGAGGGCAGGTAGGAGACCTGCGCCCACTTCACAGGCTAACCGTGGAGAGCGGGAGTACGGGCGAACACCGTGTTACGCAGTAGAGCACACGGTGTCTCCTGTACGTGTTCATAGCCCGGTGCGGGTTATTCCACCTCCCCGCACTGGTAGGGCTAGATTGGGCATTGAGCCAGGTGCCATGATGCCGGCTCAACGCGTCTGGTCTCCAGTGCGTCTTCTCGGGCCGGCATACATGGCACCAGCCTTACGCATGGTGTCCCCGGTTCGCCTACATAGCCCGGTGCGGGTTATTCCACCTCCCCGCACTGGTCGGGCGACGGGGAGCATTCAACCAGGTAAGGTTGGGCAGGCTCGGTGTTCAAGGGAACCAGTACGCCTGCACGGTCCGGTATTTCCGGCACCACGCACCAGGCCTACAGTGCGCCTCATCCGGCCAGAGCCATCCGTCTCCCCAGCGCCATCTGAGCCATCCGTCTCCCCAGCGCCATCTGAGCCATCCGTCTCCCCAGCGCCATCTGAGCCATCCGTCTCTCCAGCGCCATCTGAGCCATCCGTCTCCCCAGCGCCGTCTGTGTCATCCGTCTGCCCAGAGCCATTAGAGCCGCCCGTCTGTCCCGAGCCGTCAGAGCCGTTAGTCAGTCAGGAGCCGCTAGAGCCATTCGTCAGTCAGGATCTGCCAGAGCCGCCAACCAGACAGGATCTGCCAGAGCCGCCAACCAGACAGGATCTGCCAGAGCCGTCAGCCAGCCGTGAGCAGCCAGATCCGTCAGCCAGCCATGAGCAGCCAGATCCGTCAGCCAGCCATGAGCAGCCAGATCCGTCAGCCAGCCATGAGCAGCCAGATCCGTCAGCCAGCCATGAGCAGCCAGATCCGTCAGCCAGCCAGGAGCAGCCAGATCCGTCAGCCAGCCATGAGCAGCCAGATCCGTCAGCCAGCCATGAGCAGCCAGATCCGTCAGCCAGCCATGAGCCGTCCAGCCAGGATCCGCCAGAGCCGTCCAGCCAGGATCCGTCCCTCAGTCCGGAGCTGCCGTCCCTCAGTCCGGAGCTGCCGTCCCTCAGTCCGGAGCTGCCCCTTATCCTGGTGCTGCCCCTTATCCTGGTGCTGCCCCTTATCCTGGTGCTGCCCCTTATCCTGGTGCTGCCCCTTAGTCCGGTGCTGCCCCTTAGTCCGGTGCTGCCCCTTAGTCCGGTGCTGCCCCTTAGTCCGGTGCTGCCCCTTAGTCCGGTGCTGCCCCTTAATCCAGTGGGGTTAATGTGGAGGGTGGCCATTTGGAGGAGGCTACGTAAGCGGGTAGTGACTATGGTGGGGTGGGGACCACGACCTGTGCCGGAGCCGCCGCCGTGGAAGGAAGCCCACCCAGACCCTCCCCTAGACTATGTGCTGGTGCGCCCGGAGTTCGCACCTTAAGGGGGGGGGTTATGTCACGCCCTGGCCTTAGTATTCTTTGTTTTATTTATTATTTTAGTTAGGTCAGGGTGTGACATGGGGAGTGTATGTGTTTTTGTAGTGTCTAGGGTGGTTGTAAGGTTTAGGGGGTTTATTAGAGTGGTTGGGTTTATGTTTAGTATAGGTATCTAGCTGTGTCTATGGTTGTGTGTAGTTGTCTAGGGAAGTCTATGGTTGCCTGAATGGGTTCTCAATTAGAGACAGCTGGTTATTGTTGTCTCTGATTGGGAGCCATATTTAAGGTAACCATAGGCTTTAGCTGTTTGTGGGTAATTGTCTATGTCGATGTTCTATGTTGCTTGTAGGCACTAGTTCATGTTTAGCTTCACGTTCGTCTGTTTTGTTATTTTGTAAAGTGGTTTCGTTTGGTGTTCGTTCTCTTCAAATAAAAGGAAGATGACTTACTTTCCACGCGCTGCATGTTGGTCCTCACTCTCTACTATAGACGATCGTGACAGTAATTGATTGAAAGACAACTAATGAAGTCATGATGAAGCACTGAAGACTTCTTGATTTCAACAAGGTTATTGTTATATAAGAGAACAGTCTAGGGTTGTAACAGTGATACATTTGTCCATCAACTGTTAAAATCATGTTCAACACAACCAGTTACAACTGAAGTATCTGACCATCAATAGATTAAAGAAAAAGCCATTTGTGTTTTAACACAGTAGCAACATATCATCAGGTGCACTTTTGTTTTCATTTGGGGAAATATCATTTTCTAATATTTTATTTTTCAGTCCATTATATTGTTATTAGGCCTACAAAATACATGTGTTGACTTGGATTAGGCCATGGGAATTTAATATTGTCTGCTAGGCTGTGTATACCCTGCACTACACCCCTGTATGCCTGCGTGCACATACATACATACAGTACATACATACATACAGTACATACATACATACACACATACATAAACACATCCATACATACATACAGACATACATACATACATACATACACACATACATAAACACATCCATACATACATACAGACATACATAAACACATCCATACATACATACATACATACATACATACATACATACATACATACATACATACATACATACATACATACATACATACATACATACATACATACACAAACACATCCATACATACATACAGTACATACATACATACAGTACATACATACATACACACATACATAAACACATCCATCCATACATACATACATACATACATACATACATACATACATACATACATACATACATACATACAGACATACACACACACACACACATACATATATTTATTCATCTGAGAGTTACTCACTTGATGATTTCCTGTCTCTCCTCCATTTGTAGATCAGTAGCAGGATGAGTCCCACCACCAACACAGCCAGACTCACACACACCACGATGACCACTGGAGTACATGGAACGACAAATACAAGATAATAACATTCCTCTCAGACCCTGATCCTTCCTAAACTGGTAGGAAGACAGACATACAGACATATAGAGAGACATATAGAGAGACAGACATACAGACATATAGAGAGACAGACATACAGACAAATAGAGAGACATATAGAGAGACAGACATACAGACATATAGAGAGACAGACATACAGACAAATAGAGAGACAGACATACAGACATATAGAGAGACATATAGAGGGACATATAGAGAGACAGACATACAGACATATAGAGAGACAGACATACAGACATATAGAGAGACATATAGAGAGACAGACATACAGACATATAGAGAGACAGACATACAGACAAATAGAGAGACAGACATACAGACATATAGAGAGACATATAGAGAGACAGACATACAGACATATAGAGAGACAGACATACAGACATATAGAGAGACAGACATACAGACATATAGAGAGACATATAGAGAGACAGACATACAGACATATAGAGAGACAGACATACAGACATATAGAGAGACAGACATACAGACATATAGAGAGACAGACATACAGACATATAGAGAGACAGACATACAGACAAATAGAGAGACAGACATACAGACATATAGAGAGACATACATACAGACATATAGAGAGACATACATACAGACAAATAGAGAGACATATAGAGAGACAGACATACAGACAAATAGAGAGACAGACATACAGACATATAGAGAGACAGACATACAGACAAATAGAGAGACAGACATACAGACATATAGAGAGACATACATACAGACATATAGAGAGACATACATACAGACAAATAGAGGGACATATAGAGAGACAGACATACAGACAAATAGAGAGACATATAGAGAGACAGACATACAGACAAATAGAGAGACAGACATACAGACATATAGAGAGACATATAGAGAGACATATAGAGAGACAGACATACAGACATATAGAGAGACAGACATACAGACATATAGAGAGACAGACATACAGACAAATAGAGGGACATATAGAGAGACAGACATACAGACATATAGAGAGACAGACATACAGACATATAGAGGGACATATAGAGAGACAGACATACAGACATATAGAGAGACATATAGAGAGACAGACATACAGACATATAGAGAGACAGACATACAGACATATAGAGAGACATATAGAGAGACAGACATACAGACATATAGAGAGACAGACATACAGACAAATAGAGAGACATATAGAGAGACAGACAGACAAACATATATATATAGAGAGAGAGAGAGAGACCGAGAAAGAGAAAGCGAGAGAGAGAGAGAGAGAGAGAGACCGAGAAAGAGAAAGCGAGAGAGAGAGAGAGAGAGAGAGAGAGAGAAAGAGAAAGCGAGAGAGAGAGAGAGAGAGAGAGAGAGAGAGAGAAAGAGAAAGCGAGAGAGAGAGAGAGAGAGAGAGAGAGAGAGAGAGAGAAAGAGGGAGCGAGAAAGAGAGAGACAGAGGGAGAGAGAGACAGAAAAAAAAAAATATTACTCATGGGCGAAGGAGCAATGGCTCCTCTTGCAGCCAAATATGTGTTTGCCTGCCATAGCCTGAGGGACACTGAATAATAACATCTGCATAGTAAGCAGTAACTTACTTATTATGACTGTTATTGTTATTACTGTTATTGTTATTAGTATTATTATTGTTGTTTATCATTCCAAATAGTAATGGTATGGGTGGTAATGATAGCAGTTTAATGATGGTGGTGGTAGTGGTGCATTACACCATACATTACATTCGACTATTGACTGTTACCATTTTATTGTAACTATTTTTATATTTAATTTTGTATTATTATTTACTGCCATTCTATATTATTATTTGTCATTGTTTTAATTGTATTACAATGTATATTGTATACATTGTTGCTTTGGCAATATTGACACAATGTTTTTCATGCCAATAAAGCAGCTTGAATTTGAATTTGACAGAGGGAGCGAGAGAGAGAGACAGAGGGAGCGAGAGAGAGAGACAGAGGGAGCGAGAGAGAGAGACAGAGGGGGCGAGAGAGAGAGACAGAGGGAGCGAGAGAGAGAGACAGAGGGAGCGAGAGAGAGAGACAGAGGGAGCGAGAGAGAGAGACAGACGGAGCGAGAGAGAGAGAGAGGGAGCGAGAGAGAGAGACAGAGGGAAAGAGAGAGAGAGAGAGAGAGAGGGAGCGAGAGAGAGAGCGAGAGAGAGAGGGAGACAGAGGGAGCGAGAGATAGAGACAGAGGGAGAGAGAAAGAGAGAGACAGAGGGAAAGAGAGAAAGAGAGAGAGGGAGCGAGAGAGAGAGAGAGAGAGAGAAGAGAGAGAGAGAGAGAGAGAGAGAGAGAGAGAGAGAGAGAGACCAAGAAAGAGAGAGAGACAGAGAGAGAGAGAGACCAAGAAAGAGAGACAGAGGGAGCGAGAGAGAGACCGAGAAAGAGAGAGAGAGAGAGAGAGAGAGAGAGAGAGAGAGAGAGAGAGAGACAGAGAAAGAGAGACCGAGAGAGGGAGCGAGAAATAGAGGCAGAGTCAGAGAGAGAGAGAGACAGAGACAGAGACAGAGACAGAGAGAGACAGAGAGAGAGAGAGAAAGACAGAGAGAAAGAGAGACAGAGAGACAGAGGGGGCGAGAGAGAGACCGAGACAGAGACAGAGAGACAGAGAGAGAGAGAGAGAGAGAGAGAGAGAGAGAGAGAGAGGGAGCGAGAGAGAGAGACAGAGGGAGCGAGAGAGAGAGACAGAGGGAGCGAGAGAGAGAGACAGAGGGAGCGAGAGAGAGAGACAGACGGAGCGAGAGAGAGAGAGAGGGAGCGAGAGAGAGAGACAGAGGGAAAGATTAAGAGAGAGAGAGGGAGCGAGAGAGAGAGCGAGAGAGAGAGGGAAACAGAGGGAGCGAGAGAGAGAGACAGAGGGAGCGAGAGAGAGAGACAGAGGGAGCGAGAGAGAGAGACAGACGGAGCGAGAGAGAGAGAGAGGGAGCGAGAGAGAGAGACAGAGGGAAAGAGAGAGAGAGAGAGAGGGAGCGAGAGAGAGAGAGAGAGAGAGGGAGCGAGAGAGAGAGACAGAGGGAGCGAGGAACATTTTACATTTGGCTAGAAATTCAAAAGGAAATTATCTTAACAGAGAAAAATGTCCTCCTGTGTGCTACCTATATCCCCCCACTAGAATCCCCATACTTTAATGAAGACAGCTTCTCCATCCTGGAGGGGGAAATCAATCATTTCCAGGCCCAGGGACATGTATTAGTCTGTGGCGACCTAAATGCCAGAACTGGACAGGAACCTGACACCCTCAGCACACAGGGGGACAAACACCTACCTGGAGGTGACAGCATTCCCTCCCCCATATGCCCACCTAGGCACAACTATGACAACATAACCAACAAAAACGGGTCACAACTCCTGCAGCTCTGTCGCACGCTGGGTATGTACATAGTCAATGGTAGGCTTCGAGGGGACTCCTATGGTAGGTACACCTATAGCTCATCTCTTGGCAGTAGCACTGTAGACTACTTTATCACTGACCTCAACCCAGAGTCTCTCAGAGCGTTCACAGTCAGCCCACTGACACCCCTATCAGACCACAGCAAAATCACAGTCTACTTGAACAGAGCAATACTCAATCATGAGGCATCAAAGCCAAAGGAACTGAGTAACATTAAGAAATGCTATAGATGGAAGGAATGCAGTTTGGAAACCTACCAAAAAACAATTAGGCAACAGCAAATTCAATCCCTTTTAGACAACTTCCTGGGTAAAACGTTCCACTGCAATAGTGAAGGTGTAAACTTGGCAGTAGAAAATCTTAACAGTATTTTTGACCTCTCAGCTTCCCTATCAAATCTAAAAATCTCAAATAGAAAACCGAAGAAAATGAACAACAATGACAAATGGTTTGATAAAGAATGCAAAAATCTAAGAAATAAATTGAGAAACCTGTCCAACCAAAAACATAGAGACCCGGAAAACCTGAGTCTACGCCTTCACTATGGTGAATCACTAAAACAATACAGAAATACACTACGGAAAAAGAAGGAACAGCACGTCAGAAATCAGCTCAATGTAATTGAAGAATCCATAGACTCTAACCAATTCTGGGAAAATTGGAAAACACTAAACAAACAACAACACGAAGAATTATCTATCCAAAATGGAGATGTATGGGTAAACCACTTCTCCAATCTTTTTGGCTCTATAACAAAGAATAAAGAGCAAAAACATATACATGATCAAATACAAATCCTAGAATCAACTATTAAAGACTACCAGAACCCACTGGATTCTCCAATTACCTTGAATGAGTTACAGGACAAAATAAAAACCCTCCAACCCAAAAAGGCCTGTGGTGTTGATGGTATCCTTAATGAAATGATCAAATATACAGACAACAAATTCCAATTGGCTATATTAAAACTCTTTAACATCGTCCTTAGCTCTGGCATCTTCCCCAATATTTGGAACCAAGGACTGATCACCCCAATCCACAAAAGTGGAGACAAATTTGACCCCAATAACTACCGTGGAATATGCGTCAACAGTAACCTTGGGAAAATACTCTGCATTATCATTAACAGCAGACTCGTACATTTCCTCAATGAAAACAATGTACTGAGCAAATGTCAAATTGGCTTTTTACCAAATTACCGTACAACAGACCATGTATTCACCCTACACACCCTAATTGACAACCAAACAAACCAAAACAAAGGCAAAGTCTTCTCATGCTTTGTTGATTTCAAAAAAGCCTTCGACTCAATTTGGCATGAGGGTCTGCTATACAAATTGATGGAAAGTGGTGTTGGGGGTAAAACATACGACATTATAAAATCCATGTACACAAACAACAAGTGTGCGGTTAAAATTGGCAAAAGACACACACATTTCTTCTCACAGGGTCGTGGGGTGAGACAGGGATGCAGCTTAAGCCCCACCCTCTTCAACATATATATCAATGAATTGGCGCGGGCACTAGAACAGTCTGCAGCACCCGGTCTCACCCTACTAGAATCCGAAGTCAAATGTCTACTGTTTGCTGATGATCTGGTGCTTCTGTCACCAACCAAGGAGGGCCTACAACAGCACCTAGATCTTCTGCACAGATTCTGTCAGACCTGGGCCCTGACAGTAAATCTCAGTAAGACCAAAATAATGGTGTTCCAAAAAAGGTCCAGTCGCCAGGACCACAAATTCCATCTAGACACCGTTGCCCTAGAGCACACAAAAAACTATACATACCTCGGCCTAAACATCAGCACCACAGGTAGCTTCCACAGAGCTGTGAACGATCTGAGAGACAAGGCAAGAAGGGCATTCTATGCCATCAAAAGGAACATAAATTTCAACATACCAATTAGGATCTGGCTAAAAATACTTGAATCAGTCATAGAGCCCATTGCCCTTTATGGTTGTGAGGTCTGGGGTCCGCTCACCAACCAAGATTTCACAAAATGGGACAAACACCAAATTGAGACTCTGCATGCAGAATTCTGCAAAAATATCCTCCGTGTACAACGTAGAACACCAAATAATGCATGCAGAGCAGAATTAGGCCGATACCCACTAATTATCAAAATCCAGAAAAGAGCCGTTAAATTCTACAACCACCTAAAAGGAAGCGATTCCCAAACCTTCCATAACAAAGCCATCACCTACAGAGAGATGAACCTGGAGAAGAGTCCCCTAAGCAAGCTGGTCCTAGGGCTCTGTTCACAAACACAAACACACCCCACAGAGCCCCAGGACAACAGCACAATTAGACCCAACCAAATCATGAGAAAACAAAAAGATAATTACTTGACACATTGGAAAGAATTAACAAAAAAACAGAGCAAACTAGAATGCTATTTGGCCCTAAACAGAGAGTACACAGTGGCAGAATACCTGACCACTGTGACTGACCCAAACTTAAGGAAAGCTTTGACTATGTACAGACTCAGTGAGCATAGCCTTGCTATTGAGAAAGGCCGCCGTAGGCAGACATGGCTCTCAAGAGAAGACAGGCTATGTGCTCACTGCCCACAAAATGAGGTGGAAACTGAGCTGCACTTCCTAACCTCCTGCCCAATGTATGACCATATTAGAGAGACATATTTCCCTCAGATTACACAGATCCACAAAGAATTTGAAAACAAATCCAATTTTGATAAACTCCCATATCTACTGGGTGAAATTCCACAGTGTGCCATCACAGCAGCAAGATTTGTGACCTGTTGCCACAAGAAAAGGGCAACCAGTGAAGAACAAACACCATTGTAAATACAACCCATATTTATGCTTATTTATTTTAACTTGTGTGCTTTAACCATTTGTACATTGTTACAACACTGTATATATATAATATGACATTTGTAATGTCTTTCTTGTTTTGAAACTTCTGTATGTGTAATGTTTACTGTTAATTTGTATTGTTTATTTCACTTTTGTGTATTATCTACCTCACTTGCTTTGGCAATGTTAACACATGTTTCCCATGCCAATAAAGCCCCTTGAATTGAATTGAATTGAGAGAGAGAGAGAGGTCATGATCAGATGAGCTCCTGCATTTTTCAGCATTTTCTTTAAAAAATATAGGTTTAGAGTTAGATAAACTTGGATTTTTTGTCAGGAACACATACAGGATGCTACCCTCTACTACATAACCTTCACTTCAAATCAAAACTCAAAACCTACAACCTGATTTTGGACGGAATTACGGAATCACCTGAAAAGTTCACAACAACCAAGGTTTATAATTCTTTACAGCATATTCTCTGGAAAACAACAGAAACCTGAAAACACCACCCAACCTGGAACTGAGTGAGTAATGTTTAGTCTGAAACTATATTCTATTTCCAAAAGCCAAGAAGAAAAATACATGACATTACTTTATAAGGCCTGAATGGTAACATAATTCTTCCAAGCTTGATACAGCTTCAACTAGCACTGACGTGTCAAGTGAGAGGTGTCAAAGCACATTAGCCCAACAATGGCAGGAGAGTCGAATAGTCTACCCCAACCAAATGGAGAGGCCTTAGAAGCTGCCTCCCGCTGTTCAGAGGTAATTAAAATACATTACCCTGTGAGTGTTAAGAATGATAAGGCAAGAAAAGATCACAAAATGAAGCTCCTTATGGAAAATCAAGAGACACTTTTTGCTGACTATTACAAAAATGGGAACATCAGCAACCTTATCTTCCACACAAACCATCCTCTGGCATGGCACAGTGCTATATTAGCACACTACCCCTCTGTCAAGAGAGGGGGGGTTAACGAGGGGTGGAAACTCAGGATTCTTGACAACGAGGACGAGGAGTCAGCTAATATAAATCTATATAAGTCTGGAACAGTAATGGTACAGGGCAACCCCAAACAGTTTCAGCTGGACTTTCATCTAATCAAAGAACTAGCCCAGCAGGAGAAGCTCTCCCTTGATAAAGATACCCCCACCCCAAGTGGGTCAGACCAGACCTCCTCACCATATAACCCCACAGACGAGCAACCCTCAGCAAACAGTCAACCTCCCAGTACAGAGCACTCCTCCCTCATTGAAATGAAGGATACATTTACCCAGCTGGAGGTAAGGCAGGTGGAGCTGGAACAGCAGGTGATTACACTCCAGTCAGCACAGACCCATACAACAGTCCAGCACAACAACCCCTTAACCAGACCAGGAGAGCTGGAGGTGGAGAGAGACATATCTGCACTCTGTACAGTGGTGAGACAACTTCAACAGGAGAAAGAGCAGAAGCAGGAGCAGAACAAAGCACTAGAGGAGAGGATCAGACTGCTGGAGGAGAGGGAGAGGGGGATGGAGGAGAGGATCAGACTGCTGGAGGAGAGGTTGAGGGGGATGGCATGTGACAGAGAACAACCCACTAGGGAGGTGGCCATCCCCACAGAGACGCCAGCAGAACAGCCCACCTCAGCACCCGACAAAAGTCTCGACACCACAGCAGAACAGTCCACACCAGACCCTGACCATAGAGTCGACATCACAGCAGAACAGACAAAAGAAAAACCCCAAGCCCAGCAGCTCTCACCCCCTCTGAGCACCCCCCCTGTCAGCCACCCTGATAGCCCTCCTGACAACCCCCCCACACCCACTGAGGACAAACACAAGACACCGATTTTTCTCCTTATGGACTCAAATGGGAAATATATAGAAGTAAAAAAACTTTTTCCCAAACACAGTGTGTCTAAACTCTGGTGTCCAAACACCCAGTGCGCCCTAGACCTTCTGTCTGGGGACAAACTAGGCTCACCTAGCCACATAATAATACACACAGGCACAAACGACCTGAGAGCACAGCAGGAAAGGGTGGCCACAGCACTGAAGGGAGTGATTGAAAAAGCTTCTTCTACTTTCCCCAACGCACAAGTGGTTATCTCCACCCTGCTACCACGAAAAGACTTCCACCCTGCTACAATACAGCGGGTAAACGCAAGCATTTCCCGTGACTGTGCCTCAAAACCAAATGTTTTTCTGGCCCACCACTCCACCCTGGACTTGAACAGCCTCTATGACCAGGTCCACCTCTACAAGGCAGCAGTGCCCACCTTTGCCCGGACTCTAAAGGACATCGCTCTCAAACGAAGCCCCAACACTTCACACAGGAGCAACAGATCAATAGACACCCCACCCAGACCAGCGAGACACCCTCCAAGACCTCCAGGACCCCCCCCTAGACCTACACACCCCCCCCACATCAACCATGCCCACACCCAATTTAGGCCCCCTCAGATCAGACCCATGCCACTCCTGCCCACCCCATGCACCCCACCCCCGCAAAGAGGGCATCAACATGGAAGTCACACATACGCCCAGGTAGTGAGCGGGCAAACAGGCCCAACCCCCACTCTTACACTCGCCCAAGCCAACGGCATGTACCAGATGCTCAGCAGGCTCTGCTCACACTTACTGGCCTGAGGCCAAACCCCGACCAACAACATTGGACACTTTATGGAACAAAAAGCCTTCACTATATCATCCTGGAATATCCAAGGTCTGAGGTCATCTGCCTTTGGCCTAAAGAGCAGGAACCCGGACTTCACCAAAGAAATCGGTAATGCAGACATTGTCATCCTGCAAGAAACATGGTGTAGAGGAGACGGACCCACTGGTTGCCCTCTAGGTTACAGAGAGCTGGTAGTCCCATCCACCAAACTACCAGGTGTGAAACAGGGAAGGGACTCAGGGGGAATGCTAATTTGGTATAGAGCAGACCTAACTCACTCCATTAAATTAATCAAAACAGGAACATTTTACATTTGGCTTGAAATTCAAAAGGAAATTATCTTAACAGAGAAAAATGTCCTCCTGTGTGCTACCTATATCCCCCCACTAGAATCCCCATACTTTAATGAAGACAGCTTCTCCATCCTGGAGGGGGAAATCAATCATTTCCAGGCCCAGGGACATGTATTAGTCTGTGGCGACCTAAATGCCAGAACTGGACAGGAACCTGACACCCTCAGCACACAGGGGGACAAACACCTACCTGGAGGTGACAGCATTCCCTCCCCCATATGCCCACCTAGGCACAACTATGACAACATAACCAACAAAAACGGGTCACAACTCCTGCAGCTCTGTCGCACGCTGGGTATGTACATAGTCAATGGTAGGCTTCGAGGGGACTCCTATGGTAGGTACACCTATAGCTCATCTCTTGGCAGTAGCACTGTAGACTACTTTATCACTGACCTCAACCCAGAGTCTCTCAGAGCGTTCACAGTCAGCCCACTGACACCCCTATCAGACCACAGCAAAATCACAGTCTACTTGAACAGAGCAATACTCAATCATGAGGCATCAAAGCCAAAGGAACTGAGTAACATTAAGAAATGCTATAGATGGAAGGAATGCAGTTTGGAAACCTACCAAAAAACAATTAGGCAACAGCAAATTCAATCCCTTTTAGACAACTTCCTGGGTAAAACGTTCCACTGCAATAGTGAAGGTGTAAACTTGGCAGTAGAAAATCTTAACAGTATATTTGACCTCTCAGCTTCCCTATCAAATCTAAAAATCTCAAATAGAAAACCGAAGAAAATGAACAACAATGACAAATGGTTTGATAAAGAATGCAAAAATCTAAGAAATAAATTGAGAAACCTGTCCAACCAAAAACATAGAGACCCGGAAAACCTGAGTCTACGCCTTCACTATGGTGAATCACTAAAACAATACAGAAATACACTACGGAAAAAGAAGGAACAGCACGTCAGAAATCAGCTCAATGTAATTGAAGAATCCATAGACTCTAACCAATTCTGGGAAAATTGGAAAACACTAAACAAACAACAACACGAAGAATTATCTATCCAAAATGGAGATGTATGGGTAAACCACTTCTCCAATCTTTTTGGCTCTATAACAAAGAATAAAGAGCAAAAACATATACATGATCAAATACAAATCCTAGAATCAACCATTAAAGACTACCAGAACCCACTGGATTCTCCAATTACCTTGAATGAGTTACAGGACAAAATAAAAACCCTCCAACCCAAAAAGGCCTGTGGTGTTGATGGTATCCTTAATGAAATGATCAAATATACAGACAACAAATTCCAATTGGCTATATTAAAACTCTTTAACATCGTCCTTAGCTCTGGCATCTTCCCCAATATTTGGAACCAAGGACTGATCACCCCAATCCACAAAAGTGGAGACAAATTTGACCCCAATAACTACCGTGGAATATGCGTCAACAGTAACCTTGGGAAAATACTCTGCATTATCATTAACAGCAGACTCGTACATTTCCTCAATGAAAACAATGTACTGAGCAAATGTCAAATTGGCTTTTTACCAAATTACCGTACAACAGACCATGTATTCACCCTACACACCCTAATTGACAACCAAACAAACCAAAACAAAGGCAAAGTCTTCTCATGCTTTGTTGATTTCAAAAAAGCCTTCGACTCAATTTGGCATGAGGGTCTGCTATACAAATTGATGGAAAGTGGTGTTGGGGGTAAAACATACGACATCATAAAATCCATGTACACAAACAACAAGTGTGCGGTTAAAATTGGCAAAAAACACACACATTTCTTCACACAGGGTCGTGGGGTGAGACAGGGATGCAGCTTAAGCCCCACCCTCTTCAACATATATATCAACGAATTGGCGCGGGCACTAGAACAGTCTGCAGCACCCGGTCTCACCCTACTAGAATCCGAAGTCAAATGTCTACTGTTTGCTGATGATCACCAACCAAGGAGGGCCTACAGCAGCACCTAGATCTTCTGCACAGATTCTGTCAGACCTGGGCCCTGACAGTAAATCTCAGTAAGACCAAAATAATGGTGTTCCAAAAAAGGTCCAGTCGCCAGGACCACAAATTCCATCTAGACACCGTTGCCCTAGAGCACACAAAAAACTATACATACCTCGGCCTAAACATCAGCACCACAGGTAGCTTCCACAGAGCTGTGAACGATCTGAGAGACAAGGCAAGAAGGGCCTTCTATGCCATCAAAAGGAACATAAATTTCAACATACCAATTAGGATCTGGCTAAAAATACTTGAATCAGTCATAGAGCCCATTGCCCTTTATGGTTGTGAGGTCTGGGGTCCGCTCACCAACCAAGATTTCACAAAATGGGACAAACACCAAATTGAGACTCTGCATGCAGAATTCTGCAAAAATATCCTCCGTGTACAACGTAGAACACCAAATAATGCATGCAGAGCAGAATTAGGCCGATACCCACTAATTATCAAAATCCAGAAAAGAGCCGTTAAATTCTACAACCACCTAAAAGGAAGCGATTCCCAAACCTTCCATAACAAAGCCATCACCTACAGAGAGATGAACCTGGAGAAGAGTCCCCTAAGCAAGCTGGTCCTAGGGCTCTGTTCACAAACACAAACACACCCCACAGAGCCCCAGGACAACAGCACAATTAGACCCAACCAAATCATGAGAAAACAAAAAGATAATTACTTGACACATTGGAAAGAATTAACAAAAAAACAGAGCAAACTAGAATGCTATTTGGCCCTAAACAGAGAGTATACAGTGGCAGAATACCTGACCACTGTGACTGACCCAAACTTAAGGAAAGCTTTGACTATGTACAGACTCAGTGAGCATAGCCTTGCTATTGAGAAAGGCCGCCGTAGGCAGACATGGCTCTCAAGAGAAGACAGGCTATGTGCTCACTGCCCACAAAATGAGGTGGAAACTGAGCTGCACTTCCTAACCTCCTGCCCAATGTATGACCATATTAGAGAGACATATTTCCCTCAGATTACACAGATCCACAAAGAATTCGAAAACAAATCCAATTTTGATAAACTCCCATATCTACTGGGTGAAATTCCACAGTGTGCCATCACAGCAGCAAGATTTGTGACCTGTTGCCACAAGAAAAGGGCAACCAGTGAAGAACAAACACCATTGTAAATACAACCCATATTTATGTTTATTTATTTTAACTTGTGTGCTTTAACCATTTGTACATTGTTACAACACTGTATATATATAATATGACATTTGTCATGTCTTTATTGTTTTGAAACTTCTGTATGTGTAATGTTTACTGTTAATTTTTATTGTTTATTTCACTTTTGTATATTATCTACCTCACTTGCTTTGGCAATGTTAACACATGTTTCCCATGCCAATAAAGCCCCTTGAATTGAATTGAATTGAATTGAGAGAGAGAGAAGTCATGCAGAAGAACAGCTCCTGACTTGTTATAACTTTTTGGTTGTTAAGAGCGAGATTGACACGATTCAATTAGCAAAAAATGTATAGGTAATCAAATTGTACAACTGAAGATCAACAAAGGAGGAAAAAATTGACAGAGAGTGAGTTGAAAGACCAATCTTCATCGTGGTATCTAGCCAAATTCAAATCGGTCAGCTAGCTTACCGTCTAGCTCTAACTGTTTACTGGTGGTAACCATAGCAACATGGCCACTGAGGCAGCGCTAGCAGCGTTAGCAGCGACAGAAACTGAGAGACTTTCCCCACTTTTTTTTGAATACCCAGCAGAAATCAAATCAGAGAAAGGAAGAATCAATTTTAAACACAGAATTCTGAGGGAGAACCCAGAAACTTTGTTTGCCGACTGCTCACAAAACAGGACTGTTACAAACCTGTTATTTTACACAGACCACACTACTGCCTGGCATACAGCTGTAACCAGGCATTTCAGCTATACCACGAAGAAAGGTATCTGCAAGGGAAGGCAAATCCACATTTTTGAGGACAGTGATAAGGACCAGGAAAACAGGTTTCTGACGGTAAACGTGTATCAGAACGGTACTGTCATGGTCCAGGGCAGTGGGGCTGCACTCAGCTCTGTTGTGCAGGACTTCCCCACCCTAACGAAGATAGCGGAAAGCAACAAAGACAAGGACAGCACCCCGACCTCTCCCCTCACCTCAGGCACCCCAACAGCAGGACCATCCTCCCCCCTGCCTGCCTACAACCACCAGAGCCAAGACCCCACTACCATCAGCCTGTTGAGAGACAGGCTGGCAGTGATAGAGGTATGGGTTACTGAGCTGAAGGAGCAGCTCCCCAGCTACACCACCACCAGTCCAGACACAGAGCTTCTACAGGACCAGATCAACCAGTGCAGGACCCAGCTGAAGAACTCTGTCCAGGAGCTGAGAGAGAGCCTTACCACAGCGCTGGAGGAGGTAAAGGCCACCATGAGGAGAGAGCTGGTGCAGGTAAAGGAGGAGATGGCAAAGGAGTTGTCTGTCATTAAGAGGGTGCTACAGCACAGAGAACAGACTGTAGAGACTCATAGAGAGAAGCTGCAGCCCCTCACCACCCCTAACACCCCCACTGACCCACCTTTACCCACAACCCCCCCCCATACCGACAACACTTTACCCACACCCCCAGTCAACAAGGAGGCTCACATGGAGACACCTACTACAGAGAGAAGATCTCTGGCCCCCCCTGACACACCCCAACACACCCCTCCATGTACACAGGCCCTGTGTACTCCAGCCCCAGACCGTAAACGCACTAATCTGGTAAAACCTGCTGAGTTGACCATCCTCATTGACTCAAATGGGAAGTTCCTCCAAGAAGATAAACTCTTCCCACAACACAAGGTGCGCAAAATATGGTGCCCAAAAACACAGGATGCACTCCACATCCTGTCCCAGCCTGACTTTGGCACACCAGGCCACATTATTATTCACACCGGCACCAACAACCTGCGAGAGGAGCAGGAGAGAGTAGGCAGCCTGGTCAACAGAGTAGCAGAGAGGGCCTCTGAGCGGTTCCCCAACTCCCACATCACCATCTCCACTCTGCTGCCCCGCAAAGACTTTCATCCCCGTACCATTCAGAAAGTCAACGCTGACATCACCAGAGGGTGTGGCCTACTCCCGAACGTACATGGTGCTCACCACCCAACAATCACCCCAGCACATCTGCACGACTACTCCCACCTGAGGAAGCAGACAGTAGGGATGTTTGCCAAGTCTCTAAAGGACGTGGCACTTGGTAGACAAACACCCCATGCCGTACTGGACAGAGGACCACCCAGAGACCCCTACCAGACCACTGCACCACCAAGGAGCCCCAGGCCCCTACAACGCCACACCAGACCCAGCGCACCCCACAGGCCCCACCCACCACCAGAGCATCACCACTTCCATCGGCTTAGCCAGACCGGACCGGGCCCAGCCTACTACCCCGCACCAGACCACCACCCCTACCAGACCAGAGAGGAAGCCCCACGGCCCAGACCTGGCCCCCCTCCACTCCACAGGGCCCAACAGCAGGACCAGCGCAGCTACGCAGAGGTCGTCAGAGGACAAGAGAACCCTGTAGGATTAAGTGAGATTAAACAGCTCCTCCAATACATCTGCACTAAACTGCACTAAACACACACGGACGGACGCACACACACACACACACACACACACACACACACACACACACACACACACACCTATTGTACTAAAATGTACTTGTTCAATTAATAGATTTATATATATAACAGAAAAAATGTTAGTTGTTATCGTGTTTATCTCGCTCTTAACAACTTAATAGTTAGTTACTGTATTTCTGACTGCTATTCTCTCTTTTGGAACATGAAATCACTATCAGTTAGCATGTGGAACATTCAGGGCCTAAACTCATCAACCTTTGGACTGAAGAGTTTGGCACTGGAGTTCAACAAAAATCTTAAAGATGTTGACATCATCATTCTGCAGGAGACATGGTGTAAGGCTGACATTGTCACTCACTGTCCCATAGGTTACAGAGAGGTAATTGTGCCGTCACAAAAACACAGCTCTGTCAATAGAGGCAGAGACTCTGGAGGACTGATCATTTGGTACAAATCCGAACTACAACATCTAATTGATCCCCTCAAAATTGGCAAATATCACATTTGGTTAAAACTGAAAAAATAATTGGTACTGACAGAAAAAGATGTGTTCCTTTGTGCAATTTATATCCCCCCCCTCAGAATCCCCATATTACTCAGAGGAGATCTTCCCCACCCTTGAGGAAGAGACGTGCCATTTCCAGGCCCAGGGAAATGTGCTCATCTGTGGGGACACAAATGCACGTACAGGAACACTACCTGATCTAACGAGCACACGAGGGGACAGCTTTATTACAGGCCATAATGTTTCTAACTGTCTTAATCTCCCCCATAGAAACAACAGTGACAGCACCGTCAACAAAAACGGAAGGGATCTGTTGCAGCTCTGTAGAAGCTTGGGTCTGTACTTTGTCAATGGTAGGTTACAGGGGGACTCTTTGGGGAGATTCACCTACTGCTCACCTCTTGGCCACAGTACAGTAGACTATATGATCACAGACATTGACCCTTTCTCTCTCAGCTCATTCACTGTCAAGCCACTAACACCTCTGTCTGATCACAGCCAAATTACATTGTTCCTCAAAAGAGCAGACATGGAAACAACCACACATTCACAGCCCAGCAAGCTGTACAACATCAGACATTCATACAGATGGGCCCAAAACAGCACAGAAGAATACCAGAAAGCAACCTGGAACCAAAATACCCAAACACTCTTAGATAACTTTCTGGATACCACATTCACTCACAGTAAAGAAGGCATCAATCTAGCAGTACAAAACATCAACTATATATTCAGGCAAACGGCAAAAGAAGCACAATTGAAATTGATAAAAAACAAAACAAAAAAGATCACAGATGACAACTGGTTTGATGCAGATTGTAAAATTATAAGGAAAAAAATTAGAACACTATCCAACCAAAAGCACAGAGACCCAAATAATGGTGAATTACGCCTTCATTACTGTGAGACTTTAAAACTCTATAAACGTACACTCAGAACCAAAAAAGCCCAGTACAACAGAAAGCAGCTGACGCTAATTGAGGAGTCCATAAACACAAACAACTTCTGGCAAAATTGGAAAAAAATAAAAAAATCTAAACAAGAGGAATTAGCGATACAAAATGGTGACATATGGACAACCCATTTTAAAACACTCTACAACACCGTTCAAATTGACACAAACACAGAACAACGCCAAATTCATGAGAAGTTGAATGGATTAGAAAAAGCTATAAAGGACAATCAAAATCCATTGGACTCCCCAATTACTGACCAGGAGCTCTATAAGAAACTTCAGGCTCTCAAATTTAAAAAGGCATGCGGACCTGATGGCATCCTAAATGAGATGCTCAAACTCACTAGTGCAAAATTTCAATTGGCTATATTAAAACTGTTTAATTTGATCCTGAGTGTAGGCTATTTCCCTGACATCTGGAATCAAGGACTCATAACCCCAATCTTTAAAAACGGAGACAAATTTGACCCTAACAATTACAGAGGCATTTGTGTGAACAGTAACCTGGGGAAGGTTTTCTGTAGTATTATAAATGTAAGAGTTCTAAACTTCCTTAATAAGCACAATGTCCTGAGTAATAGCCAAATTGGATTTATACCAAAACATCGCACAACTGATCATATTTACACCCTACACACCCTGATAGATAAACATGTCCACCAAAATAATACCAAAATATACGCTTGCTTTATCGACTTCCAAAAAGCATTTGATTCTATTTGGCATACAGGACTGTTCTACAAAGTTATTGAAAGTGGTGTAGGGGGTAAAACATATGACATAATTAAATCAATGTATACTGGCAATACGTGCAGCATTAAAATTGGCAAGAAAAGAACAGAATTCTTTAACCAGGGGCGGGGCCTTCGTCAGGGTTGTAATCTGAGCCCTGCACTCTTCAATATTTACATCAACGAATTGGCCACTATTCTAGAAAAATCCTCAGCCCCTGGTGTTAGTCTCCACAATTCAGAGGTTAAATGCCTACTCTTCGCAGATGACCTATGCCTGCTGTCACCCACAGCACATGGCCTACAGCAGAGCCTGGACCTGCTAGAGCAGTACTGCCAGACCTGGGCCCTGGCAGTAAACCCCAAAAAGACTAAAATAATGATTTTCCAGAGAAGATCCAGATCTCAGGGAATTAGACCAAAGTTCTCAATTGGTACAAAATATATAGAGTACTGCACACACTACAATTACTTAGGTTTAAAAATAAGCTCAACTGGACACCTTAATGAGGCAGTGAATGAACTGAGAGAGAAAGCACGCAGGGCATTCTACGCCATTAAAAAGCAAATTCAAATTGAAATACCTATTAAAATTTGGCTAAAACTAATTGAATATATCATTGAACCAATTGCACTTTATGGCAGCGAGGTGTGGGGTCCACTTGCAAAACAAGATTTCACCAAATGGGACAAACATCCCATTGAAACCCTGCATGCAGAGTTCTGTAAGATTATCCTACATGTCCAGAGGAAAACTACAAACAATGCATGCAGGGCAGAATTAGGCAAATATCCACTAATAATAAAAACTCAAAAAAGAGCAATTAAGTTTTGGAAACATCTAAAATACAGTGACCCCCTCTCATATCATTACCAAGCCCTGCAATGCCAAGAGCTGAGCAAAGAAAAGAGTCCCCTCATCCAGCTGGTCCTGGGGCTGAGTTCACAAACCTGTTCTACTAACACACTGAAGCCTCAGGACCAGAACATCCAATCAATCAGGATAAACCAAATTACAACACAGTCAAAACAAAACTATATTGCTTATTGGGAAACACAAGCACAAACACAAAGCAAAATGCAGTGCTATCTGGCCCTAAATCGACAGTACACCGTGGCTAAATATTTGACCATGGTTACTGATCAAAACCTTAGAAAAACCTTGACAAAGTACAGGCTCAGTGAGCACAGCCTTGCCATTGAGAAGGGTAGACACAGGAAAACCTGGCTCCCTGTAGAGGAAAGACTGTGCAACCACTGCACAACAGCAGAACCCGAGACAGAGCTGCATTTCCTGACAAAATGTCAAAAATACAAAACAATTAGAGAGTGTCATTTCCCCAAATTTGAAACTCTTATTCAAGGTTTCAAAGACCTCTCTGATGAGGATAGGCTACCCGTCCTGTTGGGGGAGGACGCAGAGAGCTGTGGGTTGGCAGCGCACTACATTGCTGCCTGCCATAAGTTGAGGGACAGTGTCTGACAGACCAATCAACCTGCACATGTACTCTACTGTATGTTTATTGTTATTGTTCAATGTATGGTTATTTTGACACTTGGTTATTGTTGTTACTGTTGTCCCGTTGACAATTTTGATTCTCTTTTTATATTGTAAATAAGCTTTGGCAATATGTACACTGTTACGTCATGCCAATAAAGCAAATTGAATTGAATTGAATTGAATTGAGAGAGAAAGAGAGAGCGAGAGAGAGAAAGAGAGAGCGAGAGAGAGACCGAGAAAGAGAGACAGAGGGAGCGAGAGAGAGACAGAGAAAGAGAGAAAGCGAGAGAGAGCGAGAGAGACCGAGAAAGAGAGACAGAGAGAGAGAGAGAGAGAGACAGAGTATTTAATTTTGTATTATTTACTGCCATTTTATATTATTATTTGTTATTGTTTATAATTTTATTACAATGTATATTGTATACATTGTTGCTTTGGCAATATTGACACAATGTTTTTCATGCCAATAAAGCAGCTTGACTTTGAATTTGAGAGAGAGAGAGAGAGACCGAGAGAGAGAGAGAGAGAGAGAGAGAGAGAGACCAAGAAAGAGAGAGAGAGAGAGAGAGACCAAGAAAGAGAGAGAGAGGTAGTGAGAGAGAGAGAGAGATCTGAGAGACAAGGCAAGAAGGGCCTTCTATGCCATCAAAAGGAACATAAATTTCAACATACCAATTAGGATCTGGCTAAAAATACTTGAATCAGTCATAGAGCCCATTGCCCTTTATGGTTGTGAGGTCTGGGGTCCGCTCACCAACCAAGATTTCACAAAATGGGACAAACACCAAATTGAGACTCTGCATGCAGAATTCTGCAAAAATATCCTCCGTGTACAACGTAGAACACCAAATAATGCATGCAGAGCAGAATTAGGCCGATACCCACTAATTATCAAAATCCAGAAAAGAGCTGTTAAATTCTACAACCACCTAAAAGGAAGCGATTCCCAAACCTTCCATAACAAAGCCATCACCTACAGAGAGATGAACCTGGAGAAGAGTCCCCTAAGCAAGCTGGTCCTAGGGCTCTGTTCACAAACACAAACACACCCCACAGAGCCCCAGGACAACAGCACAATTAGACCCAACCAAATCATGAGAAAACAAAAAGATAATTACTTGACACATTGGAAAGAATTAACAAAAAAAACAGAGCCAACTAGAATGCTATTTGGCCCTAAACAGAGAGTACACAGTGGCAGAATACCTGACCACTGTGACTGACCCAAACTTAAGGAAAGCTTTGACTATGTACAGACTCAGTGAGCATAGCCTTGCTATTGAGAAAGGCCGCCGTAGGCAGACATGGCTCTCAAGAGAAGACAGGCTATGTGCACACTGCCCACAAAATGAGGTGGAAACTGAGCTGCACTTCCTAACCTCCTGCCCAATGTATGACCATATTAGAGAGACATATTTCCCTCAGATTACACAGATCCACAAAGAATTTGAAAATAAATCCAATTTTGATAAACTCCCATATCTACTGGGAGAAATTCCACAGTGTGCCATCACAGCAGCAAGATTTGTGACCTGTTGCCACAAGAAAAGGGCAACCAGTGAAGAACAAACACCATTGTAAATACAACCCATATTTATGCTTATTTATTTTAACTTGTGTGCTTTAACCATTTGTACATTGTTACAACACTGTGTATATATAATATAACATTTGTAATGTCTTTATTGTTTTGAAACTTCTGTATGTGTAATGTTTACTGTTAATTTGTATTGTTTATTTCACTTTTGTATAATATCTACCTCACTTGCTTTGGCAATGTTAACACATGTTTCCCATGCCAATAAAGCCCTTTGAATTGAATTGAATTGAATTGAGAGAGAGAGAGAGAGGTAGTGAGAGAGAGAGAGAGAGAGAGAGAGAGAGAGAGAGAGAGAGAGAGAGAGAGAGAGAGAGAGAGAGAGAGAGAGAGAGAGAGAGAGAGAGAGAGAGAGAGAGAGATTTGTCCAATGCTTGACCAGATATTGTTGTTTCTGTCTATAGCAGCATTTTAAAGTTGTCTGAAGGTAAAAGAATGATGGCAAGGGACAGGTCCATCATACCTGCTCTCTGTGAAGGACCAACACTGATGTCTCCAGATGGCAGGAATGTTGTGGAGAGGTTTTGTAAGGTTGTGGAGGTGTTTGGGAATGTTGTAGAGAGGTTTGGGAATGTTGTAGAGAGGTTTGGGAGGGTTGTGGAGACATGAGGTCTGGAGGAGACAGGTGACGGTTTAGGAGGAGCTGTATGTGAAAACAAAGTATGGGTCAACACAAATACAGTCACCATTTTGATTTAATGTCTCTTGAAATAACTCAGAAAGCCTCTAACAAACTAACAATGTTCAAGACAACTGTGTTAACTTACCATCTGTAACTGTGAGATGCACCTCTTGGAGTGTGTCTAGGCCATATCTCCTCACTCCACACCAGTAGGTACCAGAGTCTGTCTTCATCAGGTTCTTGATGGTCAAATAGAATACATTTCCCTTGTCTTCTATTCTGTATCTACCTTGAGATACATTCTTGCTCCCCTTCGTTTCAACCAGAATGTCTCCATCAGAACATGTCCCATTGCAGAAGTATTTGTTGTGGGTCCCTGCCCAAGTGAACGAGCAGCTGAACATTACTTGTCCTCCTACCACTTCCTTAGTGACAGCTGACACATCAACACACAGAGCTGTCAAACAGAAACACACAGTACAGTCACAACTAATGACCTGTGAGATATACTTTAACCCTGCTCAAATCTAACTTTAACCCTGCTCAAATCTAACTTTAACCCTGCTCAAATCTTACTCTAACCCTGCTCAAGTCTAACTTTAACCCTGCTCAAATCTAACTTTAACCCTGCTCAAATCTATCTTTAACCCTGCTCAAATCTAACTTTAACCCTGCTCAAGTCTAACTTTAACCCTGCTCAAGTCTAACTTAAATCCTGCTCAAATCTTACTTTAACCCTGCTCAAGTCTAACTTTAACCCTGCTCAAATCTAACTTTAACCCTGCTCAAATCTAACTTAAACCCTGCTCTAGTCTTACTTTAACCCTGCTCAAATCTAACTTTAACCCTGCTCAAATCTTACTTTAACCCTGCTCAAATCTTACTTAAACCCTGCTCAAATCTTACTTTAACCCTGCTCAAGTCTAACTTTAACCCTGCTCAAATCTAACTTTAACCCTGCTCAAATCTATCTTTAACCCTGCTCAAATCTAACTTTAACCCTGCTCAAGTCTAACTTAAACCCTGCCCTAGTCTTACTTTAACCCTGCTCAAATCTAACTTTAACCCTGCTCAAATCTAACTTGAACCCTGCTCAAATCTAACATTAACCCTGCTCAAATCTAACTTTAACCCTGCTCAAATCTTACTTTAACCCTGCTCAAATCTAACTTGAACCCTGCTCAAATCTAACTTTAACCCTGCTCAAATCTAACTTTAACCCTGCTCAAATCTAACTTTAACCCTGCTCAAATCTAACTTAAACCCTGCTCAAATCTTACTTTAACCCTGATCAAGTCTAACTTTAACCCTGCACAAACCCATGTATAAGACCAACATATCAAACATTCTAAGTGCAGTGCATTATCATGAGGTACATGTGAAAAACAAACTCAGAACTATAAAACGTTCTGGCTCCTTATAGACAAATACATATCTTCTTCCTTCTGTACTATATGATCCAGACAGTATTATAGAACCTGATACATACATACAGACAGACAGACAGACAGACAGACAGACAGACAGACAGACAGACAGACAGACAGACAGACAGACAGACAGACAGACAGACAGACAGACAGACCTCACCTGAGAGGAGACAGCAAGAGACAACATGGTGTATCTTCATTCTGGACAGTTACTCCTCAGTTAATATACTGTTAAAGTTACTTTACCACCACAGTTACTATACTGTTAAAGTTACTTTACCACCCCAGTTACTATACTGTTAAAGTTACTTTACTACCACAGTTACTATACTGTTAAAGTTACTTTACTACCACAGTTACTATACTGTTAAAGTTACTTTACTATCACAGTTACTATACTGTTAAAGTTACTTTACTACCAAAGTTACTATGCTGTTAAAGTTACTTTACTATCACAGTGACTATACTGTTAAAGTTACTTTAATATAACAGTAACTATACTGTTAAAGTTACTTTACTATCACAGTTACTATACTGTTACTTTACTACACTACCAGCTAGCACAGTTCCACAAAAGAGTCTCTGTCAGCTACACACTTGACAGCAGGGTGTTTCTGAAACTCTCTGTCTTCCTTAAATGAAAGCTCCTCCCTCATCTGACACCTCTCTCTCTCTCTCTCTCTCTCTCTCTCTCTCTCTCTCTCTCTCTCTCTCTCTCTCTCTCTCTCTCTCTCTCTCTCTCTCTCTCTCTCTCTCTCTCTCTCTCTCTCTCTCTCTCTCTCTCTTCTCTCTCCTCTCTCTCTCTCTCCTCTCTCTCTCCTCTCTCTCTCTGTTATGTTAACATTGCCCAAGCAAGTGAAGTAGATAATAAACAAAGGTGAAATAAACAATCATGAACAGTCTCTCTCTCTTTCTCTCTGCATGTCAAGGAGATGAGTATAGTGATGGTGGTGGTGGAGGGGGAGGGCATTAGCCTACACATCCTGATGATTTCTCTGTAGTGACCTCAGTGTCATCAGGTCTATATGTGCTGCAGAGTGAAACTGGTTCAAACCGGCCGGAGGTTAGACTTCTAAACCACCAGAGAACTCAGCTAGCTGTGGTGACTAAGTGTTAAAACTGTCAATTTCTCTGTTCTAAAGTTACCATGTTTGTTTCAGCAGAGGAGGAACACATTGTTCAGATGATGACAATATAGTTAAAGTATACATAAATGTATTGTATTACTATTTTCTGACATGTAATTGATCCAAATACAGTCTTTGTAAATGATCAACTCAACAGATGAGTTTCTGAACAGAAGAAACATCCCTCCTCTACAACCCAACTCCCCCTTAATGAATGATGTCATCACATAACAGACAAGCTACTGAGATCTCAGTAAACCAATAGAACGACCTCCACATCGCCCCCTACAGACTGTTATCAGTACTGATGAATAAATCTACTATAATCTCCACCACCAGTCGTCTCTCTCTCTATTGATCCTGGGGGACGAGGTTACAGTCTCATAAACTACATGTTTCAACTCAGTCAATTCAGGAAGTGAAGTGAAATTCCATTCATGGATTGAGAATCCACATGGAAAATGATGGTCATCAATGATACATTGAATTGCGATTCATTGTCTGTATTGAAATGGAATTAAATTGGACCCCAACTAACAAGAACACTGTGTCACAACCAGACGATCACACAACCTCTTCTCTTCAGACTACAGACCATAGAATTACTTATTAGAACGTAATTACATAATAGACTTTAATTAGTTCTACAAGGATGGAGAATCTACAGAGGGGGGGGGGGGGGGGGGGGTGATAAAAGTGAAAGAGAGAGAGGCAACACTAGACACTATTGAACACAAAGCTTCACTATCTCATCCTGGAATATACAAGGTCTGAGGTCATCTGCCTTTGGCCTAAAGAGCAGGAACCTGGACTTTGTCATATAAATTGGAAATACAGACATTGTCATCCTACAAGAAACATGTTACAGAGGAGACGGAGCCACTGGTTGCCCTCTAGGTTACAGAGAGCTGGTAGTCCCATCCACCAAACTACCAGGAGGTATGCTAATTTGGTATAGAGCAGACCTCCACTTTATTAAATTAGTGGAAAAACTGGAACATTTTACATCTGGCTAGAAATTAACAAGGACTCTTTAACTCAATAGAGAAAAATGTGTGCTACCTATATCCCTCCAATAGAATCCCCATACTTTAACGATGACAGCTTCTCCATCCTAGAGGGAGAGATCAACCATTTCCAGGCCCAGGGACATGTACTTAACTAGTCTGTGGTACTCTACTAGTCTGACATCTACTAGTACTCTACTAGTCTGACATCTACTAGTACTCTACTAGTCTGACATCTACTAGTACTCTACTAGTCTGACATCTACTAGTACTCTACTAGTCTGACATCTACTAGTACTCTACTAGTCTGACATCTACTAGTACTCTACTAGTCTGACATCTACTAGTACTCTACTAGTCTGACATCTACTAGTACTCTACTAGTCTGACATCTACTAGTACTCTACTAGTCTGACATCTACTAGTACTCTACTAGTCTGACATCTACTAGTACTCTACTAGTCTGACATCTACTAGTACTCTACTAGTCTGTGGTACTCTACTAGTCTGACATCTACTAGTACTCTACTAGTCTGACATCTACTAGTACTCTACTAGTCTGACATCTACTAGTACTCTACTAGTCTGACATCTACTAGTACTCTACTAGTCTGACATCTACTAGTACTCTACTAGTCTGACATCTACTAGTACTCTACTAGTCTGTGGTACTCTACTAGTCTGACATCTACTAGTACTCTACTAGTCTGACATCTACTAGTACTCTACTAGTCTGTGGTACTCTACTAGTCTGACATCTACTAGTACTCTACTAGTCTGTGGGGACCTAAATCCCAGAACTGGACAAGAACCTGACACTGTTAGCACACAGGGGGACAAACAGCTACCTGGAGGTGACAGTATTCCCTCCCAAGTATGGCCCCCCTAGACACAACTATGATAAAACAACCAACACAAATGGGTCATAACTCCTGCAGCTCTGTCGCACGCTGTGTCTGTACATAGTCAACATTAGGCTTCGAGGAGACTCCTGGTAGGTACACCTACAGCTCATCCCTTGGCAGTAGTACTGTAGATTCATTTATCACTGACCTCAACCCAGAGTCTCTCAGAGCGTTCACAGTCAGCCCACTAACACCCTTATCTGATCACAGCAAAATCACAGTCTACCTGAACAGAGCAAGACTCAATCATTAGGCATCAAAGCCAAAGCAACTGCACAATATTAAGAAGAAAGTGAAGGTGTAACTTGGCAGTAGAAAGCCTAAACAGTATGAAGACAGAACAACCCTAAAAAAGAAATTGAGAAACCTATCCAACCAAAAACATAGAGACCCAGACAGAAGTAATTATATCATTCGTGCAAATTATGCCTATAGAAACACAATTGGGCAGTTTGGGCTCATTCTGGACAGATTTTGGCGAGAGTGAGCCCTCTCTCTTCGACCTCTTCCTCTCTGCTGAAATGATGTCACCAGAGAAAGCATCAGAGTGAGAGAAACAGCGCCCCTCTATATGTAGACCGTGTATCTGATGCTGTGTGGACAGAAATATTATGACATGCCATACTCTGTTTGTCCAGACAGCATCAGATACATGGTCTACACATACGGAGACAGAGGGGCGCTGTTTCACACGGATGCTTTAACCCTCCATAATCTAAACCCGTCTAAACCGGCGGGGGTTGGGAGGGGGGGGTCATACCGAGGATCATTTAGTTATTTGATTTGGAATTTTAAAAACCATTGAACTATAAAAATATATATATACAAAATTATTTGAAATTGGCCTTAATTATGTTAGCCCATAAACGCATTGACTCACAGATTCACTACATGTCAAACCCCTTGTAGTATAAGAATATACACACTACCGGTCAAAAGTTTTAGAACACCTACTCATTCAAGGGTTTTTCTTTATTTTTACTATTTTCTACATTGTAGAATAATAGTGAAGATATCAAAATTATGAAATAACACACATGGAATCATGTAGTAACCAATTTTTTTTTAACAAATCTAAATATATGTTATATTTGAGATTCTTCAAATAGCCACCCTTTGCCTTGATGACAGCTTTGCACACTCTTGGCATTCTCTCAACCAACTTCATTAGGTAGTCACCTGGAATACATTTAAATTAACAGGTGTGCCTTCTTAAAAGTTAATTTGTGGAATTTATGTCCTCCTTAATACATTTGAGCCAATACGTTTTGTTGTGACAAGGTAGGGGAGGGGTATACAGAAGATAGACCTATTTGGTAAAATAGTAAGTCCATATTAGGGCAAGAATAGATCAAATGAGCAAAGAGAAATGACAGTCCATCATTACTTTAAGACATGAAGGTCAGTCAATACGAAAAATTTTAAGAACTTTGAAAGTTTCTTCAAGTGCAGTCGCAAAAAACATTAAGCACTATGATGAAACTGGCTCTCATGAGGACCGCTACAGGAATGGAGGACCCAGAGTTACCTCTGCTGCAGAGGATAAGTTCATTACCAGCGTTACCAGAGTTACCAGCCTCAAAAATTGCAGCACAAATAAATGCTTCACAGAGTTCAAGTAACAGACACATCTCAACATCAACTGTTCAGAGGAGACTGTGTGAATCAGGCCTTCATGGTCGAATTGCTGCAAATAAACCACTACTAAAGAACACCAATAAGAAGAAGAGACTTTCTTGGGCCAAGAAACACGAGCAATGGACATTAGACCGGTGGAAATTTTGGCCTGGAGTCCAAATTGGAGATTTTTGGTTCTTTGTGAGACACGGTGTGGGTGAACGGATGATCTCCGCATGTGTATTTCCCATTGTGAAGCATGGAGGAGGAGGTGTTATGGTGTGGGGGTGCTTTGCTGGTGACACTCTCTGTGATTTATTTAGAATTCAAGGCACACTTAACCAGCATGCCTACCACAGCATTCTGCAGCGAGACGCCATCCCATCTGGTTTGTGCTTAGTCGGACTATCTTTTGTTTTTCAACAGGACAATGACCCAACACACCTCCAGGCTGTGTAAGGGCTATTTTACCAAGAAGGAAAGTGACGGAGTGCTGCATCAGATGACCTGGCCTCCACAATCACCCGACCTCAACCAAATTGAGATGGTTAGGGATGAGTCGGACCGCAGAGTGAAGGAAAAGCAGCCAACAAGTGCTCAGCATATGTGGGAACTCCTTCAAGACTGTTGGAAAAGCATTCCAGGTGAAGCTGGTTAAGAAAATGCCAAGAGTGTGCAAAGCTGTCATCAATGCAAAGGGTGGCTATTTAAAGAATCTCAAATATAAAATATATTTTGATTTGTTTAACACTTTTTTGTTTCATACATGATTCCATGTGTTCTTTCATAGTTTTGATGTCTTCACTTGTCATTCTACAATGTAGAAAATAGTAAAAATAAAGAAAAACTCTTGAATTAATAGGTGTTCTAAAACTTTTGACCAATAGTGTATATACAAAAATTATTTGAATTTAGCCTTAATGCTATTAGCCCATACAAACGCATTGACTAACAGATTCACAGATAGTCCCCCCAAAAATCTAAAGGAAGTTTGTTCTGAAGTGTCTGTCCCATATCTGAGAGATATAAGAAAGATCAGGAAACGTTTTATTGTATATTTTTTATATATATATGTGTATTTGACCCCTTGTTTTTGGCACTAAACTAGCTCCGTATATGCTTCAATAATGTTTTAAAAACTGGTACCAGGACCTTCATACGAGTCTTGTTAGGCTTGTGGGTGTCCTAGAGCAAAACAACCAACATGTACATGTTCACGAGAGACTCACCTTTCCACGGAGGGGTTATTAGTGTGTAGTCCAGACTGTTCAGACGCTACAGACAGATGTTGGCAGATGTACCGACTTCAGATACTGAAAGAAGTTAACAGATCAGCTGTACAGACTTCAGACTTGTGAGGGTCGCAGAGCAAAATAGAGAACACCATGGTTTTGGTGAGAGTCTCATCTTTCCATAGAGGGGTCATATCAATACAGTTTTTGGTGAATTATATTAACCTGCATTGAACTGCATCCATCTATTCTGACAACATCATGGAATTTGGAGTCAAATATAACCTATTTTAAAAACCTGTTATGAAGTTTTTGCAGCATAAACTGTGAATTTGATATTTTTCACTGATATTTTGATTGTCTGTTTGTTTCATATCTGCTAAATAGTTCAAAGGCTCTCAGTTTCACTTTAAGCTGCTGATGTAACTTTTGTATATTTTATTGAACTTTTTTTTCTGTTGATGTTTTAACCTGCTGACTTCATCACTGAGCTCCAGAGCTGGTGTTTCCTATGTGTGTTTTACCCTGCTGTCTTCATCACTGAGCTCCAGAGCTGGTGTTTCCTATGTGTGTTTTAACCTGCTGACTTCATCACTGAGCTCCAGAGCTGGTGTTTCCTATGTGTGTTTTAACCTGCTGACTCCATCACTGAGCTCCAGAGCTGGTGTTTCCTATGTGTGTTTTAACCTGCTGACTTCATCACTGAGCTCCAGAGCTGGTGTTTCCTATGTGTGTTTTAACCTGCTGACTTCATCACTGAGCTCCAGAGCTGGTGTTTCCTCTGTGTGTTTTAACCTGCTGACTTCATCACTGAGCTCCAGAGCTGGTGTTTCCTATGTGTGTTTTAACCTGCTGACTTCATCACTGAGCTCCAGAGCTGGTGTTTCCTGTGTGTGTTTTACCTGCTGACTTCATCACTGAGCTCCAGAGCTGGTGTTTCCTATGTGTGTTTTAACCTGCTAACTTCATCACTGAGCTCCAGCGCTGGTGTTTCCTGTGTGTGTTTTACCTGCTGACTTCATCACTGAGCTCCAGAGCTGGTGTTTCCTATGTGTGTTTTAACCTGCTGACTTCATCACTGAGCTACAGAGCTGGTGTTTCCTGTGTGTTTTAACCTGCTGACTTCATCACTGAGCTCCAGAGCTGGTGTTTCCTGTGTGTTTTAACCTGCTGACTTCATCACTGAGCTCCAGAGCTGGTGTTTCCTGTGTGTGTTTTAACCTGCTGACTTCATCACTGAGCTCCAGAGCTGGTGTTTCCTATGTGTGTTTTAACCTGCTGACTTCATCACTGAGCTACAGAGCTGGTGTTTCCTATGTGTGTTTTAACCTGCTGACTTCATCACTGAGCTACAGAGCTGGTGTTTCCTATGTGTGTTTAACCTGCTGACTTCATCACTGAGCTACAGAGCTGGTGTAGGAGCGGAACTTCCTGTGTGTTTTTGACAGTAGGCATGCTCACCTTGGCTGAGAGTAACATTGGCTGATAGTAACCTTCTCTCCATCTTTTTATCTTCCCCTCTTTCCCTCTTTCAACTTATCTCTCCACTCCCCTTCTGTCCACGTTAAAGGGCAACCTATCACGGCCCCAGAGCTAGTGTGTGGGCGGAGCCTGGTACAGGTGAGTCTCAACAGGACTAACCTGGAGGCTGCTGGTCTGAACGCTTCCTCTTCTTACCTGGCTGACAACAAGGAGGCTAACGGCAAGGTGTGGTACCAGGTTGGAACACTCTGGAGGTGAGAACAAATTTCCTCAATTTGTGCCAAAAGATTATGGAGGAGGAGGAGTAACTGACTTTGTAAATAAAACATCTACCTTACTGCCTTTTGTCTTTTCTCCAGACCAACGCCACCCGTGCTGTCTACTCCAACAGCCATTTAGTTTAAGAAGCTGCTGGACTCCCTCACTCGACCAGTGAGCCTTCCTTTCTCCTGTATCTTTCCCCTGGAGAGCAGACGAGCCTTCCTTTCTCCTGTATCTATCCCCTGGGGAGCAGACAAGCCTTCCTTTCTCCTGTATCTATCCCCTGGAGAGCAGACGAGCCTTCCTTTCTCCTGTATCTTTCCCCTGGAGAGCAGACGAGCCTTCCTTTCTCCTGTATCTATCCCCTGGAGAGCAGACGAGCCTTCCTTTCTCCTGTATCTATCCCCTGGAGAGCAGACGAGCCTTCCTTTCTCCTGTATCTATCCCCTGGGGAGCAGACAAGCCTTCCTTTCTCTTGTATCTTTCCCCTGGAGAGCAGACGAGCCTTCCTTTCTCCTGTATCTATCCCCTGGAGAGCAGACGAGCCTTCCTTTCTCCTGTACCTATCCCCTGGAGAGCAGACGAGCCTTCCTTTCTCCTGTATCTTTCCCCTGGAGAGCAGACGAGCCTTCCTCTCTCCTGTATCTATCCCCTGGAGAGCAGACGAGCCTTCCTTTCTCCTGTATCTATCCCCTGGAGAGCAGACGAGCCTTCCTTTCTCCTGTATCTATCCCCTCGAGAGCAGACGAGCCTTCCTTTCTCCTGTATCTATCCCCTGGAGAGCAGACGAGCCTTCCTTTCTCCTGTATCTATCCCCTGGAGAGCAGACGAGCCTTCCTTTCTCCTGTATCTATCCCCTGGAGAGCAGACGAGCCTTCCTTTCTCCTGTATCTTTCCCCTGGAGAGCAGACGAGCCTTCCTTTCTCCTGTATCTATCCCCTGGAGAGCAGACGAGCCTTCCTTTCTCCTGTATCTTTCCCCTGGAGAGCAGACGAGCCTTCCTTTCTCCTGTATCTATCCCCTCGAGAGCAGACGAGCCTTCCTTTCTCCTGTATCTATCCCCTGGAGAGCAGACGAGCCTTCCTTTCTCCTGTATCTTTCCCCTTTAGAGCAGACGAGCCTTCCTTTCTCCTGTATCTATCCCCTGGAGAGCAGACGAGCCTTCCTTTCTCCTGTATCTATCCCCTGGAGAGCAGACAAGCCTTCCTTTCTCCTGTATCTATCCCCTGGAGAGCAGACGAGCCTTCCTTTCTCCTGTCTCTTTCCCCTGGAGAGCAGACGAGCCTTCCTTTCTCCTGTATCTATCCCCTGGAGAGCAGACGAGCCTTCCTTTCTCCTGTATCTATCCCCTGGAGAGCAGACGAGCCTTCCTTTCTCCTGTATCTATCCCCTGGAGAGCAGACGAGCCTTCCTTTCTCCTGTATCTTTCCCCTGGAGAGCAGACGAGCCTTCCTTTCTCCTGTATCTTTCCCCTTTAGAGCAGACGAGCCTTCCTTTCTCCTGTATCTATCCCCTGGAGAGCAGACGAGCCTTCCTTTCTCCTGTATCTATCCCCTGGAGAGCAGACGGGCCTTCCTTTCTCCTGTATCTATCCCCTGGAGAACAGACGAGCCTTCCTTTCTCCTGTATCTATCCCCTGGAGAGCAGACGAGCCTTCCTTTCTCCTGTATCTATCCCCTGGAGAGCAGACGAACCTTCCTTTCTCCTGTATCTATCCCCTGGAGAGCAGACGAGCCTTCCTTTCTCCTGTATCTATCCCCTGGAGAGCAGACGAGCCTTCCTTTCTCCTGTATCTTTCCCCTGGAGAGGAGACAAGCCTTCCTTTCTCCTGTATCTATCCCCTGGAGAACAGACGAGCCTTCCTTTCTCCGGTATCTATCCCCTGGAGAGCAGACGAGCCTTCCTTTCTCCTGTATCTATCCCCTGGAGAGCAGACGAGCCTTCCCTTCTCCTGTATCTTTCCCCTGGAGAGCAGACGAGCCTTCCTTTCTCCTGTATCTTTCCCCTGGAGAGCAGACGAGCCTTCCTTTCTCCTGTATCTATCCCCTGGAGAGCAGACGAGCGTTCCTTTCTCCTGTATCTTTCCCCTGGAGAGCAGATGAGCCTTCCTTTCTCCTGTATCTATCCCCTGGAGAGCAGACGAGCCTTCCTTTCTCCTGTATCTATCCCCTGGAGAGCAGACGAGCCTTCCTTTCTCCTGTATCTTTCCCCTGGAGAGCAGACTGGATGTAGCCGTCACACCTTCCTGGGAGAAATATGACATGTTTACACAGTGTGTTTGCCAAATTACATTTTTCCTGGTTTTCATTTACATTCAAATTGAACCTGTGATCCTTGACGTTGCTAATGCCGTGCTCTATCAACTGAGACATATCTGACTTAAATTGATACTTTGACTCCATTTCTTTTGCTAAATAGCTTTAGCGAGCGCTAGTCGGCTGTACATGCAACTAAACTCCAGTATTTTTCATCCTATATCTTGTTCTCCATCTTGTTTTTAAATAGTGAGTCAACATGTTTTCAACACTTTTATTTCCATGACTGATCAGAACTCATTTTCTCATGATCTCTTGTCTCTCTGCAGCAGACATATATTGAGCAATATGTTTAGAACATCACACATATATTAAGCAATATGTTTAGAACATCAGACATATATTGAGCAATATGTTGGGAACAGCAGACATATATTGAGCAATATGTTCAGAACAGCAGACATATATTGAGCAATATGTTGGGAACAGCAGACATATATTGAGCAATATGTTTAGAACATCACACATATATTAAGCAATATGTTTAGAACATCAGACATATATTGAGCAATATGTTGGGAACAGCAGACATATATTGAGCAATATGTTTAGAACATCACACATATATTAAGCAATATGTTTAGAACATCAGACATATATTGAGCAATATGTTGGGAACAGCAGACATATATTGAGCAATATGTTCAGAACAGCAGACATATATTGAGCAATATGTTCAGAACAGCAGACATATATTGAGCAATATGTTGGGAACAGCAGACATATATTGAGCAATATGTTCAGAACATCAGACATATATTGAGCAATATGTTCAGAACAGCAGACATATATTGAGCAATATGTTTAGAACATCACACATATATTGAGCAATATGTTTTGAACATCAGACATATATTGAGCAATATGTTTAGAACATCACACATATATTAAGCAATATGTTTAGAACATCAGACATATATTGAGCAATATGTTGGGAACAGCAGACATATATTGAGCAATATGTTCAGAACATCAGACATATATTGAGCAATATGTTCAGAACATCAGACATATATTGAGCAATATGTTCAGAACATCAGACATATATTGAGCAATATGTTGGGAACATCAGACATATATTGAGCAATATGTTCAGAACATCAGACATATATTGAGCAATATGTTCAGAACATCAGACATATATTGAGCAATATGTTCAGAACATCAGACATATATTGAGCAATATGTTGGGAACATCAGACATATATTGAGCAATATGTTCAGAACATCAGACATATATTGAGCAATATGTTTAGAACATCAGACATATATTGAGTAATATGTTCAGAACATCAGACATATATTGAGCAATATGTTCAGAACATCAGACATATATTGAGCAATATGTTTAGAACATCAGACATATATTGAGCAATATGTTCAGAACATCAGACATATATTGAGCAATATGTTTAGAACATCAGACATATATTGAGCAATATGTTGGGAACATCAGACATATATTGAGCAATATGTTTAGAACATCAGACATATATTGAGCAATATGTTTAGAACATCAGACATATATTGAGCAATATGATCAGAACATCAGACATATATTGAGCAATATGTTTAGAACATCAGACATATATTGAGTAATATGTTCAGAACATCAGACATATATTGAGCAATATGTTTAGAACATCAGACCAAACAATAAAATAATTACTTGGGTTTGATGTGTTTCTATGAGATTGTGATATATATATATTAATGTTTAAAACATGTTAGGGTAACTGAGGGCAGGCGCCTCTTTCCCACTGCGTCCCGAGAGGCTAGCAAAAGGCAATTACCAGTTAGCTGATCAGCAGGCAGGCTTGGGGCGGCTCGTCATTGGGTGAAGAGTTCAGAGGTCAGAAGGTCATGTGTTAGTTGCCGGTGGCGGCTCTGTCTGCGGTCACAATCCTTTGGTAAGGATGTGTTTGTCACTGGTAACCTTGTATTTTCACTGCTTGTCTTCTAGGGACCAAAGGGTCAGAGTGAACCAAACAGCACTGCAATGGGACAACAGAGAGCTTCTGTATCTTAACGACTGAGATAATAAAGTTAACTGTACCTTTTTACTATTACATCAGTCTGTTGTGTCATTATATCAATGTCTGCTGTTGACTTTAGGTTAAGCAGAGTTAGGGCTAAGCTGAGGTTCTGATAGAATTTCATCTTGTTCATGTCATTTATTTTCATCATTATTTTTCGACTTAATGTTTCACAGTTAACGTGACTAAACAGCAGGACTTAAATCATTAAGAGAAGTTGCTTCCTTCTTCCTCTATTAAAGGGTTCATGTATTTTTTGTTGGTCCTAATTTGAGAACGGTAGACCCATTTCTTTTATTATGTACAGAAGGATACATGACATGACCATATTGGTCGTAGGCCCGTTGCTAAGGTGTTGAGTATGTTATTTACTAAGTTTTTCTAATTGATTGATCAGGCTTAATGTTATTTGACTCCCTTGTAAGCAATAAAAACAATGTTTTAAAGTATGTGCTAACTTCATAACTGCCAAACCAAGCGGTGATGCAGCCAGTCACGATCCTCTCAATGGTGCAGCTGTAGAACATTTTGAGGATCTGAGGGCCAAAACCAAATCTTTTCAGCGTCCTGAGGAGAGAGGAAGCGTTGTCAGGCCTCGTCACGACTTAAAATATAAGGGTGCAACAATTTTTTTTTTAAGTATGTGCTTAACTTCATACATGAGTTTCATGGATTCACAGGGACTCTAAACATTAAATACAAAGCTCTCAAATTGTTCAAGCATGTGGAAGTGACTTAACACTAAAACAAAATAACTAAACTTGCTGTATCGTCTATAAGCCATAGAGAGAGGGATAATGCCTGTGGAACACTATGGATCTGTTTCAAATGGCACCCTATTCCCTATTTAGTGCACTACTTTTGACCATCTTAGTGAACAAAAGTTGTGCACTATACAGGGAATAGGGTGCCATTTGAGTCTGTGTTTAGATGAGTGGGAACAGTTCACCTTTCCCTCAGTGTGAATAGTTGATATAATGTCATCATGGTGACAACTGGCTATTGTTGGTCATCTAGAGCAAAGAGAAAAGGGTTTGGAATAAGACAAAGGGATTGGGTCAGATCTTTTCCTGTTATTAATCCGCTGACTAATTGGAGATGTGTTACGCAACACAGTTGAAACAGGCATATCTATAGTACAAACAGAAGACAAAAAACTGAACGATAAAGGGAACAGTGACAAGAACACTGGACAGTGAGCTCCAAAAGTATTGGGACAGTGACACATATTTAATTGTTTTGGCTCTGTACTCTAGCACTTTTGATGTGAAATGATTGGCTAATGTTGAGGCTAAATTGCAGACTGTCAGCTTTAATTTGAGGGTATTTTCATCCATATCAGGTGAACTGTTTAGAAATTACAGCACCTTTTGTATACGGTCGACTGATTTTAGGAGACCAAAAGTATTGGGACAAATTCACTTATATTCACTTATATTAAAGTAGTAAAAAGTACAGTATTTAGTCCCATATTCATAGCACACATTGACTACATAAATGAGTTGGATGCATTTGCTATTTGTTCTTGTTGTGTTTCAGATTATTTTGTGCCCAATAGAAATGTATGTTAAATAATGTATTGTGTTATTTTGGCGTCACTTTTAATGTAAATAAGAATAGAATATGTTTCTAAACACTTCTACATTAATGTGGATGCTACCATGGTTACAGATAATCCTAAATGAATTGTTAATAATGAGTAAGAAAGTTAAAGGCATACATTTCATACTCTCACCCCTGTTATTGTAATGGTGAGAGGTTCGCATGTCTTGGGGGTAAGAAGTTGTTCTCTGGGTTATTGTCAGACATTAATCACCTCATAAATCATATGGTGTTGACCTAATGCCTCCCATCAGCCACCACACCTGTCCTGTTGATTTAAGGTTTTAGAGATTTCTTTTAAGTTTGCTTAATTCGTTTGAAAACATCCAATTTATTCGACATGCCACCCAACAGAGCATATAGACTTTAGCTTAATCACAGCCCAGGTTTCCATGGTTATCAGGCGATTGTTGCATTCCTTACGTATGAACGTTGATAGTTGCCATTGAATCTCTTCCAGACCCATTGTTAGCCTGAAATCCAGTCAGGTTGGGCTGACGTTTCACTCCTTTACTCAGGGTCATTGCCAAACAGTTTATCATGACAAGGAGTGTCAAGGAGTGGTATGAGAGCTAAACATACTGGGACCCAGGCTAAGGTATTGTCCCTGGGAATATTGCACAATGTGTCCCGTTTCCCCCACTCCCCGATAACCAGGGTATAAATGCTGAGCTTACAGGTGGGTCCAGCAGTCAGCATCAAGATTTGGTAAGTCAGTACTCCTCTCAGATCACTATTCATACTGTATGGTGAAACAAAGTTATTTTTGGTTTGGTGAAATTAATATATCTGAACTGACTAAGTTTGAAATGTTATATTACCCTCCAGAGGATGTGTGTGTCCACGCTTAATATCTGTAGTTGTATTTGATGTTTTGTAACGTGGTTTATTGCAGTCTTGTGACAGAAAATTAAATATTTTTTATCACAATAGGATGACCTGTATAGATACAGTCAAATTAAATCAATTCAAACTTGAATTTAAAAGTGACTGACTATCCAGTATATGTAAATTGTGGATAAATATAATATAATAAGTGTATTTTCCTTCAGGTTGTGTTCCTCGTTTCTGCCCCTGTAGAAGTAACTACTGTTGATGAGGATGATCCTGGTAGCTCTGCTGGTGCCTCTACTGGTTCTGTCCAGCGCTGGACATACCTCAGGTACACACAATTATACTATATATTTAATACATCAACAGCTGGAGATACCTCAGGTACACACAATTATACTATATATTTAATACATCAACAGCTGGACATACCTCAGGTACACACAATTATACTATATATTTAATACATTAAAATATTTACAGTACCAGTCAAAAGTTTGGACACACCGACCCATTCAAGTTTTTTTTTAAATGTTTACTATTTTCTACATTGTAGGATAATAGTGAAGACATCAAAACTATGAAATAACACATATGGAATCATGTAGTAACCAAAACAAGTGTTAAACAAATCAAAATATATTAAATATTTTTGAATCTTCAAAGTAGCCTCCCTTGCCTTGATGAGAGCTTTGCACACTCTTGGCATTCTCTCAACCAGCTTCATGAGGTAGTCACCTGGAATGCATTTCAATTAAAACTTCTTATGGCTTAGATCCCGCTACCGGGATCGATATGACAACAGCCAGTGAAAGTGCAGTGCGCCAAATTCAAACAACAGAAATCTCATAATTAAAATTCCTCAAACATACAAGTATTTTACACCATTTTAAAGAAAAACTTGTTGTTAATCCCACCACAGTGTCCGATTTCAAAAAGGCTTTAAGACGAAAGCACACCAAACGATTATGTTAGGTCAGTACCTAGTCAAAGAAAAACACAGCCATTTTTCCAGCCAAAGAGAGGAGTCACAAAAAGCAGAAATAGAGATAAAATGCATCACTAACCTTTGATGATCTTCATCAGATGACACTCATAGTACTTCATGTTACACAATACATGTATGTTTTGTTCGATAAAGTTCATATTTATATCCAAAAATCTCAGTTTACATTGGCGCGTTACGTTCAGTAATGTTTTGCTTCCAAAACATCCGGTGATTTTGCAGAGAGCCACATCAATTTACAGAAATACTCATCATAAATGTTGATGAAAATACAAGTGTTATGCATGGAACTTTAGATAAACTTCTCCTTAATGCAACCGCTGTGTCAGATTTCAAAAAAGCTTTACCGAAAAAGCACACCATGTAATAATCTGAGTACGGCGCACAGACACAAAAATAAGCCATACAGATATCCGCCATGTTGTGGAGTCAGTAAAAGTCCGAAACAGCGTTATAAATATTCACTTACCTTTGATGATCTTCCTCAGAATGCACTCCCAGGAATCCCAGTTCCACAATAAATGTTTGTTTTGTTCGATAAAGTCCATAATTTATGTCCAAATACCTCCTTTTGTTCACGCGAGTTCACAAATCCAAATTCACGACGCGCAGGTCAGATGAAAAGTCAAAAAATGCCATTACAGTTCGTAGAAACATGTCAAACGAAGTATAGAATCAATCTTTAGGATGTTTTTAACATAAATCTTCAATAATGTTTCAACCGGATAATTCCTTTGTCTTTAGAAATGCAATGGAACGCAGGTCGCTCTCACGGGAGCACGCGTGATCAGCTCATGCCAGACACCTGATTAAAAGAGCTCTTATTCCCCCCTCCTTCATAGTAGAAGCCTGAAACAAGGTTCTAAAGACTAGTGGAAGCCTTCGGAAGTGCAATATGAGCCCATAGACACTGTATATTCGATAGGCAATGAGTTGAAAAACTACAAACCTCAGATTTCCCACTTCCTGGTTGGATTTATTCTCAGGTTTTTGCCTGCCATATGAGTTCTGTTATACTCACAGACATCATGCAAACAGTTTTAGAAACTTCAGAGTGTTTGCTATCCGAATCTATCCTATATATTACTCTGGGCACCTTATTCATCCAAGCTACTCAATACTGCCCCCCAGCCATAAGAAGTTTTAACAGGTGTACCTTGTTAAAAGTTAATTTGTGGAATTTCTTTCCTTCTCAATGCGTTTGAGCCAATCAGTTGTGTTGTGACAAGGTAGGGGTGGTATACAGAAGATAGACCCTTCAATGAGTAGGTGTGTCCAAAATATATATTACATAATGAATACTATATATGACAGACAATATATAATTTGTAAAATAGATTTTCTCATTGAGTGTCTGCCATATTAAGAGATCAAGTATATTTGGTTAGACAGTATAGGGATAAATGTATCATGTATTAAGTATTGTATTTACTAAGTATTTAATAGAGTTTTTATAAACTGGGTGGTTCGAGCCCTGAATGCTGATTGGCTGACAGCCGTGGTTTATCAGACCGTATACCAGGGGTATGACAAAACATCTAGTTTTACTCCTCTAATTACATTGGTAACCAGTTTATAATAGTAATAAGACAACTGGGGTTTGTGATATAGGGCCAATATACAGGGCTAAGGGCTGTGTCCAGCTCCACGATGCATCGTGCCTAAGAACTGCCCTTAGCCGTGGTATATTGGCCACATACCACACCCCTTCATGCCTTATTGCTTAAACAACCCACCACACAATTGACTTCTGTATTTTCTCTGCTCTTTAGTCTCAGAACCTTAAAATGGAGGCATCAAAACAATGCAGGTTTATCATGATAACTCAACCTAGAAATGGAGGCATCAAAACCATTCAGGTTTATCATGATAACTCAACCTAGAAATGGAGGCATCAAAACAATGCAGGTGTATCATGATAACTCAACCTAGAAATGGAGGCATCAAAACCATACAGGTGTATCATGATAACTCAACCTAGAAATGGAGGCATCAAAACAATGCAGGTGTATCATGATAACTCAACCTAGAAATGGAGGCATCAAAACCATTCAGGTTTATCATGATAACTCAACCTAGAAAGACAAAGAACCCATATATTCCCATATTCCCACAGGTACGATTGTCACCAGCTGCGAGGCGTGTCACGAACAAGCCGTCTGCCGCACCTCGCCGATGGCAGGTGACATCACATGCACCTGTAAGAAGAGCTTCTCCGGCGACGGCCTCATCTGTTTACCTGGCCACACCGCCGCCGACGACCACCACCACGCCCCTCGCCGTGTCCGCCGCTCCTATCCCACCTCCAACACCAACCTCGCCCATGTCCGGTTCAGCTGCGGCTTTTATGAGTGCGCCGACGGGGAGGACTGCATCACGGTCGACGGCATCCAGCAGTGCGCCAACCCTTGCAAGATCTACACGGTCCTGAACGACGCGTGGCGTTCCACCAACAACAATGGGGGCGAGAAACACTGCGACCGCAACGTCCACTGGGACGGCTATTACCGCATGTTCATCGGCAACCAGAGTGTGTCCATGCCGGACAAGTGCGTGGATTCGTTCAAGTGCGGCACCCAGGCTCCCTTGTGGCTGGCGTTTCCTCCCCCCCAGCAGGTGGATGAAATTGTCCGGAGTGCAGTCTGCGCCAGCTTCAATGAGGACTGCTGCTGGGTACAGTCTCAGCCCATCCACGTCAAGGCATGCCCTGGGAACTACTTTGTGTACAAGTTGGTCATGCCTCCCGGGTGCTACTTCGCCTATTGTGCATGTAAGGTTTCGCCCCCTGCTTTGCCAAGTTCTGAGTGGGACTTGTTGTTGTTGTTCTGCCTTTTGAATTGAAGTTATTGTATTTACTTCTTTAACTGTTTACTGCTTAGTCATTCACCAGCTGGTTATATACACCATGATGTTCTTCTTATGGCCCTAGATATCAACAGTACTCAGCATATTCATCCATTCATTCATATAGGTGTATTGTATGATCCTGGTAATACCAGCATACTTGTTCTTTCAAAACATGAGCGATGAATGTTCCCTCGTAACTGTGTCTCCTGTTTAACTCCTTGTTCCAGATGTGACAGCTCCCACCACAACACCAAAACCAGTCACAACAACAACCACCACAACAACAACCACCACAACAACAAAAGCACCTGTAAAGGTCACCACGACAACAAAAGCACCTGTAAAGATCACCACGACAACACAAACACCTGTAAAGGTCACCAAGACAACAAATGCACCTGTAAAAGACACCCCAACAACACAAATACCTGTTACGATACCCACGACAACACAAACACCTGATAAGATCACCACAACACCGCAAACACCTGTTAAGATTACCACGATAATGCAGACACCGGTTAAGGTCACCACGACAACACAAACACCTATTAAGATCACCACGACAACACAAACATCCGTAAATATCACCACTACGACAAAATCACCAGTAGATGTTGTCACCTCGACAAGAACACCAGTAGACAACAATCGCACCACAACAACAACACAGTCACAGGTTGCCACGACTACGCCAAAAGCAATGTGTGGTACCTGCAGAGCGGGGGAGACCTGCGTGAGCAATGATGGGGTCACTTGGCGGTGTGAGAGGCCAGGTGAGTTCTCAGAAAACACCTGTTTGAGGGACCTATGTACACTCTTAGAAAAAAAGGTGCTATCTAGAACCTAAAATGGTTCTTCGGTTGTACCCATAAGAGAACCCTGTGAAGAACCCTTTTTTGGTGCCAGCTATAACCCTTTTGGTTCCAGGTAGAACCCTATTGGGTTCCAAGTAGAACCCATTCCTGGAACCAAAAAAGGTTCTACCTGGAACCAAAAAGGGTTCTACCTGGAACCAAAAAGGGTTCTACCTAGAACCAAAAAGGGTTCTACCTAGAACCAAAAAGGGTTCTTCGGCTGCCCCCATAGGAGAACCCTTTGAAGAACCCTTTTTTGGTTCCAGGTAGAAGCCTATTGGGTTCCAAGAGGAACCCCTTCCCTAGAGGGTTCGACATGGAACCAAAAAGGGTTCTCTTATGGGGACATTCGAAGAACCCTTTTGGAACCCTTTTTTCTAAGAGTGTATATGAGAATTTGTAATTCCTTCTTTTCATTTTGGGTTCTTGAATAACTTCTTTCCTGTTGTGTTTCTTTTCTCATCCCTCTGTCGCTCTCCTTCTCTCTTACAGATCAGCCTGTTTTGCTGCACCCAGCGGTAGTGTGTGGGCGGAGCCTGGTACAGGTGGGTCTCAACAGGACTAACCTGGAGGCCGCTGGTCTGGATGCCACCACCGCTAACCTGGCCGACCCCCGGTGTAACGCTCACGAAGAGCGTGGCGGCATGGTATGGTACCAGGTGGAGCGCACGGAGGGCACCTGCGGAAACACTCTGGAGGTGAGAACAGACCCCGACCCGTTCACCCCGTTCCTCACCAAAACCTTCAACAGAGAACACTTCCTGTGAGACATGTTGCCATCAACAGAAAATGATGAACAGATGAACTGAAATACAATAGTCCAAGAATTGTATTATTCTGAGGACTGGTGAGAGGTCCTCTCCTGGCTTCTAATCTTCTTCCCTTTTCCCCCTTTCACCAGACAAACGGATCTGATGCCATCTTTTCCAACAGTTTATTCATCTACCACATTCACAACGTGTCCTTCAGCCGACCCGTGAGCGTGCCCTTCTCCTGTGCCTACCCTCTGGAATCAGAGACCAGCCTGGATATGGCCATCAAACCCTACCTGTCGTAAGTGGAGACGTTGCAGTAAACAATGTCAAACATGGACAATGTAACACAACAGGGGTGCAACTTTCACTTGGGACGGGGGGGGACATGTCCCCCTCCTCCACATTCTGAATTTACATTTTTGTCCCCCCCCCAAGTTTTATCATTGGAATGTGATTCAATAAAGGCAATGGTGTACTTTAGGACCATGCAGACGCCTCCGAGCAGTCGGGTAGGCTGTTTGGAGGGTTTATACGACTGGATTTAAACATGATAATAATTATGTCCCCCCCACTTCTAAAACCAAACCCTGTAACACAATGTAACACAATGCAGGCGAACACATGTCGGACTGTCAGTATCCTGTTAATGTATAGACAGTTATTACTTTAAACCTGTGGTTCTTGATGATCCTTTAGATAACTAGATAAGAGTTTTGCACCTCCTCTGTCCGCTCATCACAGTACTGGTTGTTCTGGTTGTTCTGGTTGTACTGGTTGTTCTGGTTGTACTGGTTGTACTGGTTGTTCTGGTTGTAGTGGTTGTTCTGGTTGTACTGGTTGTTCTGGTTGTAGTGGTTGTTCTGGTTGTTCTGGTTGTACTGGTTGTTCTGGTTGTTCTGGTTGTACTGGTTATTCTGGTTGTACTGGTTGTTCTGGTTGTACTGGTTGTTCTGGTTGTACTGGTTGTTCTGGTTGTACTGGTTGTTCTGGTTGTTCTCGTTGTTCTGGTGGACTGGTTGTTCTGGTTGTACTGGTTGTACTGGTTGTTCTGGTTGTTCTGGTTGTACTGGTTGTTCTGGTTGTACTGGTTGTTCTGGTTGTACTGGTTGTTCTGGTTGTACTGGTTGTACTGGTTGTTCCAACAAAATACTCAGCTGAAGCTGGCTGTGTAATAGTGTTAAAACTATAATAATAATCATTTCTTATCTTATCTAAAGTCACTTTGGGTGTCTTGAAAAGTGCTTCAAAAATAATGTGTATTTATTGTTATTATTATTATTATTATTTTAATTATAATTATTGTTATTATAAATAATAATATAAACGATTCATTTTACTGAGCCTGTAAAGTGCATTTCTCGCATTTCTCACCCAAGTCACTTTGTTTGTCCTTCACCATCTCTGACGGCATCTCTTATTAACCAAATCTCCTATTTGCCCATTTGACAGGCTGAAGGATGTCCAAGTCGGTAAGGGCTCCAAAGTGGGCTCCAACATGACTCTGTACCACAGCGACAACTTCACAAAGGCTTACCCAGCGGGCGGAGTCACCTTGCCGGTGGGTTCCGTGCTGCACGTGGGTGTGTCCGTAGAGGAGTCCGAGACGGAGCGTTTCGTGGTCGTTCTGGAGGACTGCTATGCCACACAATCCCCCGACCCTGAGGACATCATGCGATACTACATCATTCAGAACAAGTATGTGTGTCTTGGTTTATACTCAAGGAACACATGGAGGTTTTCCCAGACACAGATTATGTCTGGTCCAGGACACTTTAAATTGAGCTTCTCCATTGAGAATGCTTTTTACTCCAGGACCAGGCTTATTCTGTGTCTGAGAAACCGGAACCCTAATATTTGTGTATTTTCTGTTGCGTTATCTAACCTAAACCCTGACCCTCCCTGTTTCTTAGATGTCCGACTGAATTACGTCAGGTGAGGGTGGAGGAGAGCGGCTCGTCTCTCAGGGCTCGCTTCTCTGCTCTGCTGTTCCTGTACCAGGGGGACTACCGGGATGTCTTCCTGCACTGCAGACTCAGCCTTTGTGACCAGAGGAGCTCCTCCTGCACTCCAGTGAGTCCTGCATCTTTCCCGCTGACTCATCCACTCTGTTTGTGGTCTCTCTCTGGTCTCACTAATTTTGTGTGTGGTGGTTTCTGACTCTCCTGAGTCTCTCTGTCTCAGTATCTGGTCTCTCTGACTCCTTCCCGTCTCTCTGTCTCAGTGTCTGGTCTCTCTGTCTCAGTGTCTGGTCTCTCTGACTCCTTCCCGTCTCTCTGTCTCAGTGTCTGGTCTCTCTGACTCCTCGTCTCTCTGTCTCAGTGTCTGGTCTCATTGACTCCTTCTCATCTCTCTGTCTCAGTGTCTGGTCTCTCTGACTCCTCATCTCTCTGTTTCAGTGTCTGGTCTCTCTGACTCCTCGTCTCTCTGTCTCAGTGTCTGGTCTCTCTGGCTTTCCTGAGTCTCTCTGTCTCAGTGTCTGGTCTCTCTGGCTTTCCTGAGTCTCTCTGTCTCAGTAGCTGGTCTCTCTGACTCCTCATCTCTCTGTCTCAGTGTCTGGTCTCTCTGACTCCTCATCTCTCTGTCTCAGTGTCTGGTCTCTCTGGCTCTCCTGAGGCTCTCTGTCTCAGTAGCTGGTCTCTCTGACTCCTCATCTCTCTGTCTCGGTGTCTGGTCTCCCTGACTCCTTCTCGTCTCAGTGTCTGGTCTCTCTGAGTCCTTCTCGTCTCTCTGTTTCAGTGTCTGGTCTCTCTGACTCCTTCTCGTTTCAGTGTCTGGTCTCTCTGACTCCTTCTCGTCTCTCTGTCTCAGTGTCTGGTCTCTCTGACTCCTCGTCTCTCTGTCTCAGTGTCTGGTCTCTCTGACTCCTCGTCTCTCTGTCTCAGTGTCTGGTCTCTCTGACTCCTTCTCGTCTCAGTGTCTGGTCTCTCTGACTTCTTCTCGTCTCTCTGTCTCAGTGTCTGGTCTCTCTGACTCCTTGTCTCTCTGTCTCAGTGTCTGGTCTCCCTGACTCCTTCTCGTCTCTCTGTCTGGTCTTTCTGACTCCTCGTCTCTCTGTCTCAGTGTCTGGTCTCTCTGGCTCTCCTGAGTCTCTCTGTCTCAGTAGCTGGTCTCTCTGACCCCTCATCTCTCTGTCTCAGTGTCTGGTCTCTCTGACTCCTCATCTCTCTGTCTCAGTGTCTGGTCTCTCTGACTCCTTCTCGTCTCTCTGTCTGGTCTCTCTGACTCCTCGTCTCTTTGTCTCAGTGTCTGGTCTCTCTGACTCCTCATCTCTTTGTTTCAGTGTCTGGTCTCTCTGACTCCTCATCTCTCTGTCTCAGTGTCTGGTCTCTCTGGCTCTCCTGAGTCTCTCTGTCTCAGTAGCTGGTCTCTCTGACTCCTTCTCATCTCTCTGTCTCAGTGTCTGGTCTCTCTGACTCCTTGTCTCAGTGTCTGGTCTCTCTGACTCCTTCTCATCTCTCTGTTTCAGTGTCTGGTCTCTCTGACTCCTCGTCTCTCTGTCTCAGTGTCTGGTCTCTCTGACTTCTTCTCGTCTCTCTGTCTCAGTGTCTGGTCTCTCTGACTCCTTCTCGTCTCTCTGTCTCAGTGTCTGGTCTCTCTGACTCCTTCTCGTCTCTCTGTCTCAGTGTCTGGTCTCTCTGACTCCTTCTCGTCTCAGTGTCTGGTCTCTCTGACTCCTTCTCGTCTCAGTGTCTGGTCTCTCTGACTCCTTCTCATCTCTCTGTTTCAGTGTCTGGTCTCCCTGACTTCTTCTCGTCTCTCTGTCTCAGTGTCTGGTCTCTCTGACTCCTTCTCGTCTCAGTGTCTGGTCTCTCTGACTCCTTCTCGTCTCAGTGTCTGGTCCCTCTGACTTCTTCTTGTCTCTCTGTCTCAGTGTCTGGTCTCTCTGACTCCTTCTTGTCTCAGTGTCTGGTCTCTCTGACTCCTTCTCATCTCTCTGTTTCAGTGTCTGGTCTCTCTGACTTCTTCTCGTCTCTCTGTCTCAGTGTCTGGTCTCTCTGGCTCTCCTGAGACTCTCTGTCTCAATGTCTGGTCTCTCTGACTCCTTCTCGTCTCTCTTCTCAGGTATGCACCAAAAGGAAATATCGCTCTGTCACCCCCTCCGTCCCCCTCGAACCCCTCACCATCGGACCAATCACCTGTGAGTACGACCTCATAAGTTATCAATCAAAACCAATAAGTGAATAGATGTCAATCAAACAAATTATTTTGATGTCAGTGATGGACACTCAGGTAACTAACTAAATAACTAACAGTGTATTTGATTTTGACTTTCAGGGTCCCAAAATGAAGTTTGAACTTCATGAATCCCTGTCATGCTTCCTGTATCCTAAATAAACAATGAACTCAGTTATTTAAATGATTTATGTGAAGTTCATAAACCTATCTCACCTATACATCATTTATGTCGTAAACCAAGCCATTTCATATTTAACATCTTACATACATCCAGTTATAAATAAGGATATTTTTAGGATATTTTAATATTTTTCTTATGACTAGAATAATTGGGAAAACATTTATTTATTGAATCAACACAAATTCATTGTTGAACCTTTAACTAAGGCGTGAGGCCAGAAAGTGTATGTGCTGGACACTAATGTTTGAAACTAAATGGACATCTAGTTGGGATTATAGCAACACAAACATCTCCCTTTTCTAGTTCACACTGCAGCTATAATATTATTTCATCCTATTATTCTAAAATGCTTTGTTTATGCAGTAATTTAATAGTGTTATTAAAGATGATAAATGCATGTATCAATGTATTAATGTACTGTGCATGTAGTGTACTATTGCTCTAAAATGCTTTGTTTATGCAGTAATTTAATAGTGTTAATAAAATATAAATGATAAATCTATGTATAAATGTATTAATGTATGAATAATGTACAGGGAATGTAGTGTACTATTGCTATAGCTTAGTTCTTTCTCTTTGGGATCAGTCAAGACAATGATGAACCAGTAGGTGTCAGTATTACCACAGAAACACTGGTAGAAGTCTGCATCATGACGACACAACAACAGCACACTTACAAAACCTTTTTTATTAATTCAATAATTAACTGGCAATTCCACCCATTTTCGACCTCCTTTTTATTATTTCCAGCACAATACCATTGTCTACATATGTGAAAACTGCAAATTTCTACCTTTTGTAGAAAATAATATATAAAGTTCTACCTGATGACATCGAAAGTTAAAAAATAAATAAATATTGATTTTCAAATACTGAGATTATGAAAAGTACCCTCCTCTGGCTAGAAAAATCACTGCTTTTAAAAACACTTTAGATCCTGACATTTTTTAAGGACCTTTCTTCTTCTCTTTTTAACCACCGATCATAGAAACATGCCATTTTCACATACAGCGAGGTCGGAAATGATTGACATCCTTGATAAATATGAGCAATAATGACTGTTTAAAATAAATCATTCAAATACTGAGATATATTTAATCCTAAAAAAAAAGTGATTTTTTTATTTTTATACTAATTGCTCAGAGAAAGAGATTTTGTTTAACAAGTAAAATTATTTACACCCCTTAAAGATTCTTATAAATAATGTAGTCAAAAGTTTAGTATTTTGTCCCATACTCCCAATACATTTTCAACTCCCCTGTTATTGTAATGGTGAGAGGTTAGCATGTCTTGGGGATATGATATATAATGCTAACCTCCCTGTCATTGGTCATGGTGAGAGGTTAGCATGTCTTGGGGGTATGATATATAATGCTAACCTCCCCTGTCATTGGTCATGGTGAGAGGTTAGCATGTCTTGAGGGTATAACATATAATGCTAACCTCCCCTGTCATTGGTCATGGTGAGAGGTTAGCATGTCTTGGGGGTATGATCTTTGACCCTCTGTAACTTTCTCACTCATCATTATTCTTCGATTCACATAGGAGTATCCATAACAATGGTAGCATCCACATTAAATGTAGGTGTTCAGAAACATATTATATTCTTATTTACAATAAAGGTGTCTCCAAAATGACAACACATTATTTACCATTACCATCTATTGGGCACATAATAATCTGAAACACAACCAAAACTCACTGCAAATGCATCCAACAAGTTTGTAGTATCACAACCTTGATGTAGTCATTGCGTACTAGGAATATGGGACCAAATACTAAACTCTTGGCTTCTTTATTAATAAGAATTCTTAAAGGGTGCAACTAATTACCTTTTTGAGAGAAAAAGTATTACTATATATATATGTATCTGATCAATTGTATTAGTATAAAATAGTTTATACCACAGCATTGTTGAATATTAGTTTATGATTAGCTAGAAGGGCAATCTAGAATGGACATTAAAACAAAAAAAACAAAAAATAATTAAATAAGATATCGGGACACGTTGTAATCAAACTCCGCCCCACCTCGTCCCGCTGCGTCATCCATTGTTTCCGAGGTAATATACAGAACGTCTGCGTTTATTATTTACATCATTTCCCCCCCAAAAAATAGCATACAACATAGCACAGTATTTGAATTATTTATTTTATACAGTCCTGGTTGATCATATTTTATCAAGGGTGTCAGTAATCTCGTTCCACACTGTACATCGATACTGACATCGTGCTGGAGATAATGAATATGAGGTTGAAAAGTGGAGTAATTGTACTTTTTATATTGTTTCTTCATGTGTTGAATCTCTTCATCTTTTTAAAAGTAATTGTATTCTCCCGAGCGGCGCAGGGGTTTATTTTGTAAATAAGGTATTTCAGTTGTCATTTTTTTTAAACATTTGATGATGATCATTTGATGATGGCCCTTCATACCACATGTCACTGATGGCCCTTGATACCACATGTCACAGATGGCCCTTCATACCACATGTCACTGATGGCCCTTCATACCACATGTCACTGATGGCCCTTGATACCACATGTCACAAATGGCCCTTGATACCACATGTCACTGATGGCCCTTGATAGCACATGTCACTGATGGCCCTTGATACCACATGTCACTCATGTGGGTAATAATTGTTTAATTGCATTTCTGCTACTTCTGTTAATGATAGAATATCTGCATCATGAAATTAACAAACATGCTGATATTGAGGACGTACGGAGGTAAACACAGTTGGAGCAAAGTATTTGTGCCTAAGTGTGAACAACAGGAGAGTCTGTCCTCTTGACTCACCAAGATAAACGTGGTTATTTTATCCAACTGAAGTAGAGATTGTAATCACACATCTTCCGCTGCAGGAAACAGTCTAGAACAAACCCTTGTTGTAGCCTTTAAGGGCGAACCGAAGTACTTATAGTTGTGATCCGCGGTAGACTGTTCATTAACATTGTTCCACATTTTGGATGTTAATTTAATATCTGGTCTGCTGCTTTGTTATGTACTGCAGGGAGCTGATCCAGCATCTAAGTGGTAAAGGAGGATGGTGATGTTTGTATATTTAATGTGTCTTCAGCTTTTGTATCAACCAGTGCTGTGTTTTCTGATTTAGGTGGAGGACAGTCATACGTGGTGGCATTAATGAGTACAGCCGCCTCGTTGTGTTTCTCCGTGCTTCCAGCAACAGTCGCAGCAGTACTGTCATGGATTGCTTCATGAATGCTGTCTGCAGATGTGGTCTTCCCTCCAGAGTTAGGACGGACCAGCGAGGAGGAAACAACATTGCTTGTTGAATGTAATAGATATTGAAAATATTATTTAGAAAATAGAGCTACATGCATCATTAAAAGGTCTTCTTGACCTACACGTTGATTACATTCTGTAGTGAGTGATGCATGCGGCTACATTTTCTTCTGTAAATGATGTTTGACAGCTTTATTGCTTTCTCCATGCTTTTGAAATGTATAAGCCTTTAAATTACTTTTTACAGACTACTTCTACAAATGAGGTTACACCTGCGGCAGCACCTATTCCTGTGGCCGCCCATCTTCTGCACCACTTCTTGTAAATATGTATACTTTAACTTTTGATACTAAGTATATTTTAGCAATTACATTTACTTTAGATACTTAAGTAGAATTTTATTAACCAAATACTTCTAGACTTTTTCTCAAGTAGTATTTTACTGGGTGACTTTCACTTTTACTAGAGTCATTTTCTATTAAGTTATCTTTACTTTTACTCAAGTATGACAAGTGGGTACTTTTTCCACCACTGGGTTAAGACCGTATTCTCTTGTATCAAACGGAGCAGATCCCTTGGCTTTAATGTCATGGTAGGGGACACAATGGTTACTGCCAAAGATACTGTAAGCTACCTTGGATGGAAGTTAGATAGGTGACTACCTGTACCACATCCATACTGTAATGCAATTGTTTTATGCATTAAAGAAAAAAGCATCAGTGTTGCTGCACAGTCATTGCATGGGCCACGTTCAGTCTCCAGATAGAAATGCCAGGAATAGAGCCGACATGATTCATTGTTTTACATGTCATAGAGACATGTTTGTTCTACATAACATTATTTCTATCTGAAGGTTCCAGAACGTTGTGTCCTGCTGAACACGCCCCTTGTCTAGGCCGTGTGTGTTTTTAATTGCACAAATCACGTCTACAATACAAAACAGATGAAAGTGTAGACTACAAAGCTTAGCATAGGCTTTTACAAAAATACCTTGACGTACATCCCACAGGTGTTTTATAACTCTGTTGGTTTCTTAGCCTCTAGCCTAGTTTCTAATGACCGTCTCTGAACAGAACATAAGAAACGTGTACAGGAATTTGTTTTTTCTTGGCAAATCATGAATGGTAATCATGGTTACCTGGGGGGGGGGAGGCTACGCTGCAGTAGATGGGGCAGACTTAGTGATTTGGAGGCCCATGTCTATAGAGAGCAATAGAAATTGTGTATTTTTGTAGGCACCAATGCTAGTCGGAACTAGGAAACTCAGAAATATCCAACTTGTTGATTCGTTGGACACTGCACGTATATAACTACTACCAGTTAGCAAGTCGGAAATGTGAGGGGTTTTTTTTCTAGTTACGACTAGCATGTGAAAGCAGCGCAACTCTGCCATGGCTCGTTGGCCAAAGCCTATGGGAAAATTCATGTTTTTGGGGGGATAAATGGTGAAAATAAGGTCTGTGCCTTGACTAATTAAGCAAATACATAAATAGATATTCTCTCAGAATAAAATCGCTCAAAAAATGTATTACAAACTAACAAGCCTGTCTGAGAGAAATATTTGGATCAGTTCGGCCTATGGGTCTCCTTTCGATAGGTTACCAGGTATAGTGATGCACATTAGTAGGACAGTCATATTGTTACTGGTCTCCTTTCCATAGGTTACCAGATATAGTGATGCACATTAGTAGGACAGTCATATTGTTACTGGTCTCCTTACGATAGGTTACCAGGTATAGTGATGCACATTAGCAGGACAGTCATATTGTTACTGGGATATACTGTATATTGGTATTAACAGATAGAATCAGGAGAAGCACATAACTCTAATTGTGAGATACGCTGCCTGTCCTGGTCTGGTGGAACATCATTCTTCTGAGTGCACTCTAGCCTATTCGTATCGCAATTTGAAACAGTTCAATCATTTTAAAATCATGGCCACACATTTCTCTATCCCAGGCCCATCGAACATTGGAGCCCTTGCTCTGCCAGTGACTACAGCTGAGAGACAGCAGTAGTCTTTTTCTTGATACAGAGTGAAACCCTCCCAGCCCACATCAATTCTCGGAATTTGAGACCCAGCCTGGTAAAATCCTCAAGCATGAACATTAAGGCAAATTATGTAGGCCATGTTTTATTTTGTTACCATAATTATATATATTTTTTAAATACATATTTTTAAATAAAGATGGTGGACAAATGAAGATAGCTTACTCAGGCCTTTTATCATTGAAAAACATTGTCAGTTCCGGACTGGGTGACTGCCATAGACACCAATGGAATAGCAGCTGGGTTTGGTCTACTATAGTTCATTGACTTTAATTGAACCAGAAAAAAAAGTGAGTGGCGTGTCTAGCTTCCGCTTCCGTCTCGGTTGACTGTTATGCCTAATGGTAAATCTGCCACTGAGACGAGCAATTACAGGCGTTTTCTGATAAAGCCATTTCTTGAGTTAAATTACACCCAGTGATGCTCGTCATTGGTCCGTGGCCGTTTCTTTCGCATTTGGGACAACAGCTGTTGAAGACTGGCAATAGCTAGGTTTCCATCCAATTGATGACAGATTTTCATTCGAATATTCTCAAATCCGCATATAAACAATATGCGCATTTTCCCTACAGACAGGTGTTTTCATCAAATTGACTTGTTGCAGATAAAAGGCTGTGCGTGATGACGTAGTGCACATAAAATACACTTTGCTGTAAAATTCCCCATGTACCAAATAAAATAAAGATAAATCACTTTTGCATTGGAACACACAGAATAGTACTCATCAATCCACGTTCTAAATTAAGTCACATCTGTTTTCCCCCGACTTCGCCATAGGCCAGGGAAGGAAGCCAGGTTCCAAATCGAATGCGATCAACTTTCAGCTGGTGTTAAACGGGCGAGATTAATCGAACCTACTCACTGTAGTGAAGCCTAACCCGCCACGTCAGTTATCCTAACCTGCTATATAATACAAATAATTAGTGTCGAGAAACGGTCAGTCTCACTATCATCGGAATTGACCAAAGACAAGCACCAATGGGCGTTTCCTGCTGTCAAGAAACGATCACATCAAGAAACGCCCCGAAATGCGTTCTGCAATTACACCATATTGGAGACTGCGTAAACTACAAAGTGGTTACATGCACACAATAATACGATTATTGTGGATAGTCAGATTAATATAATAGTTCGTTTAAAAACGTTTACATGTTTTGCAAGAATAACGATTTATCTAATAAGCCAATTTATATGGCCACATCTGAAATCAGGATACTGCTTTGCCATTTGATAAATGCAGAAAATCGCCAATCAAAATAAACGTTCTACCACGGGTGACCATGTTATCTTTGCGAAGACTATTTGATTCTGATTTAGGACATATAAAGACAAAGTTTGTCTGTGAATTTTGTTTATAAGATGCATACTTTCAGTTTTTCCGAACTCCTCTCATTCGCGCAAAAGAGCGAAGCTTCGCGCTACCGGCTGCTGGCCCATCAGCAGATTAAATGCACCGCAGACCACGCCGATTCTGCTGTTTACGTGTCCTAATAATGTTTTTGAATTGCTCAGAAACCCAGGTGTGTTAATCAACGTATGCTTACTTCGATCATGACCTTGCGCCGATTAAGATAAGAAGAACAAGGTGTTTACATGACTATTGCCATACTCGGCCTTCATCCATAATCAGTTTAATATCAAATAGTTAGTGTGAATGTGAACGTACTTAGTGATCGATTGACCGACAACCAATTAGAATGTTGTTGTTGAGGAAACGTTGTGTCGAGTGGGCGGGGAGAGAACGACAGACTGACTGCTTCACAAACTCTTGACACTTTCACTCACAGTCGCCCTAGTAGGATAACCTACTTTCGCACTTCTGACCCTCGACATGTCAAACAACAACGCCAGCAGCAACTTGGTCGTCGCTCAGAGAGTAGTGAAACAGCTGCGGTTGGAGGCCAGTGTCCGTAGGATCAAGGTAAAAGGGATAGTAGCAGCAACACTAACACCAAACAAACACGGAAGAGCTGTTAACGACACTCCTGTCGCTGGAACAGCGTAGCGGCTTGGAGTAGGCTAGGCTAGTGACGTGAAACAAAGTAACAAACACGACGTTACAATGATGCAAAGGTTGCTTTATGAAGTTGTTATGTTAGGTATAATACAGTCGTACATGTTGCTACCTTGTATCAATGTTGTCATGTTACAAATGTCTATTGAACAGTAGGCTGGTCTACATCGTCGCCTCCTGTCAGTAGGCTAGTATTGTTGACATAGCCAAAAATAATAAAGGAGATCAAATAGGAAAGTAATTCATAATTGCATCAACTTTTGCCTGCTATCGAGACAGTCCTAGGACCATGGTCCTGCATCGGTGGCCTAGTGAACTAGATTGAAAGTCGGGTCAGAGTGTAGGCCTATCTTGGATGAGTCAGTTCACTGACATTCCCACGGGTTAGTAATATTCCGAAGCCATTTTTTTCTTTCTCCAAGTAAACTTGTCATATCTCTGCCTAGTGTAGCTAGGCTACTCCTAGCTCCCGAAAACCCTTTTCCGCATGTATGGTTTTCAGCCATTACATTTGGCTCTATGTATGTAAACTACAATTCTGAAGCTGTGCTTTAACATCAATAATCATCGCTTTCGGAACCTATGCTAATATGCCTCTTGTCTCAGAATATTTTAAATAAATAATACATATACAGTTACTGTAGCCATAGACGCTGGTTGGGTGGGTGGGGAGGGGCTGTGTCTACAGTAAGTGTATATTTTTTATTTGAAATATTATTTCTAGCTGACATTAAAGATAAGGGGCATATCAGCATATGTTGCGAAAACCGTTTCGGGAAATCGATGATTAATGACGTGTGTATCTTATTGTAGCCATGGGGGGCGGCATTTCTCCCCGCACTGCTGACCAGTATTTTGCTCAGCCCTTTCACGAGTAGACTAAAAGGCCTAGTGCACTAATTTGATTTGATGGGGGGGAAATATGAATGACCTTTATAACTGATTTACCAGGGGTGCTGCAGCACGCCCAGGACCACTCCCCTTGGCTATGTGCATTTCACACTATGTTGAGGTTAAATCTGACTAATTTTTGTATGGATGTCAACCCCAATACTTGTTTACGTCACCAATCAACTGCATTAGTTTAACGACTGACTACCACCAATGATTTCTGTAAGCTAGTTATGCTACCAGTTTATATGAATGGTAGTTAGCATTTAGCAGTCACTTCTTCTAAACCTGAAAAGGAACAACTTCTAAATGTTATGCAGTGAAAACAGTCAAATATATCTAAATCAGATTTTAGTAACCACTCTTACAATACATCAATCATGACGGATTTGACAAATATCCACTTTATTTCAGATTTGTTGGCTGTGCACCAATCCAGCATCCTATCCCCCACTGTCTGCATTCCAATTACCTCTTTACCACATCTATCCCCATTACCTCCCGGATCTCTTTCCAGGAGTTCAAACCAATCCCCCCAACTCCACCCCCACCGTCAACCAATCATGTCAATGTGGAGCCCTTCGCATTGTTACAAAATGTGGCGCGCGTTACGCACAGGTGTTTGGAGCAGCTAGATAGGCCGCCACCTGTGCTAATTATCTATGTCTTCCGCAAACAAGCGCTGTAACATGGCCATGTAGGAACACTAACCGTAACTCTTATGGTGTGTAATCATTTACATGTTGTTGTTTTTTTAATGTATTTCTCGCTGAAATTATAGATTTAATTTATTTATTTAACCTTTATTTAACTAGGCAAGTCAGTTAAGAACAAGTTCTTATTTACAATGCCAGCCTACCCCGGCCAAACCCGGACGACGCTGGGCCAATTGTGTGCCGCCCTATGGGACTCACGATGACAGCCAAATGTGATACAGCCTGGAATCGAACCAGGGACTGTAGTGATGCGTTCCTTATGTTTCCAAAACGGTACCACAAGCGATGTGTTTTCATGTTTATAGCAAAGCATCAGGGCTCCTAACAAAGATCCCCTGGTCAGCAGACACTTATCGTCAATAAGCACTAAAGTGGTTGTTCCACTGGATATCATAAGGTGAATGCACCAATTTGTAAGTCGCTCTGGATAAGAGCGTCTGCTAAATGACTTAAATGTAAAATGTAAATGTAAAGTAGTTAGAATCTATGAATGGGGTAGGCTACTTCCTGTACAGGGCATGAAGTACTCTCTTCTTTGCATTGGAAATCCAGCTGTAGCCTAACTGTTGTTTAGTCACTAGAAAATGTATTCAAAACTTCTGTGTTAATCTGTTACTATGGAAATGAGGCTGTGTAGTAACACCAGTGCGGTACAAGTTTTAATGTCACATGCACAAGAACAGTGAAATGCCATTTTGGTCAACTCAAAACCCGACAATGCAATAATCAATAACAATGTATTACTAGAAAAAAAAACACGTGAAATAAGAAATATCAAGTACAGGATAAAGTACAGTATGTAGGTCGGCATTCTATATACAGGAAATATTTTGAGTCAGTTCCAATACCATATTTACATGTGCAGGGATACTGGAGGGATGGAGGTAGATATGTATAGGGGCAAGGAGACAGGGACACTGGAGGGATGGAGGTAGAGATGTATAGGGGTAAGGAGACAGGGATACTGGAGGGATGGAGGTAGATATGTATTGGGATAAGGGGACAGGGACACTGGAGGGATGGAGGTAGAGATGTATAGGGATAAGGGGACAGGGATACGCCATGCGATCCAGGGCGGTGCTATTGCCATACCGAGCAGTGATGCAGCCAGTCAATATGCAGTACGGAGCCCTTGTTTCCTCTGTCAGCTCTCCACTGTGTCGACACCTGTCATGTGTTAGTAGCATACAGGCCCGGGTTCCCAGGTTAAACCTAGTCCTGGTGTGTCTACACCTGTCATGTGTTAGTAGCATACAGGCCCAGGTTCCCAGGTTAAACCTAGTCCTGGTGTGTCTACACCTGTCATGTGTTAGTAGCATACAGGCCCGGGTTCCCAGATTAAACCTAGTCCTGGTGTGTCTACACCTGTCATGTGTTAGTAGCATACAGGCCCGGGTTCCCAGATTAAACCTAGTCCTGGTGTGTCGACACCTGTCATGTGTTAGTAGCATACAGGCCCGGGTTCCCAGGTTAAACCTAGTCCTGGTGTGTCTACACCTGTCATGTGTTAGTAGCATACAGGCCCGGGTTCCCAGATTAAACCTAGTCCTGGTGTGTCTACACCTGTCATGTGTTAGTAGCATACAGGCCCGGGTTCCCAGGTTAAACCTAGTCCTGGTGTGTCTACACCTGTCATGTGTTAGTAGCATTCAGGCCCGGGTTCCCAGGTTAAACCTAGTCCTGGTGTGTCGACACCTGTCATGTGTTAGTAGCATACAGGCCCGGGTTCCCAGGTTAAACCTAGTCCTGGTGTGTCTACACCTGTCATGTGTTAGTAGCATACAGGCCCGGGTTCCCAGGTTAAACCTAGTCCTGGTGTGTCTACACCTGTCATGTGTTAGTAGCATTCAGGCCCAGGTTCCCAGGTTAAACCTAGTCCTGGTGTGTCTACACCTGTCATGTGTTAGTAGCATACAGGCCCGGGTTCCCAGATTAAACCTAGTCCTGGTGTGTCTACACCTGTCATGTGTTAGTAGCATACAGGCCCGGGTTCCCAGATTAAACCTAGTCCTGGTGTGTCGACACCTGTCATGTGTTAGTAGCATACAGGCCCGGGTTCCCAGGTTAAACCTAGTCCTGGTGTGTCTACACCTGTCATGTGTTAGTAGCATACAGGCCCGGGTTCCCAGATTAAACCTAGTCCTGGTGTGTCGACACCTGTCATGTGTTAGTAGCATACAGGCCCGGGTTCCCAGGTTAAACCTAGTCCTGGTGTGTCGACACCTGTCATGTGTTAGTAGCATTCAGGCCCGGGTTCCCAGGTTAAACCTAGTCCTGGTGTGTCGACACCTGTCATGTGTTAGTAGCATACAGGCCCGGGTTCCCAGGTTAAACCTAGTCCTGGTGTGTCTACACCTGTCATGTGTTAGTAGCATACAGGCCCGGGTTCCCAGGTTAAACCTAGTCCTGGTGTGTCTACACCTGTCATGTGTTAGTAGCATTCAGGCCCAGGTTCCCAGGTTAAACCTAGTCCTGGTGTGTCGACACCTGTCATGTGTTAGTAGCATACAGGCCCGGGTTCCCAGGTTAAACCTAGTCCTGGTGTGTCTACACCTGTCATGTGTTAGTAGCATACAGGCCCGGGTTCCCAGGTTAAACCTAGTCCTGGTGTGTCGACACCTGTCATGTGTTAGTAGCATACAGGCCCGGGTTCCCAGGTTAAACCTAGTCCTGGTGTGTCGACACCTGTCATGTGTTAGTAGCATACAGGCCCGGGTTCCCAGATTAAACCTAGTCCTGGTGTGTCGACACCTGTCATGTGTTAGTAGCATACAGGCCCGGGTTCCCAGGTTAAACCTAGTCCTGGTGTGTCGACACCTGTCATGTGTTAGTAGCATACAGGCCCGGGTTCCCAGGTTAAACCTAGTCCTGGTGTGTCTACACCTGTCATGTGTTAGTAGCATACAGGCCCGGGTTCCCAGGTTAAACCTAGTCCTGGTGTGTCTACACCTGTCATGTGTTAGTAGCATACAGGCCCGGGTTCCCAGATTAAATTTAGGCCTGGACTAAAAGCATGCTCCATTGAGATTCTCTATTTAAAGCTCATTTTGATCCAGAACTAGGCTTGATATGTGTCCGGGAAACCGGCCCATAGTGTATATAGCTCCTGTATGTTTTCACTCCAACCCCAGGTGTAACCAACCTGGTTCAACGCATCAACCAGCTAATTATTAGAATCAGGTGCGCTAGATTAGTGTTGGAGCGAAAACCTACAGGAGGGTATCTCTCCAGGAACGGGGTTGGAGTGAAAATACAGGAGGCTATCTCTCCAGGAACGGGTTTGGAGTGAAAATACAGGAGGCTATCTCTCCAGGAACGGGGTTGGAGTGAAAATACAGGAGGCTATCTCTCCAGGAACGGGGTTGGAGTGAAAATACAGGAGGCTATCTCTCCAGGAACGGGGTTGGAGTGAAAATACAGGAGGGTATCTCTCCAGGAACATGGTTGGAGTGAAAATACAGGAGGGTATCTCTCCAGGAACATGGTTGGAGTGAAAATACAGGAGGGTATCTCTCCAGGAACATGGTTGGAGTGAAAATACAGGAGGGTATCTCTCCAGGAACATGGTTGGAGTGAAAATACAGGAGGGTATCTCTCCAGGAACATGGTTGGAGTGAAAATACAGGAGGCTATCTCTCCAGGAACATGGTTGGAGTGAAAATACAGGAGGGTATCTCTCCAGGAACGGGGTTGGAGAGCCCTGGTATCTAGGGGCAGTTTCCCGGACACAGATTAAGCCTGGTCCTGGACTAACTACAGCTTTTAATAGACATTCTCCATTGAGATCACTGTCTAGTTCAGGACTAGGTTTAATCTGTGTCTGGGAAGCCGCCCCATAATGCATCAGTCCCATTCGTATATCTTCTTGTATTCTGTAATGAATAATTATTGTAATGAACCCCCAGGTGTCTCAGGCTGCAGTGGAGCTGAAGAACTACTGTCTGCAGAATGCTCACCAGGACCCTCTCCTGATGGGGGTACCCTCCAGTGACAACCCCTTCAGACCCCCCAAGTCCTGCAGCCTGTTCTGAGGTAGTCTAGAACACCTTCGTCCACTCTCCTCCTCTTCTCGACAGGTCGCCTCGAGGTTAGAGCACTGGACCAGTAACCAAAAGGTCGCTGGTTCGGACACCGGAGCTGACAAAATGAAAAATCTGTCGCTGTACCCTTGAGCAAGGCACTTAACCCGAATGACTCCAGGGGCGCTATACAATGGTGACCCTGGTCGTGACCCCACAGGGGGAGTTGGGATATGCAAGAAACACATTTACATTACACACTTGTGTAACAGGACAAATATATGCCCCCACCCCCAAATTAAAGTCCTGCAGCTTGGTCTGAGGTAACCTAGTACACAATCTCCTGTCCTCCTCTTCCTCCTCTTCTTCTTTTCTCACCCCCCTAATTCCTGCAGCCTGTTCTGAGGTAGCCTAGAACACCTTTATCCACTCTCCCCCTCTTCTCCTTCTCTCTCCAGAGTCCTGCAGTCTGTTCTGAGGTAGTCTAGGACACCTTTATCCACTCTCCCCCTCTTCTCCTTCTCTCTCCAGAGTCCTGCAGTCTGTTCTGAGGTAGTCTAGGACACCTTTATCCACTCTCCCCCTCTTCTCCTTCTCTCTCCAGAGTCCTGCAGTCTGTTCTGAGGTAGTCTAGAACACCTTTATCCCCTCTCCCCCTCTTCTCCTTCTCTCTCCAGAGTCCTGCAGTCTGTTCTGAGGTAGTCTAGGACACCTTTATCCACTCTCCTCCTCTTCTCCTTCTCTCTCCAGTGTCCTGCAGCCTGTTCTACGGATGTACACCTTCGTCTCCTCTTTTCCCTCCCTCTCTCTTCTCCACTCTCTCCCCTGTTCCAGTCTCCTCTTCTCCACTCTCTCTCCCCTGTTCCAGTCTCCTCTTCTCCACTCTCTCCCCTGTTCCAGTCTCCTCTCCACTCTCTCCCTTCTCTACTCTCTCCCCTGTTCCAGTCTCCTCTTCTCCACTCTCTCTCCCCTGTTCCAGTCTCCTCTTCTCCTCTCTCTCCCCTGTTCCAGTCTCCTCTTCTCCTCTCTCTCCCCTGTTCCAGTCTCCTCTTCTCCACTCTCTCCCCTGTTCCAGTCTCCTCTTCTCCACTCTCTCCCCTGTTCCAGTCTCCTCTTCTCCACTCTCTCTCCCCTGTTCCAGTCTCCTCTTCTCCACTCTCGCTCCCCTGTTCCAGTCTCCTCTTCTCCACTCTCGCTCCCCTGTTCCAGTCTCCTCTTCTCCACTCTCGCTCCCCTGTTCCAGTCTCCTCTTCTCCACTCTCGCTCCCCTGTTCCAGTCTCCTCTTCTCCACTCTCGCTCCCCTGTTCCAGTCTCCTCTTCTCCACTCTCGCTCCCCTGTTCCAGTCTCCTCTTCTCCACTCTCGCTCCCCTGTTCCAGTCTCCTCTTCTCCACGCTCGCTCCCCTGTTCCAGTCTCCTCTTCTCCACGCTCGCTCCCCTGTTCCAGTCTCCTCTTCTCCACGCTCGCTCCCCTGTTCCAGTCTCCTCTTCTCCACGCTCTCTCCCCTGTTCCAGTCTCCTCTTCTCCACTCTCTCTCCCCTGTTCCAGTCTCCTCTTCTCCACTCTCTCTCCCCTGTTCCAGTCTCCTCTTCTCCACTCTCTCTCCCCTGTTCCAGTCTCCTCTTCTCCACTCTCTCTCCCCTGTTCCAGTCTCCTCTTCTCCACTCTCTCTCCCCTGTTCCAGTCTCCTCTTCTCCACTCTCTCTCCCCTGTTCCAGTCTCCTCTTCTCCACTCTCTCTCCCCTGTTCCAGTCTCTTCTCCTCTCTCTCCCCTGTTCCAGTCTCCTCTTCTCCACTCTCTCTCCCCTGTTCCAGTCTCCTCTTCTCCACTCTCTCTCCCCTGTTCCAATCTCCTCTCCTGTCTGGGTTTTAGGATGGGATAGATGCTGGTGAATTGGCAATATGTCAGATCCTCCTAATTAGAATAATTATGTGTGTGGTTGATAGTGTTTTGTTTATTTACCATACCTCTCTGTGCCCCCCCCCTCTCTCTCTTTGTCTCTGTGTGTCTCTCCCTCTCTGTGTGTCTCTCCCTCTCTCTGTGTGTGTGTCTCTTTCCCCCCACCCCCTCTGTCTGTCTCTCTCTGTGTCTCTCCCTCTCTCTGTGTCTGTCTCTCTCTCTCCCCCCACCCCCTCTGTCTGTCTCTCTCTGCAGCAGCAGTCAGTGTATGGAGGAGGAGTTGTTGCTGTATGTCCTATGAGGGACCCTTCCTCTTCTCTCTCTACTGCTGGTCTGTTTGTGTGCTGCAGCTATCCCAATGTTAACCTCTAGCCTGATCCCAGATCTGGCATGCCAAGGCACGACAATGACCATATAGATGTTGTCAAGACCGCAGAAACAGATCTGGGACCAGGCTAGACAGTCCATGTATTAAGATAAAGCCTAGTAGTGCCATTATACATGTATGTTCAGGATGTTGATGTGATATCCTATTTGTTATGATGATGATGATGACATTGTATTAGGGTTGTAACTTCCTGAAAATTCCCCAGTTTTCCAGAAATTCCTGTTGGAAGATTCCTGGAATCAGGAGGGAATAAGCAGAACATGCAGGAATCTTCTACTGGAATTTCAGGAAAATCTGGAAAGTTACTGTAGTTCTGAAACCCTACATTGTATCTATGCACTGTACTTTCCATCAGTATGATATCAGCCTCTGACAGGCAGCCAGTGAATGTGCCTTTTGAGGTTGTCTCTCTTGTGTCTCCCAAATAGCACCCTATTCCCTATATAGTGCACTACTTTTGACCAGAGCCCTATAGTGCAGTATATAGAGAATAGGGTGTTATTTATGTGTCCGACGACATGTACAGCACAATAAGGAAGTGACCAACAGTTGACTGTTTTAACCAGGGTATGTATTGATATTTAGCCTACAGTTCTTAGCCTATTTGCCTACATGCTGTCTTGTCACCTTCTATTGCTCGTGTTCCACATGCAGTATACTTCCTGGTACAAACTACCACATGGTACAGGTTGACATTCTCAACCCAGGGATACAGAACCATAGAATTAGAATATAGAATTCATGCAGAACACTAACCACATATTCCCCAGTTGTTCTCTATACAAGAGACTGGCAGGTACATGTTTCTTTTAAACTTTCCTCTACCTATTTTATTTAAGGTTTTATGAAATAATCTGCCTTTTTATCGAAGGGTTCGTTCATTCGGTCATGATGATACTGATGTGATCTTAAATGTTACATTGTTGTGCCCTCCTGTACCTTTTTTAGGAAGACACTCCTGTCCTGGCCTTTCTCCCTGGAAATTCTCATGTCCTTCTCACATTTTTCCACTAGCCTACATTCAGTCACCGATAACACTGTAGCACGTTGTTCCACTGGCCTACATTCAGTCACCGATAACACTATAGCACGTTTTTCCACTAGTCTACATTCAGTCACCGATAACACTATAGCACGTTGTTCCACTAGCCTACATTCAGTCACCGATAACACTGTAGCAAACGGGAACGTATTTAACTAAGACAAACACTCATTTCCATATGCCACAGCTGGTGCTTCAGCTTGTATCAGATTACTGATTAGCCACATCACCATGACTGCCATTTTTATGATTCCATCAGCCTATATAAGTTTATATTTATATCGTGGAACTGTCTAGCCTAGCTACCTGCCTTGAATGAGGAGTTTTAATTTGATACCTGATGTACTGTCGATCCTCTGTGCCTTAACTTTGTAACTGAGTTTCCAACCTAGTAAATCACATTTACCACTGTGTGTGTGTGTGACTACTTTATGTATGTATGTGGGTGGTTTTCTGGATAGATTGTTGACGCCTAAACATTTTTGAAAGGCATTCTTCCAATGTGCCGACAAAGCAACAAAACAAACGTCAGGTCCTTGGCAGCAGGCCAGCATTCAGGAGTCACCTCTCCACTGTTGAGACTGGTGTTTGGCGGGTGCTATTTAATGAAGCTGCCAGTTGAGGACTTGTGAGGCATCTGTTTCTCAAACTAGACCGTCTAATGTACTTGTCCTCATGCTCAGTTGTGCACCGGGGCCTCCCCCACTTTCTATTCTGGTTAGACCAAGTTGGTGCTGTTCTGTGAAGGGAGTAGTACACAGCGTTGTACGAGACCTTCATTTTCTTGGCAATTTCTCAAATGGAATAGCCTTCATTTCTCAGAACAAGAATAGACTTACGAGTTTCAGAAGAAAGTTGTTTGTTTCTGGACATTTTGAGCCTGTAATCGAACCCACAAATGCTATTGCTCCAGATACTCAACTAGTCTAAAGAAGGCCAGTTTTATTGCTTCTTTAGTTAGCACAACCGTTTTCAGCTGTGCTAACATAATTGCAAAAGGGTTTTCTAATGATCAATTAGCCTTTTAAAATTATAAACTTGTATTAGCTAACACAAAGCGCCATTGGAACACAGGAGTGATGGTTGCTGATAATAGGCCTCTATCCCTATGTAGATATTCCATTAAAAATCTGCTGTTTCCAGCTGCAATTGTCATTTACAACATTTAACAATGTCTACACTGTATTTCTGATCAATTAATGTTATTTTAATGGGCAAAAAAATTGCTTTTCTTTCAAAAACAACAATTCTAAGTGACCCCAAACTCTTTAATGGATATATATATATACACACACATTATTGGACTACACTCTATCCACCAGGTTTGAGAAACAAGGTCAGATAGCCTTGGTATTTCACAAGATGCAGCTTCTGTTATGCCCCGACTGACTGTGGGTGGCAGTATAGCAACAGTTTGCTTGATCGTCAAGTCTGAGCCGACGAAGCAAAGTCAAGTAGCAAAGATGGCGGTATCGGTGTTTCCCTGTGTGCGGTTGCGGTCCATCGGGGACGTGAACGGAGAGATCCAGCGGCACTCCGAGCAACAGCCCCTGAGGTTGGAGGTCAAAAGCACCCCAGACACGGCTCTCCTAAATCTCTCCAATAGTAAGTAGCTGCTATAACCAGCTCCCGGCGTATTGATTATCCGCTAGTTAGATAGCGCTTCCTGCCTTGTGGTAGCCCGAGAACCCTTCACGATGCTATGAAGAATGAATAGGATTCAGTGAAGCAGCGGCTAACTAACTTTAGCATCTAGCTAGTTAGCCAGGTAGCATTTCACTGTGATGGGCCGGTGCGTTGGGATAGCACAAGTTTACCCAAAATGTGTTTTTCAAAGTGAACTAATGTTACTGTTGTATAAACTGGGTGGTTATTACCAGAATATTGATACACTACATATAAAATAGCATCTTATTAACGTTATGAGATAGCTAGGTAACTAGCATGCTAAGTTTGAGGCTGGCTATGCCTATACATCTTGGTGGCTTTGTCCTGTAACTACAAATCTTCATTGTAGAGTAACGTTAGCCCGTCAGTTAGCCTGGAAACCTGACGTTGAATTTCATTGAATTTGATGTTGGGCATAATTTAATCGTTGTGATCAGGAAAGTTAACTCTCTCGACCTCTGCAAGCCAGAATGTTGAATAAAAATATATTTTAACTTACTTTACCCGTGCGGTTGGTCCATTACACGTAGGAATGAGACAATACAAAAAAAGTGTAATTAAATCAACTTTTCAAAGTACTAGTGTGTTAAAATGTCTCTCACCTGAAGCATGTGCACAAGATGAGAATAGAAGCATGCGTGCTTGCCAAGCTCTTGCACCTGTTTACCTGCTTCTGCAGATGCTTCAGGTAGTGCCACTGATAGTGCCATTTTAACTCCCTACCAGTGCTTTGAAAAGTTGGTTTAATTCGACTTTGTAAATATTGTGTGTGTGTGGCTTTATCTGACCTGTCTGATGGTTTGTCAACAGGCGATGAGACCTCAGTCTTCAAGTGTTCGTTGTCCAGGGAAACGGAATGCAGCCGTGTGGGGAAACAGTCATTCATCATCACACTGGGCTGCAACAGTGTCCTGCTACAGTTCTCCACACCTGCAGGTAGGCTGTGTGGATGTTTACAAACGTTGTGCAGTGATTGCCTCGTCGGTGGTGATGTTCAGTCTGTTTCTAACTGTGTGTGTGTGTGTAGAGTTTACTTCCTTCTATAACATTCTGAAGAGTTGCCGGGGCCACAATGCAGAACACTCCGTCTTCAGTGACCGGACGGAAGAGTCCTCTGCTGTGCAATACTTTCAGGTGGGCACGCGCACACACACACACACACACACACACACACACACACACACACACACACACCTGCGCTGGACTACTGTGAGTCCAAGGCATTTCCTGCAGTTCCATCTAATCCAACTCTCACACGGTGGTGTAGTGGAGGGGTAACGCAAGTTAACACAGTTTACACATCTTTTTTTAGGCCCAACAGTTTACACATCTTTTGCCGAAAAAATGCATTGAAAGAAAAGGAAGCGTTACTTTTTCCACTGTGACCGGCCATCAGTTTACCCACCTATTATTTATTTTATCACTGCGCGCACACACACACACACACACACACACAGCGTTATCAAGTCTAAAAGACATTGGAGATAACTGCTGAATTTTGACTGGTTGGCCTCTGAATGACCTTTGCCTTCTCCCTTTTGACCCTCGTCTCCCTCTAGTTCTATGGCTATCTCTCTCAGCAGCAGAACATGATGCAGGACTACGTTCGGACCGGAACCTACCAACGTGCCATCCTTCAGAACCATGCTGACTTTAAGGACAAGGTACCACACACGGGCACAGACACACGGGTCACAGACACACGGGTCACAGACACACGGGTCACAGACACACGGGTCACAGACACACGGGTCACAGACACACACGGGTCACAGACACACACGGGGCACAGACACACACGGGGCACAGACACACACGGGGCACAGACACACAGAGCACAGACACGCGGTGACTGATTTTATGTGTGCTGCCAATCCAATGATCTGTGATCTCTCTCTCCCCCTCTTCCTCCCTCCCACTCTCTCTAGGTGGTGTTAGATGTGGGCTGTGGTTCAGGTATTCTGTCGTTCTTTGCGGCGCAGGCCGGAGCCAGGAAGGTCTACGCTGTGGAGGCTAGCACCATGGCCCAGCATGCAGAGGTAACACACAAACACTGACCACCACACTGACCACCACACTGGCCACCACACTGGCCACCACACTGGCCACCACACTGACAGTACGAGTGTGGGTTTGTTTCTTTTGCTGTGATGTATTTTTATTATGGTGATTCGTAGTGATAAAGCTGTTGTTAATTAGACTACAATGAGAGGCCTCCTCAACCATGCGCACTATCACACACACACCCTACCTCACACACACACACACCCTAACCCCGTGTGTGTGTGTAGGTGCTAGTAAACTCCAACGGAATGGGGGATCGTGTGGTGGTGATAGCAGGGAAGGTGGAGGAGATCTCTCTACCAGAGCAGGTGGACATCATCATCTCTGAACCCATGGGATACATGCTCTTCAACGAGAGAATGCTGGAGAGTTACCTCCACGCCAAGAAGTTCCTCAAGCCCAACGGTGAGGAGGGATGGAGGGAGGGAGGGAGGAGGGAGGAATTAGAGAATGCTGGGGAGCTTCCTACACGCCAAGAAGTTGTTAAAGCTGAGAGAGGGAGGTTTTGATTGATGAGTGAGGAGGTGATTGATGAGGGAGGGAGTGAGGAGGTGATTGATGGGGGAGGGAGTGAGGAGGTGATTGATGGGGGAGGGAGTGAGGAGGTGATTGATGGGGGAGGGAGTGAGGAGGTGATTGATGGGGGAGGGAGTGAGGAGGTGATTGATGGGGGAGGGAGTGAGGAGGTGATTGATGGGGGAGGGAGTGAGGAGGTGATTGATGGGGGAGGGAGGAGGTGATTGATGAGGGAGGGAGGGAGGGGGTGATTGATGAGGGAGGGAAGGAGGGGGTGATTGATGAGGGAGGGAAGGAGGGGGTGATTGATGAGGGAGGGAAGGAGGGGGTGATTGATGAGGGAGGGAAGGAGGGGGTGATTGATGAGGGAGCGAGGGAGGGGGTGATTGATGAGGGAGCGAGGGAGGGGGTGATTGATGAGGGAGCGAGGGAGGGGGTGATTGATGAGGGAGGGAGGGAGGAGGTGATTGATGAGAGGGAGGGATGAGGTGATGGATGAGAGGGAGCGAGGGAGGGGGTGATTGATGAGGGAGCGAGGGAGGGGGTGATTGATGAGGGAGCGAGGGAGGGGGTGATTGATGAGAGGGAGTGATAGAGGAGGTGATGGATGAGAGAGGGAGGGATAGAGGAGGTGATGGATGAGAGAGAGAGGGATAGAGGAGGTGATGGATGAGAGAGGGAGGGATAGAGGAAGTGATGGATGAGAGAGGAATACAGCCCAACGGTAAGATGGATGGAAAGATGGAGGGGGATGAGGCAATGGAATTAGTAGAAGGTGTATACAGGTGTTGCCGACAGCCCTAACCCTCTCTCCTCTCCTAGGTGACAGCCCTAACCCTCTCTCCTCTCCTAGGTGACAGCCCTAACCCTCTCTCCTCTCCTAGGTGACAGCCCTAACCCTCTCTCCTCTCCTAGGTGACAGCCCTAACCCTCTCTCCTCTCCTAGGTGACAGCCCTAACCCTCTCTCCTCTCCTAGGTGACAGCCCTAACCCTCTCTCCTCTCCTAGGTGACAGCCCTAACCCTCTCTCCTCTCCTAGGTGACAGCCCTAACCCTCTCTCCTCTCCTAGGTGACAGCCCTAACCCTCTCTCCTCTCCTAGGTGACAGCCCTAACCCTCTCTCCTCTCCTAGGTGACAGCCCTAACCCTCTCTCCTCTCCTAGGTGACAGCCCTAACCCTCTCTCCTCTCCTAGGTGACAGCTCTAACCCTCTCTCCTCTCCTAGGTGACAGCTCTAACCCTCTCTCCTCTCCTAGGTGACAGCCCTAACCCTCTCTCCTCTCCTAGGTGACAGCCCTAACCGTCTCTCCTCTCCTAGGTAACAGCCCTAACCCTCTCTCCTCTCCTAGGTGACAGCCCTAACCCTCTCTCCTCTCCTAGGTGACAGCCCTAACCGTCTCTCCTCTCCTAGGTAACAGCCCTAACCCTCTCTCCTCTCCTAGGTGACAGCCCTAACCGCTAACCGTCTCTCCTCTCCTAGGTAACATGTTTCCCACTTTAGGTGACGTCCACCTGGCTCCCTTCACAGACGAACAGTTATACATGGAACAGTTCACCAAGGCCAACTTCTGGTGAGTAACCTTTCATCTTTACCTGGAAAGTGTTTTTGTGGGGGGGGGGGTTCACCAGGCCTTTGTTACAACTATACAAAAATATTTAATTGTCACTAAGTCAAATAACTAAAGTCACTTCCCACGGTCTCTCTCTCTCTCTCTGTCTGTCAGGTATCAGCCATCGTTCCATGGTGTTGATCTGTCATCACTGAGAGAAGCTGCAGTAGACGAGTATTTCAGACAACCCATTGTGGTGAGTCTCTCTCCTCTCTCCTGTATCTGGTTCTCATCCTCAGTTCTCTCTCTCTCCTGTATCTGGTTCTCATCCTCAGTTCTCTCTCGCTCCTCTCTCTCCTGTATCTGGTTCTCATCCTCAGTTCTCTCTCGCTCCTCTCTCTCCTGTATCTGGTTCTCATCCTCAGTTCTCTCTCTCTCCTGTATCTGGTTCTCATCCTCAGTTCTCTCTCGCTCCTCTCTCTCCTGTATCTGGTTCTCATCCTCAGTTCTCTCTCGCTCCTCTCTCTCCTGTATCTGGTTCTCATCCTCAGTTCTCTCTCGCTCCTCTCTCTCCTGTATCTGGTTCTCATCCTCAGTTCTCTCTCTCTCCTCTCTCTCCTGTATCTGGTTCTCATCCTCAGTTCTCTCTCGCTCCTCTCTCTCCTGTATCTGGTTCTCATCCTCAGTTCTCTCTCTCTCCTGTATCTGGTTCTCTCTCGCTCCTCTCTCCTCTCTCTCCTGTATCTGGTTCTCATCCTCAGTTCTCTCTCGCTCCTCTCTCCTCTCTCTCCTGTATCTGGTTCTCATCCTCAGTTCTCTCTCGCTCCTCTCTCTCCTGTATCTGGTTCTCATCCTCAGTTCTCTCTCGCTCCTCTCTCTCCTGTATCTGGTTCTCATCCTCAGTTCTCTCTCGCTCCTCTCTCTCCTGTATCTGGTTCTCATCCTCAGTTCTCTCTCGCTCCTCTCTCTCCTGTATCTGGTTCTCATCCTCAGTTCTCTCTCGCTCCTCTCTCTCCTGTATCTGGTTCTCATCCTCAGTTCTCTCTCGCTCCTCTCTCTCCTGTATCTGGTTCTCATCCTCAGTTCTCTCTCGCTCCTCTCTCTCCTGTATCTGGTTCTCATCCTCAGTTCTCTCTCGCTCCTCTCTCTCCTGTATCTGGTTCTCATCCTCAGTTCTCTCTCGCTCCTCTCTCTCCTGTATCTGGTTCTCATCCTCAGTTCTCTCTCGCTCCTCTCTCTCCTGTATCTGGTTCTCATCCTCAGTTCTCTCTCGCTCCTCTCTCTCCTGTATCTGGTTCTCATCCTCAGTTCTCTCTCGCTCCTCTCTCTCCTGTATCTGGTTCTCATCCTCAGTTCTCTCTCGCTCCTCTCTCTCCTGTATCTGGTTCTCATCCTCAGTTCTCTCTCGCTCCTCTCTCTCCTGTATCTGGTTCTCATCCTCAGTTCTCTCTCGCTCCTCTCTCTCCTGTATCTGGTTCTCATCCTCAGTTCTCTCTCGCTCCTCTCTCTCCTGTATCTGGTTCTCATCCTCAGTTCTCTCTCGCTCCTCTCTCTCCTGTATCTGGTTCTCATCCTCAGTTCTCTCTCGCTCCTCTCTCTCCTGTATCTGGTTCTCATCCTCAGTTCTCTCTCGCTCCTCTCTCTCCTGTATCTGGTTCTCATCCTCAGTTCTCTCTCGCTCCTCTCTCTCCTGTATCTGGTTCTCATCCTCAGTTCTCTCTCGCTCCTCTCTCTCCTGTATCTGGTTCTCTCTCGCTCCTCTCTCTCCTGTATCTGGTTCTCTCTCGCTCCTCTCTCTCCTGTATCTGGTTCTCTCTCGCTCCTCTCTCTCCTGTATCTGGTTCTCTCTCGCTCCTCTCTCTCCTGTATCTGGTTCTCTCTCGCTCCTCTCTCTCCTGTATCTGGTTCTCTCTCGCTCCTCTCTCTCCTGTATATGGTTCTCTCTCGCTCCTCTCTCTCCTGTATCTGGTTCTCTCTCGCTCCTCTCTCTCCTGTATCTGGTTCTCTCTCGCTCCTCTCTCTCCTGTATCTGGTTCTCTCTCGCTCCTCTCTCTCCTGTATCTGGTTCTCTCTCGCTCCTCTCTCTCCTGTATCTGGTTCTCTCTCGCTCCTCTCTCTCCTGTATCTGGTTCTCTCTCGCTCCTCTCTCTCCTGTATCTGGTTCTCTCTCGCTCCTCTCTCTCCTGTATCTGGTTCTCTCTCGCTCCTCTCTCTCCTGTATCTGGTTCTCTCTCGCTCCTCTCTCTCCTGTATCTGGTTCTCTCTCGCTCCTCTCTCTCCTGTATCTGGTTCTCTCTCGCTCCTCTCTCTCCTGTATCTGGTTCTCTCTCGCTCCTCTCTCTCCTGTATCTGGTTCTCTCTCGCTCCTCTCTCTCCTGTATCTGGTTCTCTCTCGCTCCTCTCTCTCCTGTATCTGGTTCTCTCTCGCTCCTCTCTCTCCTGTATCTGGTTCTCTCTCGCTCCTCTCTCTCCTGTATCTGGTTCTCTCTCGCTCCTCTCTCTCCTGTATCTGGTTCTCTCTCGCTCCTCTCTCTCTAATTCAGTATGCTTTACATGATTGACAAGGTGAATGTTGCTGAAGCCAAGTTACTCAGAACAATTATCAAAACAACAATAAGAATAGTGGCTATAATACAAAATTTAAAAAACTATATATACATACAGTTGAAGTCGGAAGTTTTCATACACCTTAGCCAAATACATTTAAACTCAGTTTTTCACAATTCCTGAAATTTAATCCTAGTAAAAATTCCCTGTTTTAGGTCAGTTAGGATCACCACTTTATTTTAAGATGGTGAAATGTCAGAATAATAGTAGAGAATAATTAATTTCAGCTTTTATTTCATTCATCACATTCCTAGCGGGTCAGAAGTTTACATACACTCAATTAGTATTTGGTAGCATTGCCTTTAAATTGTTTAACTTGGGTCAAACGTTTCGGGTAGCCTTCCACAAGCTTCCCACAATAAGTTGGGTGAATTTTGGCCCATTACTCCTGACAGAGCTGGTGTAACTGAGTCAGGTTTGTAGGCCTCCTTGCTTGCACACACTTTTTCAGTTCTGCCCACAAATGTTCTATAGGATTGAAATCAGGGCTTTGTGATGGCCACTCCAATACCTTGACTTTGTTGTCCTTAAGCCATTTTGCCACAACTTTGGAAGTATGCTTCAGCTCATTGTCCATTTGGAAGACCCGTTTGCGACCAAGCTTTAACTTCCTGACTGATTTCTTGAGATGTTGCTTCAATATATCCACGTAATTTCCCTCCTCATGATGCCATCTATTTTGTGAAGTGCACCAGTCCCTCCTGCAGCAAAGCACCCCCTCAACATGATGCTGCCACCCCCGTGCTTCATGGTTGGGATGGTGTTTTTTCGGCTTGCAAGCATCCCCCTTTTTCCTCCAAACATAACGATGGTCATTATGGCCAAACAGTTAAATTTTTGTTTCATCAGACCAGTGGACATTTTTCCAAAAAGTACGAGCTTTGTCCCCATGTGCAGTTGCAAACCGTAGTCTGGCTTTTTTATAGCGGTTTTGGAGCAGTGGCTTCTTTCTTGCTGAGCGGTCTTTCAGGTTATGTCGATATAGGACTCGTTTTACTGTGGATATAGATACTTTTGTACCAGTTTCCTCCAGCATCTTCACAAGGTCCTTTGCTGTTGTTCTGGGAATGATTTGCACTTTTCGCACCAAAGTACGTTCATCTCTAGGAGACAGAACGCGTCTCCTTCCTGAGCAGTATGACGGCTGCGTGGTCCCATGGTGTTTATACTTGCGTACTATTGTTTGTACAGATGAACGTGGTACCTTCAGGCATTTGGAAATTGCTCCCAAGGATGAACCAGACATGTGGAGGTCTACAATTGTTTTCTGAGGTCTTGGCTGATTTCTTTTGATTTTCCTATGATGTCAAGCAAAGAGGCACTGAGTTTGAAGGTAGGCCTTAAATACATCCACAGGTACACCTCCAGCTGACTCAAATGATGTAAATTAGCTTATCAGAGGCTTCTAAAGCCATGACATAATTTTCTGGAATTCTCCAAGCTGTTTAAAGGCACAGTCAACTTAGTGTATGTAAACTTCTGACCCACTGGAATTGTGATACAGTGAAATAATCTGTCTGTAAACAATTGTTGGAAAAATGACTTGTGTCATGCACAAAGTAGATGTCCTAACCGACTTGCCAAAACTATAGTTTGTTAACAAGAATTTTGTGGAGTAGTTGAATAACTAGTTTTAATGACTCCAACCTAACTTTATGTAAACTTCCGACTTCAACTGTCTATCTCTATCTATCCAATACAGAAATGTAATGATCTCTCTCTCTCAGGACACCTTTGATATCCGTATCCTCATGTCCAAGTCTGTCAAATACACCGTCAACTTCCTGGACGCAAAAGAGGGGGATCTGCACAGGTGAGTCCATCGCCTCCTCTCTCCTTCTGGGACATGTATTTAGAGAGCTCTCCTTCTGGGACCTGTATTTAGAGAGCTCTCCTTCTGGGGCCTGTATTTAGAGAGCTCTCCTTCTGGGGCCTGTATTTAGAGAGCTCTCCTCCTGGGGCCTGTATTTAGAGAGCTCTCCTCCTGGGGCCTGTATTTAGAGAGCTCTCCTTCTGGGGCCTGTATTTAGAGAGCTCTCCTCCTGGGGCCTATATTTAGAGAGCTCTCCTCCTGGGGCCTGTATTTAGAGAGCTCTCCTCCTGGGGCCTGTATTTATAGACTTGGGAGTAGGAGTGCGGATCCAGGATCAATTTATCTATTTTTAGATGATAATGAATGGACAGGGGGGCCTGATCCTAGATCAGCAATCTGAGACTGGTTATGAATCCAGGGCCTGATGTTGTTTAGTCTGAGGGTTGTGGTGACTGAGGTTACTGCTGAGAGTTTACTCATCCTTAAACTATTCCATCTCTCTCTCCTCTCTCTAAATACTCTCTCGCTCCTCTCTCGCTCCTCTCTCGCTCCTCTCTCGCTTCTCTCTCTTCTCTCTCTCTCCTCTGTCTCTCAGGATGGAGATTCCCTTTAAGTTCCACATGATGACATCAGGTCTGGTCCATGGTCTGGCCTTCTGGTTCGACGTGGCTTTCATCGGCTCAGCGTGAGTCCCTGTGTTGTTGTGTAAACTCTGTCCGTCTAACTGTGTTGTTGTGTAAACTCTGTCCGTCTAACTGTGTTGTTGTGTAAACTCTGTCCATCTAACTGTGTTGTTGTGTAAACTCTGTCCATCTAACTGTGTTGTTATGTAAACTCTGTCCATCTAACTGTGTTGTTGTGTAAACTCTGTCCATCTAACTGTGTTGTTGTGTAAACTCTGTCCGTCTAACTGTGTTGTTGTGTAAACTCTGTCCATCTAACTGTGTTGTTGTGTAAACTCTGTCCATCTAACTGTGTTGTTGTGTAAACTCTGTCCATCTAACTGTGTTGTTGTGTAAACTCTGTCCATCTAACTGTGTTGTTGTGTAAACTCTGTCCGTCTAACTGTGTTGTTGTGTAAACTCTGTCCATCTAACTGTGTTGTTGTGTAAACTCTGTCCGTCTAACTGTGTTGTTGTGTAAACTCTGTCCGTCTAACTGTGTTGTTGTGTAAACTCTGTCCGTCTAACTGTGTTGTTGTGTAAACTCTGTCCGTCTAACTGTGTTGTTGTGTAAACTTTGTCCGTCTTGATTGACTCAGCGTGAGTCCCCTGTGTGTGTTATCATCTAACTGTGTGTGTGTGTCCATCTAACTGTGTTGTTGTGTAAACTCTGTCCGTCTAACTGTGTTGTTGTGTAAACTCTGTCCATCTAACTGTGTTGTTGTGTAAACTCTGTCCGTCTAACTGTGTTGTTGTGTAAACTCTGTCCGTCTAACTGTGTTGTTGTGTAAACTCTGTCCGTCTAACTGTGTTGTTGTGTAAACTCTGTCCGTCTAACTGTGTTGTTGTGTAAACTTTGTCCGTCTTGATTGACTCAGCGTGAGTCCCCTGTGTGTGTTATCATCTAACTGTGTGTGTGTGTCCATCTAGCTGTGTGTGTGTTATGTAAACTCTGTCCGTCTTGATTGACCTGCTGGCCTTAATCGTCTGTGTATGTGTGTGTGGTCATCTGTGTGTCTGTCCATCTAGCTGTGTGTGTGTGTGTGTGTGTGTGTGTCCGTCTAGCTGTGTGTGTCCGTCTAGCTGTGTGTGTGTGTGTCCGTCTAGCTGTGTGTGTGTGTGTCCATCTAGCTGTGTGTGTGTGTGTGTGTCCATCTAGCTGTGTGTGTCCATCTAACTGTGTGTGTGTCCATCTAACTGTGTGTGCAGGGTAACAGTGTGGCTCTCCACCTCCCCTACGGAGCCTCTGACCCACTGGTACCAGGTCCGCTGTCTGCTCCAGTCCCCTCTCTTCACCAAGGCAGGAGACACGCTGTCCGGCACTGCAACGCTCATTGCCAACAAGAGGTGAGACACACACACACACACCCGGGTAACTTTACCATACACACGCCTAAACAGGTAACTACCATGCACACCCACCTACACACCTAAACAGGTAACTACCACACTGAACACACACACCTGCCAAGGTTCCCCCTTAAAGGATTCATCTGACCTGTGCTCCCAGACAGAGCTATGACATCAGTATGGTGGCCCAGGTGGACCAGACAGGAAGCAAGTCCAGCAACCTGCTGGATCTCAAGAACCCCTTCTTCAGGTCAGAAGCACTTTTCCTCTCTCTACCTCTTCTCACTCTCTCTCTCTGTTCCTTCCCTTTCCTCTCTCTACCTCTCTTCTCACACTCTCTCTCTCTTTTCCTTCCCTTTCCTCTCTCTACCTCTCTTCTCACACTCTCTCTCTCATTTCCTTCCCTTTCCTCTCTCTTTTCCTTCCCTTTCCTCTCTCTACCTCTCTTCTCACACTCTCTCTCTCTCTCTCTCTGTTCCTTCCCTTTCCTCTCTCTACCTCTATTCTCACACTCTCTCTCTGTTCCTTCCCTTTCCTCTCTCTACCTCTCTTCTCACACTCTCTCTCTCTCTCTCTCTTTTCCTTCCCTTTCCTCTCTCTACCTCTCCTCACACTCTCTCTCTCTTTTCCTTCCCTTTCCCCTCTCTACCTCTCTTCTCACACTCTCTCTCTCTTTTCCTTCCCTTTCCCCTCTCTACCTCTCTTCTCACACTCTCTCTCTCTCTCTTCCTTCCCTTTCCTCTCTCTACCTCTCTTCTCACACTCTCTCTCTCTCTCTCTCTTCCTTCCCTCTCTCTGCCTCTCTTCTCACACTCTCTCTCTCTCTCTCTCTCTTCCTTCCCTTTCCTCTCTCTACCTCTCTTCTCACACTCTCTGTCATTTCTTCAGGTCAGGTCAGCATGGACATTCTACCATTTCCTTGTTTTCTCCATCTCTTTCCTTTTACAATTCTACTCACTCCCTCTCTCTTACTCCCCCTCTCTTACTCCCCCTCTCTCACTCCCCCTCTCTTACTCCCCCTCTCTTACTCCCCCTCTCTCACTCCCCCTCTCTTACTCCCCCTCTCTCACTCCCTCTCTTTCACTTTCTATCCTTCTGTTGTTCCTAAAGCTGTTATTTATCTGCTATCTATCCTCTTCATCGTGGTCTAAAACCTCCTCTTTCCCTGCTAAACATGTTAAAGTCCTTTGTATACTGACTGTCCCTGAGCTCGCCTCCATCTGATTGGTTGATTGTGTGTTCCGCAGGTACACAGGCAGCACGTCAGCCCCGCCCCCAGGCTCTCACTACTCCTCCCCCTCAGAGAACATGTGGAGCAATGGAGGAGTCTACAACATGAACCAGGGTACGTACACACACACACACACACACGGCATGAATCAGGTACCACACACACACACACACACACACACACACACACACACACACACACACACACACACGGCATGAATCAGGTACTACACACACCACACACAGGTGAATACAGAATAGTTTATTTCCTGTTGTTAATTTGTCTCTCTGTCTATCAGGGGGGATGCCTGCGGTGTATGACCTGAGTACAGTCATTGGTGGCGGTGGCTCCACCGTGTCCCACAACAATCTCATCCCTCTTGGTACGCTGTGTGTGTGTGACTGACCAATCCCTACCCTCCTTACTGTATAGCCCTTCAATTCACATCTGGATCTCTAAGCCAGTTTCACTGCTTTTTAAAGATGCATCCCTTCTAATCAGGGAGGGATTTCCACCTGGGAGACCAGGTGGGGGTCCAGGTGGGAGACCAGGTGGGGTCCAGGTGGGAGACCAGGTGGGAGACCAGGTGGTGGTCCAGGTGGGAGACCAGGTGGGGGTCCAGGTGGGGGTCCAGGTGGGAGACCAGGTGGGAGACCAGGTGGGGGTCCAGGTGGGAGACCAGGTGGGGGTCCAGGTGGGAGACCAGGTGGGGGTCCAGGTGGGAGACCAGGTGGGAGACCAGGTGGGGGTCCAGGTGGGAGACCAGGTGGGGTCCAGGTGGGGTCCAGGTGGGAGACCAGGTGGGAGACCAGGTGGGAGACCAGGTGGGGGTCCAGGTGGGAGACCAGGTGGGAGACCAGGTGGGGGTCCAGGTGGGAGACCAGGTGGGAGACCAGGTGGGAGACCAGGTGGGGGTCCAGGTGGGAGACCAGGTGGGAGACCAGGTGGGGGTCCAGGTGGGAGACCAGGTGGGGGTCCAGGTGGGAGACCAGGTGGGGGTCCAGGTGGGAGACCAGGTGGGGGTCCAGGTGGGGGTCCAGGTGGGAGACCAGGTGGGGGACCAGGTGGGGGACCAGGTGGGAGACCAGGTGGGGGTCCAGGTGGGGGACCAGGTGGGGGTCCAGGTGGGGGTCCAGGTGGGGGTCCAGGTGGGAGACCAGGTGGGGTCCAGGTGGGGGTCCAGGTGGGAGACCAGGTGGGGTCCAGGTGGGAGACCAGGTGGGGGTCCAGGTGGGGGTAATGAGTCATCAGGTAGAAAAGCAGCACTAGTCTAGACTTTACAGTGTTACATGTGAATAGCTCTGCTGTAGAGGGTTACAAAATACTGGCCCCCACGTTTTCCACAAACCCCAGTTAGATTATTCCAGGAAATCCGTTGGTCGTCCTACCAGGATTTCTGTAAAGGTTGGGAAAGTTCCTGGAACGTTGCAACCCTAACTGTGCTGTGTGTAATGGCAGTTGTGTGTCTATATGTTGAACTCCAGCTATATCTGTAACTGGCCTTTTTGTATTCTAGTTCTGCTGTGTTTTGTTGCTCCAAATAAAACGTGTCAATTTGTGAATTATCTCCTCTGTGTGTGTGGGCAGTGAACACAGGGGTAGTGAACCATACATCGTCTAGAGTTGGGTCTATCATGAGTACAGGCGTGGGCCAGGGTGAGTGAGTGTGTCGCCATAGTTACAGAGCTACAGCTGTTTACTGTTGCTAATGTCGTAGTCTTGTCTTCAGTTCGTGGATGGTCTGACATTGTTTTACTGTTTGTTTTATTTGAGATATAAAGTGTTTCTTAGTCCAGGACTAGGCTTAATCTGGGTCTGGGAAACTGCCCCCAGCTGCTCTTTGAAGACCCCAATTCACTTCCTGTTTCTCTCTTCCTCAGGAGTGGCAACTGGCCAATCGGGGCCCGGCAACAGTCCTCAATACCCAATCAACAACAGCCAGTTCACCATGGGCGGGCCTTCCATCTCCATGTCGTCTCCCATGGCGATGCCTAGCAACACTATGCACTACGGGAGCTAAGACCTACCAACCGTCCGTAGCTCCCCTCCTTCCTCCCCTTCTCTGGACCTCCAACAGCTGGAAACCAAACTGGACTGACTCCTCCCGTCATCCCTCCGTTCTCTGGGTTCTGATCTCTCAGGCCCAGTCCAGAATCAACTAGACGCTGAAACGATTGGATAGGTTTAGGGTTGTCAAATGTCCAGGTTTTCCAGAAATTCTGGTTGGAGGATTTCTGAATTCCTACTTATTCCGTCTGGATTGCAACCGTTGATAGGTTTAAGTAATGTTGCTTAAACATATCCTTTTGTCTCAACACCATTCTGAGGCAGACTGAAAGGTGTGTGCTTGTAACCATTATGTTTAATGTATCCACAGCCCTCATAGAAACATTTAGAAGGATCTTATGTACTTACTGTGGCTATAGGGGTTTAGAAACGTACACACACAGTTCTATTATACACACACACACACACACACACAGTTGTATTATACACACACACACACACACAGAGCCTCCTGCAGGACAGAAATGACTTTGAGCTTCTGTGAAGTTTTACCAATCACTTCCCTCTTCCCCAGCCCGTCGCTTTTGACCCAACGTCCCGATCAATAAATTCTTGAATCCTAACCTTTCACCCAAGGTTACCTTTTTCAACCGACCAAGCAAAGCAAACAGTCTTGAGTGTCTAACCAAACCGGTAGCTGCGAGGGAGAGAGGGTGATCCAGGTTTTAGCCAATCGGGCCAGAAGATTGTCTCTGTAGGGTTGAGTTTGGCCAGGTTTTAGCCAATCATGACAGGAGATTGTCTCTGTAGGGTGGTGTCTGTAGCCGCTGTAGACTAGCCAGGGGTTCTGTAGGGTGGGGTCTGTAGACTAGCCAGGGGTTCTGTAGGGTGGGTTTTGTAGACTAGCCAGGGGTTCTGTAGATTAGCCAGGGGTTCTGTAGGGTGGGGTCTGTAGATTAGCCAGGGGTTCTGTAGGGTGGGGTCTGTAGACTAGTCAGGGGTTCTGTTCTGTAGGGTGGGGTATGTAGACTAGCCAGGGGTTCTGTAGGGTGGGGTCTGTAGACTAGTCAGGGGTTCTGTTCTGTAGGGTGGGGTCTGTAGACTAGCCAGGGGTTCTGTTCTGTAGGGTGCATCGCTGCAGATATATAATAATAGTGCAGCATTTCTCTGTCATGTTAAAACAGGAGTCATGTCACCTTACTGAATATGGCCCCTGTTGTTTAGGGTGTACTGTTTTAGCTGTTTAACAAGTGTTTATGGGGAACTGTGAGAGACGTTGTGCAACCTCCTGGGATATCCCAAATGGCTCCATATTCCCCAGTCTACTCATTTGATTAAGGTCCCTTGTGGCTCTGGTCAACAGTAGTATGCTATATAGGGTGCCATTTGGGACACTGGCAGTCTCCTTGCAGACACATCATGTAGAGTGTTGGTCCCATGTTTCATCAGCTGAAATAAAAGATCCCAGCAATTTTCCATACGCACAAAAAATTATTTCACATTTTGTGCACAAATTTGTTTACATCCCTGTTAGTGAGCATTTCTCATTTGCTAATCTACCTGACAGTTAAGGAATATCAAGAAGCTGATTAAACAGCATGATTGTTACACAGGTGCACCTTGTGCTGGGGACAATAAAAGGCCGCTCAAAAATATAAACACAATGCCACAGATGTCTCAAGTTGATGGAGCGTGCAATTGACATGCTGACTGCAGGAATGTCCACCAAAGCTGTTGCCAGATAATTTAATGTTAATTTCTCTACCATAAGCCACATCCAACATAATTTTATAGAATTTGGCAGTACGTCCAACTGGCCTCACAACCGCAGACCACGTGTAACCATGCCAGCCCAGGACATCCATATCCGGTTTCTTCACCTGCGGGATCGTCTGAGGGGTGGTGCTGAGAAGTATTTCTGTCAGTAATAAAGCCCTTTTGTGGGGCGAAACTTATTCTGTTTTGCTTGGCCTGGCTCCCAACTGTGGGCCTATACCCACCCATTGCCTAGTCATGTGAAATCCATCAATTAGGGCCAAATTTCTTTCTTTCAATTGACTGATTTCCTTCTATGAACTGTAACTCAGGAAAATCTTTGAAATTGTGTCATGTTGTGTTTATATAATTGCATTCCAACCTGAAGATCAGGATTGGTTGATTGATGGAGTCAGGTGTAGTAACGGGCTGGAGGAAAAGTGTGACACCAATCAGGCCCCAGAGGACTGGAGTTACCGATCCCTGAGCTAAAGACTCAGTCCCCCCTTACATCTTCTGTTTGGGAGTTACCCATCCCTGAGATAAAGACTCAGTCACTCCTTACATCTTCTGTTTGGGAGTTACCGATCCCTGAGATAAAGACTCAGTCCCCCTTACATCTTCTGTTTGGGAGTTACCCATCCCTGAGCTAAAGACTCAGTCCCCCCTTACATCTTCTGTTTGGGAGTTACCCATCCCTGAGATAAAGACTCAGTCCCTCCTTACATCTTCTGTTTGGGAGTTACCCATCCCTGAGATAAAGACTCAGTCCCCCCTTACATCTTCTGTTTGGGAGTTACCCATCCCTGAGATAAAGACTCAGTCCCCCCTTACATCTTCTGTTTGGGAGTTACCCATCCCTGAGATAAAGACTCAGTCCCCCCTTACATCTTCTGTTTGGGAGTTACCCATCCCTGAGATAAAGACTCAGTCCCCCTTACATCTTCTGTTTGGGAGTTACCCATCCCTGAGATAAAGACTCAGTCCCTCCTTACATCTTCTGTTTGGGAGTTACCCATCCCTGAGATAAAGACTCAGTCCCCCCTTACATCTTCTGTTTGGGAGTTACCCATCCCTGAGATAAAGACTCAGTCCCCCCTTACATCTTCTGTTTGGGAGTTACCCATCCCTGAGATAAAGACTCAGTCCCCCCTTACATCTTCTGTTTGGGAGTTACCCATCCCTGAGCTAAAGACTCAGTCCCCCTTACATCTCCTGTTTGGGAGTTACCCATCCCTGAGATAAAGACTCAGTCCCTCCTTACATCTTCTGTTTGGGAGTTACCCATCCCTGAGATAAAGACTCAGTCCCCCCTTACATCTTCTGTTTGGGAGTTACCCATCCCTGAGCTAAAGACTCAGTCCCCCCTTACATCTTCTGTTTGGGAGTTACCCATCCCTGAGATAAAGACTCAGTCCCTCCTTACATCTTCTGTTTGGGAGTTACCGATCCCTGAGATAAAGACTCAGTCCCCCTTACATCTTCTGTTTGGGAGTTACCCATCCCTGAGATAAAGACTCAGTCCCCCCTTACATCTTCTGTTTGGGAGTTACCCATCCCTGAGATAAAGACTCAGTCCCCCCTTACATCTTCTGTTTGGGAGTTACCCATCCCTGAGATAAAGACTCAGTCCCCCCTTACATCTTCTGTTTGGGAGTTACCCATCCCTGAGATAAAGACTCAGTCCCCCCTTACATCTTCTGTTTGGGAGTTACCCATCCCTGAGATAAAGACTCAGTCCCCCCTTACATCTTCTGTTTGGGAGTTACCCATCCCTGAGATAAAGACTCAGTCACTCCTTACATCTTCTGTTTGGGAGTTACCGATCCCTGAGATAAAGACTCAGTCCCCCTTACATCTTCTGTTTGGGAGTTACCCATCCCTGAGCTAAAGACTCAGTCCCCCCTTACATCTTCTGTTTGGGAGTTACCCATCCCTGAGATAAAGACTCAGTCCCTCCTTACATCTTCTGTTTGGGAGTTACCCATCCCTGAGATAAAGACTCAGTCCCCCCTTACATCTTCTGTTTGGGAGTTACCCATCCCTGAGATAAAGACTCAGTCCCCCCTTACATCTTCTGTTTGGGAGTTACCCATCCCTGAGATAAAGACTCAGTCCCCCCTTACATCTTCTGTTTGGGAGTTACCCATCCCTGAGATAAAGACTCAGTCCCCCTTACATCTTCTGTTTGGGAGTTACCCATCCCTGAGATAAAGACTCAGTCCCTCCTTACATCTTCTGTTTGGGAGTTACCCATCCCTGAGATAAAGACTCAGTCCCCCCTTACATCTTCTGTTTGGGAGTTACCCATCCCTGAGATAAAGACTCAGTCCCCCCTTACATCTTCTGTTTGGGAGTTACCCATCCCTGAGATAAAGACTCAGTCCCCCCTTACATCTTCTGTTTGGGAGTTACCCATCCCTGAGCTAAAGACTCAGTCCCCCTTACATCTCCTGTTTGGGAGTTACCCATCCCTGAGATAAAGACTCAGTCCCTCCTTACATCTTCTGTTTGGGAGTTACCCATCCCTGAGATAAAGACTCAGTCCCCCCTTACATCTTCTGTTTGGGAGTTACCCATCCCTGAGCTAAAGACTCAGTCCCCCCTTACATCTTCTGTTTGGGAGTTACCCATCCCTGAGATAAAGACTCAGTCCCTCCTTACATCTTCTGTTTGGGAGTTACCGATCCCTGAGATAAAGACTCAGTCCCCCTTACATCTTCTGTTTGGGAGTTACCCATCCCTGAGATAAAGACTCAGTCCCCCCTTACATCTTCTGTTTGGGAGTTACCCATCCCTGAGATAAAGACTCAGTCCCCCCTTACATCTTCTGTTTGGGAGTTACCCATCCCTGAGATAAAGACTCAGTCCCCCCTTACATCTTCTGTTTGGGAGTTACCCATCCCTGAGATAAAGACTCAGTCCCCCCTTACATCTTCTGTTTGGGAGTTACCCATCCCTGAGATAAAGACTCAGTCCCCCCTTACATCTTCTGTTTGGGAGTTACCCATCCCTGAGATAAAGACTCAGTCCCCCTTACATCTTCTGTTTGGGAGTTACCCATCCCTGAGATAAAGACTCAGTCCCTCCTTACATCTTCTGTTTGGGAGTTACCCATCCCTGAGATAAAGACTCAGTCCCCCTTACATCTTCTGTTTGGGAGTTACCCATCCCTGAGATAAAGACTCAGTCCCCCTTACATCTTCTGTTTGGGAGTTACCCATCCCTGAGATAAAGACTCGGTCCCTCCTTACATCTTCTGTTTGGGAGTTACCCATCCCTGAGATAAAGACTCAGTCCCTCCTTACATCTTCTGTTTGGGAGTTACCCATCCCTGAGCTAATGACTCAGTCCCCCCTTACATCTTCTGTTTGGGAGTTACCCATCCCTGAGCTAAAGACTCAGTCCCCCCTTACATCTTCTGTTTGGGAGTTACCCATCCCTGAGATAAAGACTCAGTCCCCCTTACATCTTCTGTTTGGGAGTTACCCATCCCTGAGATAAAGACTCAGTCCCTCCTTACATCTTCTGTTTGGGAGTTACCCATCCCTGAGATAAAGACTCAGTCCCTCCTTACATCTTCTGTTTGGGAGTTACCCATCCCTGAGCTAATGACTCAGTCCCCCCTTACATCTTCTGTTTGGGAGTTACCCATCCCTGAGCTAAAGACTCAGTCCCCCCTTACATCTTCTGTTTGGGAGTTACCCATCCCTGAGCTAAAGACTCAGTCCCTCCTTACATCTCCTGTTTGGGAGTTACCCATCCCTGAGATAAAGACTCAGTCCCTCCTTACATCTTCTGTTTGGGAGTTACCGATCCCTGAGATAAAGACTCAGTCCCCCTTACATCTTCTGTTTGGGAGTTACCCATCCCTGAGATAAAGACTCAGTCCCCCCTTACATCTTCTGTTTGGGAGTTACCCATCCCTGAGATAAAGACTCAGTCCCTCCTTACATCTTCTGTTTGGGAGTTACCCATCCCTGAGATAAAGACTCAGTCCCCCCTTACATCTCCTGTTTGGGAGTTACCCATCCCTGAGCTAAAGACTCAGTCCCTCACATCTCCTGTTTGGTCTAAAATGTTCATGGTTTTGTTTTCATCTCTTTGTTTTCTTCCTTTTCCCCCAAAATAAAAAGTTAAAACAGAATGTCCTCCAAATAGCCAAATTAAACATTACTGGATAACTAGTCAGCTTCCTAATTTATATATATCGTATGGATTCTTCCTAATATATAGTTGTGTGCATTCTCAGATTTCTAATGTATGTGGACTGTCTCATGGCAATGTTAAGTATTTAATGAGCTCCATCCATTTTATAGGGAGAAGGTGATGTATGTTGATACTTTCAAATCAAATGTTATTGGTCACATACACATGGTTAGCAGATGTTAAGGCGAGTGTAGCGAAATGCTTGTGCTTCTAGTTCCGACCGTGCAGTAATATCTAACAAGTAATCTAACAACAACTACCTCATACATACAAAGATGTAAAGGAATGAATAATATGTACATAAAAAATATATGAATGAGTGATGGCCGAACGGCATAGGCAAGATGCAGGAGATAGTATAGAGTACAGTATATACATATGAGATGAGAATTGTAGGGTATGTCAACATTATATAAAGTGGCATTGTTTAAAGTGCCTAGTGATACATTTATTACATCAATATTTCACATCAATATTTCATTATTAAAGTGGCTAGAGATGAGTCAGTATATTGGCAGCAGCCTGTACTGTAGGCCCTAGAACCCTCTGACTCCACTCTGGACCTGGAAGTCAGGTCCCCTGCATTCTTTCCATGGTTCCCCTCTAATCAGGGACTGAGTTAGACCTTGGACACCATGTGGGCGCAATTCATTATTAGGTAGAACAGAAGACCAGCAGGCTCCTCGTAGGATAAGAATTGAATACGCCCTCAGTCCCCCCTTACCTCTTCTGTTTGGGAGTTACCCATCCCTGAGCTAAATGCACAATGCAGGTGCTTCTACACCTGCATTGCTTGCTGTTTGGGGTTTTAGGCTGTGTTTCTGTACAGCACTTTGAGATATCAGCTGATGTACGAAGGGCTATATAAAATAAACTTGATTTGATTTGATATAAAGCAGGGTGCCTAACTCAGTTCCTGGAGGGTCGATTGTGCTGCTTTTCACTCCTCCCTTGTACTTTACTGCCCTGCCCATGTTGCATGCATCAACCAATGGTTGTGTGCCATGTCATCGACTGTGCTGTCGGGTACCAGATTGCTATAACTTGGTTAGCTGATACACATTGTATTCTGTAGCGTTAAGGCTTAGCTCGAACCATGAAAACAGCCCCAGACCATTATTCCTCCACCAGACTTTACAGTTGGCACTATGCATTCAGGCAGGTAGCGTTCTCCTGGCATCCGGCAAACCCAGATTTGCCCGTCGGACTGCCACATGGTGAAGATGTGATTCATCACTCCAGAGAAAGCGTTTCCACTGCTCCGGAGTCTAATGGCAGAGAGCTTTACACCACTCCAGCCGACGCTTGGCATTGCACATGGTGATGCTCAGCCATGGAAACCCATTTCATGAAGCTCCTTACGAACAGTTCTTGTGCTGACGTTGTTTCCAGAGGCAGTTTGGAACTCAGTAGGGAGTGTTGCAACCAAGGACAGACTATTTTTACATGCTACGCACTCCAGCACTGGGAGGTCCTGTTCTGTGAGCTTGTGTGGCCTACCACTTCGCGGCTGAGCCGTTGTTGCTCCTAGACATTTCCAATTCACAATAACAGATCTTACAGTTGACCGGGGCAGCTCTAACAGTTGACCGGGGCAGCTCTAACAGTTGACCGGGGCAGCTCTAACAGTTGACCGGGGCAGCTCTAACAGTTGACCGGGACAGCTCTAACAGTTGACCGGGGCAGCTCTAACAGTTGACCGGGACAGCTCTAACAGTTGACATGGCAGCTCTAACAGGGCAGAAATTTTACGAACTGACTTGTTGGAAAGGAGGCATCCTATGACGGTGCCATGTGGAAAGTCACGTAAGGCCATTCTCCTGCCAATGTTTTTCTATGGAGATTGCATGGCTGTGTGCTCAATTGTATACACCTGTCAGCAACTGGTGTGGCTGAAATAGCCAAATCCACTAATTTGGGTGTCCACATACTTTTGTATAGCGTACGTAAAATACCTATCCAGGCATTGTAAGATCTGTTATGCGTCGGCAATGTCTGAGCAGAGGAACGCGACCAAACAGTATGCAAAAAGAATGCTGTGAGCATGTCAATCAATGAGGTTATTGATTAGCTGAAATGCTAGCACCTGGTTGCACTTGCCAGCTGGTAATTAAAGATGGCTGCCAGTGAAGTAGCAAACCTCTGCTCAGGTAGAACGGCCAACAACACCTATAGTACACACACACCCCTGAATACCTGTTAAGCTAGTTACCATTCGTGATAGTAAACGTTAACACAGATGGCTTCTAGATGTGGGCAGGGACGGGCAGCAGGGTCCCAACCTCACAGAAGACGACAGGAGAGCTCAGGTAAAACTTTATATTAACACACACCACCTGTTCCTCTTATATTAGCTCAGAAGTATTGTGGAGCTCCTGCACCTAAATATAAACAGTACTGTCACCCAAAATGAGTACCGGAACCTATTTCAGTCCAAGTCCACTGTATATACCTCTTTCCCTCATCTCACCGAAAATGATTGGGAGGCCCATAGGGAGGTGTTCAATTGGCCCAGCGTCGTCTGGGTTTGGCAGGTGTAAGCCGTCATTGTAAATAATTGTTTGTTCTTAACTGACTTGCCTAGTTAAATAAAAATCGTAAAAAATAATCTTACCACCTCTGCCCCTCCCTCTCTCCACTCATACCACCATCCAATCCCCTCTGTCTCCAGACCTCCAGGACACATACCTCCTCCATGGGGAGCCTAGCCCTCCTCTCAGTAACCTGTCTCTCCACGCCTCCTGGTGGTCCGGCAGGGACGAGCACACAGAGACTGGGCCCTCCCTTGGGGTAAGCTTGTGCGTGTGGTGTGTACTTAACAAATTAACATTGTGAGTTTGAGTCAGTCAGGTGAGAATGCGAGTGATAGAATAGTGTGTTTTTCTGTGTTAACAACTTATGCCAGCAGTATACCACCCTGCATACCACCCTGCATACCACTGCTGGCTGGCTTCTGAAGCTAAGCAGGGTTGGTCGTGGTCAGCCCCAGGATGGGAGACCAGATGCTGCTGGAAGTGGTGTTGGAGAACCAATAGGACCCACTCTTTCCTCTGGTCTAAAAAAAATATCCCAATGCCCCAGGGCAGTGATAGGGGACATTGCCCTGTGCTGTCTTTCGGATGGCAGGTATGTACCTCGGCCTAAACATCAGTGCCACAGGTAACTTCCACAAAGCTGTGAACGATCTGAGAGACAAGGCAAGAAGATCCCATGGGACTCATCGTAAGAGTAGAGGTGTTAACCCTGGTGTCCTGGCTAAATTCCCAATCTGGCCCTCATACCATCATGGCCACCTAATCATCCCCAGTTTAGAAATGCCCCCCCCCCCCTCCATTCCCCAGGTCGTTGCTGTTAATGAGAATATGTTCTCCATTAACTTACCTGGTAAAATATGGGTTGATTAAAAAGAAAGTATTTTGTTCACAGGAGCAACTGGTTGAGAGAAATCAGCACGTTGCCAGACTACAGGATGCACTGAGACGCGAGAGAGAGAAGGTGTGTCTCAGGTATCATGAGTTTGATGGAAAATATCAACCATGTTGATGAATAACCTTTTCCCTCTTCTCTCTTTCACACACACACACACACACTCTGAAGGGTTCCAGCCTGCAGTCTCGGTGTAATCAGCAGGGGTCAGAGTTGAGGCGTAGAGAGCAGCACGGCGCCAGACTGAAGGAGAGACTAACCCAACTTGCAGAGAGACACAGAGAGAGAGGCGCCTGTAAGGATCTCTGTCTAACCATCTCTCTCACACTTAATGTGCCCTCTCATATTCTATACCACTCCATCTTTCTCTCAATTTCTCTTAGTCTTACACACACACACCATTCTATCACTCTCCTTCTACCTACCTATTGTAATGACCTCTGCACAGAGGGAGTGGGCTTCAAAGGCCTCTGCATTTGGGTGGGGGGGGGGGGCTGTGAAACTCTCCTGCCATTGTTGGGCTCATGAGCTTTGACACCTCACTTCACACCTCAGTGCTAATTGAAGTTGCTAGCAACCAAGGTAACCTTAGCATTCAGTCCTTATAAATAAATTACAGTGATATATTTTACCTTTTCTTATTGGCTTTAAGGATTTGCCCCTTTTTTCAATTTTTGCCTAAAATGACATACCCAAGTCTAACTGCCTGTAGCTCAGGACCTGAAGCAAGGATACACATTCCTGATACCATCTGAAATAAAACAGTTTATGGAAATGTGAAATGAATGTAGGAGAATATAACACGTTAGATCTGGTAAAAGGTAATACAATGGTACAAAAAAAACTACTTTTTTACCATCTTTGAAATGCAAGAGAAAGGCCGTAATGTATTAGTCCAGCCCAGGTGCAATTTAGATTTTGGCCACTAGATGGCAGCAGTGTATGTGCAAAGTTTGACTTATCCAATGAATCATTGAATTTCTGATCAAAATGTTGTATCAAGACTGCCCAAATGCGCCTAATTTGTTGAACAACTTTTCCAGTTCAAAACTGCACTCTCCTCAATAGCATGGTTTTCTTTCACTGTAATAGCTACTGTAAATTTGACAGTGCAGTTGGATTAACAAGAATTTAAGCTTTCTGCCAATATCAGATATGTCTATGTCCTGGGAAATGTTCTTGTTACTTACAACCTCATACTAATCGCATTAGCCTACGTTAGCTCAACCGTCCCGCAGGGGGACCCACCAATCCTGTGGAGGTTTTAAAAGTAACTTCAGACTAAACATGACTCGCTCTCTCTCAATTCAATTTCAATTTAAGGGGCTTTATTGGCATGGGAAACATGTTCACATGAGAAATAGATCATAAACAATACAATAATGTACAGTAAACATTACACTCACAAGTTACTAAAGAAGACATTTCAAAAGTGAAAATAAATATACCTACATCTGGGTTGTAACAGGTCAAATCTTGCTGCTGTGATTGCACACTGATATTTCACCCAATAGATATAGGAGTTTATCAAAAATTGGGTTTGTTTTCAAATTCTTTGTGGGTCTGTGTAATCTGAGGGAAATATGTGTCTCTAATATGGTCATACATTTGGCAGGAGGTTAGGAAGTGCAGCTCAGTTTCCACCTCATTTTGTGGGCAGTGTTCACATAGCCTGTTTTCTCTTGAGAGCCAGGTCTGCCTACGGCGGCCTTTCTCAATAGCAAGGCTATGCTCACTGAGTCTGTACATAGTCAAAGCTTTCCTTAAGTTTGGGTCAGTCACAGTAGTCAGGTATTCTGCCACTGTGTACTCTCTGTTTAGGGCCAAATAACATTCTAGTTTGCTCTGTTTTTTGTTTATTACTTGACATATTAGAAATAATTATTTTTGTTTTCTCATGATTTTGTCTAATTGTGTCCTGGGGCTCTATGGGGTGTGTTTGTGAACAGAGTCCCAGGACCAGCTTGCTTAGGGGACTCTTCTCCAGGTTCATCTCTCTGTAGGGGATAGCTTTGTTACGGAAGGTTTGGGAATCGCTTCCTTTTAGGTGGTTGTAGAATTTAACAGCTCTTTTCTGGATTTTGATAATTAGTGGGTATCGGCCTAATTCTGCTCTGCATGTATTTGGTGTTCTACTTTGTACACAGAGGATATTTTTGCAGAATCTCAATTTTGTGTTTGTCCCATTTTGTGAATTCTTGGTTGGTGAGCGGACCCCAGACCTCACAACCATTAAAGGCAATGGGTTCTATAACTGATTCAAGTATTTTTAGCCAGGTCCTAATTGGTATGTCAAATTGAGTTCCTTTTGATGGCATTGAAAGCCCTTGCCTTGTCTCTCAGATCGTTCATAGCTTAGTGGTAGTTACCTGTGGCGCTGATGTTTAGGCCAAGGTATATATAGTTTTTTTGTGTGCTCTAGGGCAACAGTGTCTAGAGAGAATTTGTATTTGTGGTCCTGGCAACTGGACCTTTTTTGGAACACCATTATTTTGGTCTTACTGAGATTTACTGTCAGGGCCCAGGTCTGACAGACTCTGTGCAGAAGATCTAGGCGCTGCTGTAGGCCCTCCTTGGCTGGTGACAGAAGCACCAGGTCATCAGCGAACAGTTGACGTTTGACTTTGGATTCTAGTAGGGTGAGGCCGGCTGCTGCAGACTGTTCTAGTGCCCTCGCCACATCTTTGATGGCTATGTTGAAGAGGGCGGGGCTTAACTGCATCCCTGTCTCTCTCTCTGTAGCCATGGAGCTGTTGAACCCGGTGCCCAGAGGTCAGGTGAAGAGGGACAGACCAGCCAGGACCAACGGAAGGTAAGAGGCTGAGTCCAAAATGGCACCCTATTCCCTTTATAGTGCACTACTGTTGACCAGCATGACACCCTATTCCCTTTATAGTGCACTACTGTTGACTACTGGGGCTGTGGATTCCGGTTGGAACCCCAGAGATCACCTATTCCCTTTATAGTGCACTACTGTTGACTACCGGGGCTGTGGATTCCGGTTGGAACCCCAGAGATCACCTACTCCCTTTATAGTGCACTACTGTTGACTACTGGGGCTGTGGATTCCGGTTGGAACCCCAGAGATCACCTATTCCCTTTATAGTGCACTACTGTTGACTACTGGGGCTGTGGATTCCGGTTGGAACCCCAGAGATCACCTATTCTGATCCAGGAAATTGAGACGCAGGCTTTTGTTCGAGCCCAGCCCTTAATGCACCTGATTTAACCTTCAACCCCCCAGGAAGGAGGAGGCAGCGCTACGTGTGATGCTGGAGCGGCGAGAGGCGGAGTTAAGGGAGGCCATGAAGCTCCGACACAAACTCACCACGCTACTGCACGCGCTCAGAGCAGACATGGAACGGGTTAGACGGCCCCTATAGCTCAGAGCAGACAGGGAACGGGTTAGACGGCTCCTATAGCTCAGAGCAGACAGGGAACGGGTTAGACGGCTCCTGTAGCTCAGAGCAGACAGTGAACGGGTTAGACGGCTCCTATAGCTCAGAGCAGACAGGGAACGGGTTAGACGGCTCCTATAGCTCAGAGCAGACAGGGAACGGGTTAGACGGCTCCTGTAGCTCAGAGCAGACAGGGAACGGGTTAGACGGCTCCTATAGCTCAGAGCAGACAGTGAACGGGTTAGACGGCTCCTATAGCTCAGAGCAGACAGGGAACGGGTTAGACGGCTCCTATAGCTCAGAGCAGACAGGGAACGGGTTAGACGGCTCCTGTAGCTCAGAGCAGACACGGAACGGGTTAGACGGCTCCTATAGCTCAGAGCAGACAGGGAACGGGTTAGACGGCTCCTGTAGCTCAGAGCAGACAGGGAACGGGTTAGACGGCTCCTATAGCTCAGAGCAGACAGGGAACGGGTTAGACGGCTCCTATCTTGGGGTCTTGGGGTGGGAGGAAGGGACAGGGTCTTGGGGTGGAGGAAGGGACAGGGTCTTGGGGTGGAGGAAGGGACAGGGTCTTGGGGTGGGGGGAAGGGAAGGGACAGGGTCTTGGGGTGGGGGGAAGGGACAGGGTCTTGGGGTGGGGGGAAGGGAAGGGACAGGGTCTTGGGGTGGGGGGAAGGGGGAAGGGAAGGGACAGGGTCTTGGGGTGGGGGGAAGGGAAGGGACAGGGTCTTGGGGTGGGGGGAAGGGAAGGGACAGGGTCTTGGGGTGGGGGGAAGGGACAGGGTCTTGGGGTGGGGGGAAGGGACAGGGTTTTGGGGTGGGGGGAAGGGACAGGGTCTTGGGGTGGGAGGAAGGGACAGGGTTTTGGGGTTGGAGGAAGGGACAGGGTCTTGGGGTGGGAGGAAGGGACAGGGTCTTGGGGTGGGAGGAAGGGACAGGGTCTTGGGGTGGGAGGAAGGGACAGGGTCTTGGGGTGGGAGGAAGGGACAGGGTCTTGGGGTGGGAGGAAGGGACAGGGTCTTGGGGTGGGGGGAAGGGGCTACGGATGGGAACTGGAACTTGGACACGGTCAGCAGGAGACAACATTTTGGAACGTTCAGCTATAAACATGTTATGTAGAACTAACATGCCTCTCGATACATAGAATAAGGAGTCATGTCAGCTCTATTCATGGCATTTCTATCTGCAACATTTGGCAACTGAACCCAACCCTGGGTATGATTGAGCTGATTGGCCGAAAGCTACTACTTTGTCACTTTTCCCACAGACCCTATTGGACACTGTGGGTGACCAGGAAGAGGACCCAGACAACGCCAAGATGCTGGTCCAGTCAGAGGAGTCCCTGGGCGACCATGTGACAGGGGGTGTGGTCCAGGGATGGAAGAGTGTGCAGAGGAGACTACGGGACCTCCTGAGTCGGGGTGAGAGGGGATGAAGCACCAAATGGCACCGTATTCTCTATGTAGTGCACCACTTATGAACATAGGGCCACTTCGGACGCACACAGCGACTTGTATGAGAGAAACATGAATTTGTTTATGACTAAAGAAATATTCAGTGGTGTTTGTGTGTTTAGGTCACGTGGCTGTGGGGACTGACCAGGATAAGCTCTTGGCCCAGCTAGAGACAGAGTTGGATCAGAGTCAACAGTTGGTCAAACTGCAGCAGCATCTACTACAGGTGGACTACACCCGCAACAATGTTACGGCTCGTTACTAAAGAAACCGACACCCGCAACAATGTTACGGCTCGTTACTAAAGAAACCGACACGCTACAATGTTACGGCTCGTTACTAAAGAAACCGACACCCGCAACAATGTTACGGCTCGTTACTAAAGAAACCGACACGCGCTACAATGTTACGGCTCGTTACTAAAGAAACCGACACCCGCAACAATGTTACGGCTCGTTACTGTCACGTTCCTGACCTGTTTTCTGTTAGTTTTTATGTGTTAGTTGGTCAGGACGTGAGTTTGGGTGGGCAGTCTATGTTTTCTGTTTCTATGTTGGTTAATGGGTACCTAATATGGTTCTCAATTAGAGGCAGGTGGTTTTCATCTCCTCTGATTGAGAATCATATTAAGGTAGGTGTTGTCACATTGTTTGTCGTGGGTGGTTGTCTCCTGTGTCAGTGTCTGTTGCACCATACGGGACTGTTTCGTTCGTTCGTCGTTTTGTGTAGTCATTTCCCTGTTCGTGCGTTCTTCGTGTTTCATGTAAGTTCGTATGTTCAGGTTTGTCTACGTCGTTTGTTGTTTTGTAATTATTAAAGTGTTCGTCGTATTTTCTTTTTTTCTTTTTTTTTTATACTTAGACATGATATTTATTTAGACACGACAAAACAACGAAGACAAAAAACGAACTATACTTGAATTAACTAACAAAATAACAAAACGAATGTAGACAGACCTGGACGTAAGAACTTACATGTAACACGAAGAACGCACGAACAGGGAAATGACTACATAAAAACCGAACGAACAAAATGAACAAACAAACCGAACGAACGAACAGTCCCGTATGGTGCAACAGACACAGACACAGCGACAATCACCCACGACAAACAATGTGACCCCACCTACCTTAATATGATTCTCAATCAGAGGAGATGAAAACCACCTGCCTCTAATTGAGAACCATATTAGGTACCCATTCACCAACATAGAAACAGAAAACATAGAGTGCCCACCCAAACTCACGTCCTGACCAACTAACACATACAAAAACTAACAGAAAACAGGTCAGGAACGTGACAGTTACTAAAGAAACCGACACCCGCAACAATGTTATGGCTCGTTACTAAAGAAACCGACACCCGCAACAATGTTATGGCTCGTTACTAAAGAAACCGACACCCGCAACAATGTTATGGCTCGTTACTAAAGAAACCGACACCCGCTACAATGTTACGGCTCGTTACTAAAGTTACCGACACCCGCAACAATGTTATGGCTCGTTACTAAAGAAACCGACACCCGCAACAATGTTACGGCTCGTTACTAAAGAAACCGACACCCGCAACAATGTTACGGCTCGTTACTAAAGTTACCGACACCCGCAACAATGTTATGGCTCGTTACTAAAGAAACCGACACCCGCAACAATGTTATAGCTCGTTACTAAAGAAACCGACACCCGCAACAATGTTACGGCTCGTTACTAAAGTTACCGACACCCGCAACAATGTTACGGCTAGTTACTGAAGAAACCGACACCCGCAACAATGTTACGGCTCGTTACTAAAGAAACCGACACGCTACAATGTTACGGCTCGTTACTAAAGAAACCGACACGCTACAATGTTACGGCTCGTTACTAAAGAAACCGACACGCTACAATGTTACGGCTCGTTACTAAAGAAACCGACATACGGTACAATGTTACGGCTAGTTACTAAAGAAACCGACATACGGTACAATGTTACGGCTAGTTACTAAAGAAACCGACACGCTACCATGTTACGGCTCGTTACTAAAGAAACCGAAATACGGTACAATGTTACGGCTAGTTACTAAAGAAACCGACACGCTACAATGTTACGGCTCATTACTAAAGAAACCGACATACGGTACAATGTTACGGCTCATTACTAAAGAAACCGACATACGGTACAATGTTACGGCTCATTACTAAAGAAACCGACATACGGTACAATGTTACGGCTCGTTACTAAAGAAACCGACATACGGTACAATGTTACGGCTCGTTAATAAAGAAACCGACATACGGTACAATGTTACGGCTCGTTACTAAAGAAACCGACATACGGTACAATGTTACGGCTCGTTACTAAAGAAACCGACACGCTACCATGTTACGGCTCGTTACTAAAGAAACCGACATGCTACCATGTTACGGCTCGTCACTAAAGAAACCGACACGCTACAATGTTATGGCTATTTACTGAAGAAACCGACACGCTACAATGTTACGGCTCATTACTAAAGAAACCGACACGCTACAATGTTATGGCTATTTACTGAAGAAACCGACACGCTACAATGTTATGGCTATTTACTGAAGAAACCGACATACGGTACAATGTTACGGCTCGTTACTAAAGAAACCGACACGCTACCATGTTACGGCTCGTTACTAAAGAAACCGACATGCTACCATGTTACGGCTCGTCACTAAAGAAACCGACACGCTACAATGTTATGGCTATTTACTGAAGAAACCGACACGCTACAATGTTACGGCTCATTACTAAAGAAACCGACACGCTACAATGTTATGGCTATTTACTGAAGAAACCGACACCCGCAACAATGTTACGGCTCGTTACTAAAGAAACCGACACGCTACCATGTTACGGCTCGTTACTAAAGAAACCGACACGCTACCATGTTACGGCTCGTTACTAAAGAAACCGACACGCTACCATGTTACGGCTCGTTACTAAAGAAACCGACACGCTACCATGTTACGGCTCGTTACTAAAGAAACCGACACGCTACAATGTTACGGCTCGTTACTAAAGAAACCGACATACGGTACAATGTTACGGCTAGTTACTAAAGAAACCGACACGCTACCATGTTACGGCTCGTTACTAAAGAAACCGACACGCTACAATGTTACGGCTCGTTACTAAAGAAACCGACACGCTACAATGTTACGGCTCGTTACTGAAGAAACCGACACCCGCAACAATGTTACGGCTCGTTACTAAAGAAACCGACACGCTACAATGTTACGGCTCATTACTAAAGAAACCGACATACGGTACAATGTTACGGCTAGTTACTAAAGAAACCGACACACGCTACAATGTTACGGCTCATTACTAAAGAAACCGACACGCTACCATGTTACGGCTTGTCACTAAAGAAACCGACATGCTACAATGTTATGGCTATTTACTGAAGAAACCGACACGCTACCATGTTACGGCTCGTTACTAAAGAAACCGACACGCTACAATGTTACGGCTCATTACTAAAGAAACCGACATACGGTACAATGTTACGGCTCATTACTAAAGAAACCGACATACGGTACAATGTTACGGCTCGTTACTAAAGAAACCGACATACGGTACAATGTTACGGCTCGTTACTAAAGAAACCGACATACGGTACAATGTTACGGCTCGTTACTAAAGAAACCGACACGCTACCATGTTACGGCTCGTTACTAAAGAAACCGACACGCTACAATGTTACGGCTAGTTACTAAAGAAACCGACACGCTACAATGTTACGGCTCATTACTAAAGAAACCGACACGCTACCATGTTACGGCTCGTTACTAAAGAAACCGACACACGGTACAATGTTACGGCTCGTCACTGAAGAAAGCGACACACACTGGCGAAACACACAAGTATGTGACCAGCTGGGTTCAAACCTGTGAAACGCAGGAATGTTAATCCACTGAGCTAGTCTAGTCTAGGCATTAACTTGGTAGCTAAAGCAAGCTTTGAACTTTTGGACAAAGTTACTTAGTCATCTTTCTCTCCAGTTCTCCATGTCATCCACCTTCTTCCATGCCCTCTCTCTCCCCCCGCCCCTCTCTTTCTCCTCTCCTCCATCTCTACCTACCTTCCCTCCCCATTTCTCCATGTCATCTCCCCCTCCCCAGGACAGTGTGATCACTCCGGTCCCGGACGCTCTGACAGACTGCTACTTCCTGGAAGAGTGGGAGCGGCTTCAGGACAGCTGGGCGGAGCTAGAACACCAGAAGCGGACCTTCCATAGGGAGAGACAGGCCTTCACCGATGCCGCCATCCGATTGGGCCACGAGGTGAGGGACGGGAGAGACAGGAAGGGGGAGGGAGTGAAACCGGTCTCCTTGGATTGAAAGAAAGAGGGATGGGTGGTTAGGGAAAGGGGGATGGGTGGTTAGGGAAAGAGGGATGGGTGGTTAGGGAAAGGGGGATACCTGGTCAGTTGTACAACTGAATGTGTTCACCTGAAATGTGTCTTCTGCATTTAACCCAACCCCTCTTAGTGTTTGACTGTGGTTATTTTATTACGGACTTACAGTGTCTCAAATCAATTCAGATGGTTATTGGTCACATACACATGGTTAGCAGATGTTAATGGTCACATACACATAGTTAGCAGATGTTACTGGTCAAATACACATGGTTAGCAGATGTTATTGGTCACATACACACATGGTTAGCAGATGTTATTGGTCACATACACACGGTTAGCAGATGTTACTGGTCAAATACACATGGTTAGCAGATGTTAATGGTCACATACACACGGTTAGCAGATGTTAATGGTCACATACACACGGTTAGCAGATGTTAATGGTCACATACACACGGTTAGCAGATGTTAATGGTCACATACACACGGTTAGCAGATGTTAATGGTCACATACACATGGTTAGCAGATGTTATTGGTCACATACACATGGTTAGCAGATGTTAATGGTCACATACACACGGTTAGCAGATGTTAATGGTCACATACACACGGTTAGCAGATGTTAATGGTCACATACACATGGTCAGCAGATGTTATTGGTCACATACACACGGTTAGCAGATGTTAATGGTCACATACACACGGTTAGCAGATGTTAATGGTCACATACACACGGTTAGCAGATGTTAATGGTCACATACACACGGTTAGCAGATGTTAATGGTCACATACACACGGTTAGCAGATGTTATTGGTCACATACACACGGTTAGCAGATGTTATTGGTCACATACACATGGTTAGTAGATGTTATTGGTCACATACACACATGGTTAGCAGATGTTATTGGTCACATACACACATGGTTAGCAGATGTTATTGGTCACATACACATGGTTAGCAGATGTTATTGGTCACATACACACATGGTTAGCAGATGTTATTGGTCACATACACACATGGTTAGCAGATGTTATTGCTAGTGTAGCGAAATGCTTGTAATACATTTAAAAAAATACGTGTGTGTGTGTGTGTGTGTGTGTGTGTGTGTGTGTGTGTGTGTGTGTGTGTGTGTGTGTGTGTGTGTGTGTGTGTGTGTGTGTGTGTGTGTGTGTGTGTGTGTGTGTGTGTGTGTGTAGAGACGTGAGTTTGAGCAGCAGAGGGCCTGTGTGGTGAAGCAGCAGTATCTGTTTGACTCTCCGTTGGGGAAGACGTTGCAGCGTCACAACAGGAGAGAGAGCACCGTCCTCAGTGAGTCAGCATACATCTTGTTCTATACATCCACTGTATATACATGACCAGTTGTATGTGAACACCTGTTGGTCAAACATATCGTTCCAAAATCATGGGCATTAATATGGAGTTAGTCCCACTCCACTCTTCTGGGAAGGCTTTCCACTAGATGTTGGAACATTGCTGCAGGGACTTGCTTCCATTCACCCATGAGCACATTAGTGAGGTCGGGCTCTGTTGGACAATTAGGCCTGGCTCACAGTCGGCGTTCCAAATTTTACCTAAGGTGTTCGATGGGGTTGAGGTCGGGGCTCTGAGCAGGCCAGTCAAGTTCTTCCACACCGATCTCGGCAAACCATTTCTGTATGGACCTTACTTTGTGCACGGGAAAATTGTCATGCTGAAACAGGAAAGGGCCTTCCCCAAACTGTTGCCACAAAGTTGGAAGCGAAGAATCGTCTAGAATGTCATTGTATGCTGTAGCATTAAGATTTCCCTTCACTGGAACTAAGGTGCCCGAACCATGAAAAACAGCCCCAGAACATTATTCCTCCACCACCAAACTTTACAGTTGGCCTTATACATTGGGGCTGGTAGCGTTCTCCTGTCATCCTCCAAACCCAGATTTGTCCGTCGGACTGCCAGATGGTGAAGCGTGATTCGTCACTCTAGAGAACGCATTTCCACTGCTCCGGAGTCTGATGGCAGTGAGCTTTACACCACTCCAGCCGACGCTTGGCATTGTGTATGGTGATCCTAAGCTTGTGTGCGGCTGCTCGGCCATGGAAACCCACTTCATGAAGCTCCCGACGAACAGGTATTGTGTTGATGTTGCTTCTAGAGGCAGTTTGGAACTGGTTAGTGACTTTTGCAACCGAGGACAGACTATTTTTACTCGTTACGTGCCTCAGCACTCGGTGGTCCCGTTCTGTGAGCTTGCGTGGCCTACCACTTTGCAGCTGAGCCGTTGTTGCTCCTAGATGTTTCCACTTCACAATAACGGCACTTAGTTGACAGGAGCAGCTCTAGCAGGGCAGACGTGATGAACTGACTTGTTGGAAAGGCAGCCATGTTGAAAGGCAGTCAGGCCATTCTACCTCCAATGTTTGTCTATGAAGATTGCATGGCTGTGTGCTCGATTTTATACACCTGTCAGCAACGAACGTGGCTGAAAAAGCCGAAGCTACTAATTTGATGGGGTGTCCGCATACTTTTGTCATGTAGTGTTTATTGGGGATTCCCGAGTGGAGCAGCGGTCTAAGGCACTGCATCTCAGTGCTGATGCGTCACTACAGACACCCTGGTTTGATTCCAGGCTGTATCACAACCGGCCGTGATTGGGAGTCCCATAGGACGGCGCACAATTGGCCCAGTGTCGTCCGGGGTAGACCGCCATTGTAAATAAGAATTTGTTCTTATCTGACTTGCCTAGTTAAATTTTAAATATTGGCCATATAGCACAAACCCCTGAGGTGCCTTATTGCTATTATAAACTGGTTACCAATGTAAATTTTACTTTGTTTTTGTCATACCCATGATGCATGTCTGATATACCATGGCTTTCAGCCAATCAGTATTTATGTTCCAACTACCCAGTTTATAATCAACAATGAACACTACATACTGCTAGATATTTGCAAAAGCTTTACTAGTTTGGTTACAACTATAGTTATTACTTTACTAACCGGTTTTACTATAGCATCGCATTTTAGTCACTTCAGGGGATTCCTGTGTGCACTCGCAGATCTCTCAGATTCTGATCACATGATCTTGTCCGGCTGCCGGCTGGCCACGCCCTCCTCTGCCGAGTCTGGGATCATGCCCTGGTTAGGGTCATCGGGGTCTCTGCAGGTTCATGGCAGGGTCAAAGTTCACACGCCCAGCACCCCAGAGCTCTACTCTGCCCTCCAACTGCCCTACAGCTGCAGGTCAGGCCCAGACATGTCCTGGCTCTGTTCCAAATGACCCCCTATTCCCTATTTGGTGCTCTCTTATTGACCAGGGCCTGGTCAGAAGTAGGCCACTATATAGGGAATGGTGTGTCATTTAAGATGTAGATCTAGTTACTAAACTGTTAAATCCATCCAGTCTTTGTCCTCTTTCTTCAATAAGATTGATTTTAAACATATCTTTATTAATTATCCCCAAAGTGGAAATCATTATTAATGATTGAGGTAATCACAGATCTTATATGATTACAGATGGATTTTTGTTGTGGTGTGTGTGTTTGTGATATATATAAATTCTGCCATTACCGCGCCCCCGTCCCTCGAACTCCGCAGGTCCAGTGAGAGTGATGCCCAGTCAGAGTGCTGGGATGTGGGGGCAGAGAGGCTCCAGGTCGCCCCCCCTGGTACTCGCCTGGACTGGTCATTTCAGTAGGATTGCTGTTTATGTAGTTTCCATTGTATGTTTTATAATATTGTCTGTTTCAGTTGTATGTTGTTACTTTGTCGTTTCTGTTGTGTTTTATGAAATCGTTTTTCAATGTGATTAATAAAGATTGATTGTTTGACACGTACCTTCTCTACTAATGATTACTGAATTGACGCGATGAGCCAGGAGAAATGTTACAATAACTTAATGGTGGTAGTAGTGAACAGCAAGGAAGTCGACGCAGTTTTGAATTTTAACAGAGAAAGAAGACGACCCGCTCAGTGATATTTTGTTATTAAAATAGGCTATTATCAAACAGCTCCCTATAACTAAGAATTAGAAGTCCTATCAATTTAGACCCTAGAATAGATTCAACACTTATATTTTAAGTTTTCTAATATTGAGTAAAATTGTATCCAAAATAGTTGATCTTCTAAAATGACCAATTTAGCAGTTGTCAGTTTGAAACCATTTGATTGGCTGTTGTCGCGTGCCACGGACTCTGCACTGCTCGCGCACGACACCATCTGATTGGCTGCTTTCCAAAACACGGACAAGCCCAAAGATGCATGTTGTCAAGCCTTCAGTCGAGTTGTCAATTAATTGAACACATCGCACTGTTCATAGGTTTAGACACCGCGTTCTTTATTCTGGCACATTCTGACCGTTATCAGACACTAGTCTGTTGGGCTATTAAAAAAAAGTGTGGGTATGAACGCTATGATTTGTCAACTCCATGACCTACCGCGTTACATGGAGTCCGAAAACAGGAGATTCCAACCGTGGCGGGACTACATGAAGCTAGCGGACGCAGTGCGGGAAATGCAGTTAGGAAACTTCACCTCAGAACCGTCAACCGTTGAGGGTCATGACTCCGGGATATGCTCGACCATGGTGGAATTTGAAGAGTTTCTGCCGCGAGCCTTGCTGTCACCGATAACACCTGTGGCGACACCACCCCTACGGCACGAAATGGTACCCCTGGATTCAGAAATCGTCCTTTTGCATAAAGACGCTCCTTTACATCCGAGCCGCAGCGAGGGTCCCGAGCCCCCTACAGCAGCGTCCAGACCCTCCGTGGGCACCCGGGGCCAGAGTGAGAGAAAGAAGGCGACCCGCTCCAAGACGCCGGAGGAGGTGCCATCGCCTGAGCGCAAGTTCTGCAGCTTCTGCAAACACAACGGGGAGTCAGAGTCTGTGTTTGGGTCCCACAGTCTCAAGAACCAGGATGGGGACGTGGTGTGCCCGTACCTGCGGCAGTATATCTGCCCTCTCTGCGGGGCCACCGGGGCCCAAGCCCACACCAAGCGCTTCTGTCCCCGGGTGGAAACCACCTACAACTCGGTCTATGTCAAGTGATAGAAGCGCTAGCTCTGGTCCAGGCCGTTACTGCGCTACCCTCTAGACCTACTAACATAGTCAACTTGTTGTTGCGAGATGGGTGGGACCAGAGCTAGAGAAGCGCTGAAGAGACTGCTGTTGTGTTGGCGACTTCCTTTAGCGTCTCTAACACACTGGATGCGGACAGTTGTAAGAGGATTTACGAGTGGATATTTAGCTTAGAAGTCGTTTGGAACAGACTGACTAGTTTGTAGACTGTGTAATAGCCTGTTAGTCGTGTGATTTTATTTATTTCCTTTACTTTTTCTCGTGTGTGTTCAACTATCGTCGCTTATTTCTATGTATTTATAACGTGTGGTTTGTGATTATTTGCATGCCCGTTCACTTGTTCTTTACAATACATTTTGGTCGTTTTTTCCCCTTTAAAGTGTAAATGTCTCTGTCTGTCTGTGACCAAACTAACTGCTTCTTTACATGTTGGTGGTGTGAGATTTTGTAAAACCTCCCAACCTCTTACTGTGTCGCCTACTGAACCGCCCTTATCAACAAACTCTCACTAGAGAATTAGACGTTCATCCACGTTTCTCCCTGCTACTTTGGGGAGGAAAAAACGGAAGTGTTTTCTTGTTTTGAGTCTTGTTTTGAGACTTGTTTTCCTGACTTTAAAACGACATGCTCTAATCTAACTGTACATCTGCTAGTCTACAGGCCTAAAATAACATGTATCAGAACATTACCATTGACAAGACAACTGCTAGTTTATGACGTGGTGTGCAGAGCTACTTTGTATGTCTCATTTACCGTGCTAGCTACTATTTTAAACTGTTATACTTGTATTTTAATTACTTCAATAGATCTAGAAGTGTTATTTTTTTATTTTAAATTTGACTTTTCAACCTCTGCATCTTACATTGGCTGTACAGGACTTTTAATGTTAAGTCTAATCTCACTTTAAAGAACATTATGTTGAATAGTATGTTTGTTTATTATTATGCATGTCTTCTATAATAATAACAATAAAATCTGCACTGGCTACTCCTGTGTGTCTTAATTATCAGCGAGGTGTCCCTAAAAAGGTGTCTGCACATCATGTATGTGTCCCAAATGGCATTCTTATTCCTAAATAGTGCCCTACTTTTGATCAGGGGCCATAGGGCTGTGGTCTAAAGTAGTGCACTATATAGGCCTGTGGTCTAAAGTAGTGCACTATATAGGGCTGTGGTCTAAAGTAGTGCACTATATAGGTCTGTGGTATAAAGTAGTGCACTATATAGGTCTGTGGTATAAAGTAGTGCACTATATAGGGCTGTGGTCTAAAGTAGTGCACTATATAGGGCTGTGGTCTAAAGTAGTGCACTATATAGGCCTGTGGTCTAAAGTAGTGCACTATATAGGCCTGTGGTCTAAAGTAGTGCACTATATAGGGCTGTGGTCTAAAGTAGTGCACTATATAGGTCTGTGGTCTAAAGTAGTGCACTATATAGGTCTGTGGTCTAAAGTAGTTCACTATATAGGCCTGTGGTCTAAAGTAGTGCACTATATAGGTCTGTGGTATAAAGTAGTGCACTATATAGGGCTGTGGTCTAAAGTAGTGCACTATATAGGGCTGTGGTCTAAAGTAGTGCACTATATAGGGCTGTGGTCTAAAGTAGTGCACTATATAGGGCTGTGGTCTAAAGTAGTTCACTATATAGGGCTGTGGTCTAAAGTAGTTCACTATATAGGGCTGTGGTCTAAAGTAGTGCACTATATAGGGCTGTGGTCTAAAGAAGTGCACTATATAGGGCTGTGGTCTAAAGTAGTGCACTATATAGGGCTGTGGTCTAAAGTAGTGCACTATATAGGTCTGTGGTCTAAAGTAGTGCACTATATAGGCCTGTGGTCTAAAGTAGTGCACTATATAGGTATGTGGTCTAAAGTAGTGCACTATATAGGTCTGTGGTCTAAAGTAGTGCACTATATAGGTCTGTGGTCTAAAGTAGTTCACTATATAGGCCTGTGGTCTAAAGTAGTGCACTATATAGGTCTGTGGTATAAAGTAGTGCACTATATAGGGCTGTGGTCTAAAGTAGTGCACTATATAGGGCTGTGGTCTAAAGTAGTTCACTATATAGGGCTGTGGTCTAAAGTAGTTCACTATATAGGGCTGTGGTCTAAAGTAGTGCACTATATAGGGCTGTGGTCTAAAGTAGTGCACTATATAGGGCTGTGGTCTAAAGTAGTGCACTATATAGGCCTGTGGTCTAAAGTAGTGCACTATATAGGGCTGTGGTCTAAAGTAGTGCACTATATAGGCCTGTGGTCTAAAGTAGTGCACTATATAGGCATGTGGTCTAAAGTAGTGCACTATATAGGTCTGTGGTCTAAAGTAGTGCACTATATAGGTCTGTGGTCTAAAGTAGTTCACTATATAGGCCTGTGGTCTAAAGTAGTGCACTATATAGGTCTGTGGTATAAAGTAGTGCACTATATAGGGCTGTGGTCTAAAGTAGTGCACTATATAGGGCTGTGGTCTAAAGTAGTGCACTATATAGGGCTGTGGTCTAAAGTAGTGCACTATATAGGGCTGTGGTCTAAAGTAGTGCACTATATAGGTCTGTGGTCTAAAGTAGTGCACTATATAGGTCTGTGGTCTAAAGTAGTTCACTATATAGGCCTGTGGTCTAAAGTAGTGCACTATATAGGGCTGTGGTATAAAGTAGTGCACTATATAGGGCTGTGGTCTAAAGTAGTGCACTATATAGGGCTGTGGTCTAAAGTAGTGCACTATATAGGGCTGTGGTCTAAAGTAGTGCACTATATAGGGCTGTGGTCTAAAGTAGTGCACTATATAGGGCTGTGGTCTAAAGTAGTGCACTATATAGGTATGTGGTCTAAAGTAGTGCACTATATAGGTCTGTGGTCTAAAGTAGTGCACTATATAGGTCTGTGGTCTAAAGTAGTTCACTATATAGGCCTGTGGTCTAAAGTAGTGCACTATATAGGTCTGTGGTATAAAGTAGTGCACTATATAGGGCTGTGGTCTAAAGTAGTGCACTATATAGGGCTGTGGTCTAAAGTAGTGCACTATATAGGGCTGTGGTCTAAAGTAGTTCACTATATAGGTCTGTGGTCTAAAGTAGTGCACTATATAGGGCTGTGGTCTAAAGTAGTGCACTATATAGGGCTGTGGTCTAAAGTAGTTCACTATATAGGGCTGTGGTCTAAAGTAGTGCACTATATAGGGCTGTGGTCTAAAGTAGTGCACTATATAGGGCTGTGGTCTAAAGTAGTGCACTATATAGGTCTGTGGTCTAAAGTAGTGCACTATATAGGTCTGTGGTCTAAAGTAGTTCACTATATAGGCCTGTGGTCTAAAGTAGTGCACTATATAGGGCTGTGGTATAAAGTAGTGCACTATATAGGGCTGTGGTCTAAAGTAGTGCACTATATAGGTCTGTGGTCTAAAGTAGTGCACTATATAGGGCATTGTCTACAGGTGGACTTTAGATCTTAGTGGTAAAGGTGGTCTTTATGCTGGGAATCTTTTTAGACTGGTTAGTTATTCCAAAGGCAATGGAACATCTGAGCTATCTTTGTTGCAGATGCCTGGTAACAGTTGAGTAAGTAAGAGAAAACGTAATAAACCTGCCACTGCTCTTCATTAAGCTTTAAGCATCGGCCTCGAGACCTTGCTCAGAGCTGTTTCTAATTTGCACCCGTATGTAGACATTGCTCCGCCCACATCCGTTCAATGCATCGAATGGGGTTGGAGTACAGGGAACACACGCGTATGTTACCACATATAACAATGTGCATTTCATAAGTATTCTTATAAGGTGTGTATAGAAAGTATTAAATTATACTGTAAAACCACAACGATGAAGTTTTTATAAATCATCGCGTACTGTGCAAGAAAAAGCGTCAGAGTAATATGAAGTGGAGACATCAACTCATGTTCACATTTACAGCATAACATGCACGGACATTTCATTATTAATTAAGACCTTTAGGCAATAATGTCTGGAGGGTGAAAATCCCAAAACATTCTCTTTTACAAAGAGTATTATTTATATCAACCTCCCCTGTCTGATATCTTGACTTTCTCTATGCCACAAAATCTGAAGGTAACGGGAGAAGAGCCGTCAGACTGTATGGCATTACTCAATGACACTGACCCCAATCTCAAATTCACTATGGAATGTGACACTAAACGTGTTCATTACCTCGATATGTGGATTGAGAAATCAAATGGAACCCTGTTTACAACTCTGTATAGAAAAGAAACGGACATAAATACTCTAATACAGGCGAACAGCTTCCACGCCGAGCCGTTTAAAAAGAGGACTTCCAAGAAGCTCGTTTTTCAGTCTGCGCCGTATATGCCACTCCACTCCGGACAATCTAGAAAAAGAAGCGGTGCGCAATAGGGCTCTAAGAAGCCGCTACTCTCCGCAATGTGTGGCTGGAGCTTGATTTGGCGATGGGGAAAACACGAGATGGAGTCCTACAAAATTGACCCACTAGCTAAAGAACACTGTAATGTTCACCACCACATATACTTTGAACTCGCGCAAAGTGGGAGATGCTGTCAAGACACACATTGACATGTTTTATCATCGGACCCAGCTCTGCCAGCTGAATTTAAGGACCCACCACATATTGTATATAGGAGAGGTCGCAATTTACGCAACAAATTGGTCCATGCCAACTACCAGCTACAAAATAAAGTGAGCCAGGCGCTTTTACGCCCTCTTCCGAATGGTAGCTATAAATGCAGAGGCTGCGCACTGTACTACAGTGCCACATACCTAGTGTTTAGAGCGTTGGGCTAGTAACCGAGAAGTTGCAAGTTCGAATCCCCGAGCTGACAAGGTATAAATCTGTCATTCTACTCCTGAACAAGGCTCCACTGTTCCTAGGCCGTCATTGTAAATTAGAATTTGTTCTTAACTGACATGCCTATTTAAATAATAAATCCCTGTGCGTGTTATGTTGTAAATGTGGACATGAGTTAATGCCGCTACTTCAAATTACTTTGATGCTTTTTCTTGCACTGTACCCGACGATTTATGAAAACTTACTTGATAGGTCGATGTCCTCGTTGTGGTTTTACAGTCATTTTTAATACCTTTTATGTACACATTTCATTAGAATACATAATATGACATTTGAAATGTATTTATTCTTTTGAAACGTTGTGTAATGTTTACTGTTCATTTTTTATTTCACTTGAAACATTGAATTGAGAGAGAGAAGAGATGGAGGAGGGTTTGGAGAGTTTAGGACCTCATCCCTGTTCTCCTCCTCTCCTGTGTTAACTAAGGTTAGGACCTCATCCCCTGTTCTCCTCCTCTCCTGTGTTAACTAAGGTTAGGACCTCATCCCTGTTCTCCTCCTCTCCTGTGTTAACTAAGGAGGAGAGATCCTAATCTATGTGTCCATTTGAGCAGACAGCCATCTAGCCAATCAGAGCTCAGAGATCTGTGGGGCGGATCAGGCTGACTTCTAAAGTTCATTAGGTCAAAGGTCATCACTAGGAGAAAGTGGTGAAGAAGTAGAAGGATGGAGGGAGAGGAGGGAAAAGAGAGGAAGACTCACTTTAGGTAGGAGAGTTCTCTGATCAGGCCACAGACCAGTTCTGTAGCGTCTTCATGTCCTTCCTCTTTCTCCTCTTCCTCTCTCTCACTAGTTAAGGGGAAGAGAGAGACAGAGAATGGCATCATTCCCTATATAATGCACTACTTTTCACCAGGGCCACATGTGCATTATATGGGGAATAAGGGTTTATCGTAGGCTTCAAAACAAGCGAATACAAAGTTCTAAAATAGTGTACTGGTTCTAGGAAGATGGATAAATGTAACTGACCAGTAATGTTCCTGAAACCAGATGAAATATCTAGGTCAGTGGTTATCGCTGGGTACTGCAGGTGGGCCGCAATATTGGGGGGATAAAAATAAAACAATCTTCCAAAAAGAATAACAGTTGAGGTTACTGAGCTCTTCAGTAAGACCATTCTTTATTTTGTTTGACTTTTTACCCCTTTTTCTGCCCAATTTCGTGATATCCAATTGGTAGTTACAGTCTTACCCCATCACTGCAACTCCAGTACGGACTCCGGAGAGGCGAGGTTCGAGAGCCATGCGTCCTCCGAAACAATACCCGTCAACCTCTCCTTCACCCCCATTCCCTCCACCCATCCCTCCAACTCCGCAGTACCAATACCAATATTTACTGGAATGATTCGATGAGCCAGGAGAAATGTTACAATAACTTAATGGTGGTAGTAGTGAACAGCAAGGAAGTCGAAGCAGTTTTGAATTTTAACAGAGAAAGAAGGCGACCCGCTCAGTGATATTTTATTAAAATAGGCTATTATAAAACATCTTATAACTAAGTATTATAATCTAAGTCCTATCAATTTAGACCCTAGAATAGATTAAACAATTATCTTTGAAGTGTTTGAATATTGTTGAGGAGTAAAATTGTATCCCAAATAGTTGATTTTCTAAAATGACCAATTTAGCAGCTGTCGGTTTGAAACCATTTGATTGGCTGTTGTCACTTGGCACGGCCCCCGCACAACACCATTTGATTGGCTGCTTTCCAAAACACGGACAGGTCAAAACCTGCGTGTTGTCCAACTTGCCTTCAGTTTAGTTCTCAATTCATTGAACCATGGCATCGTTTAGTTATCAACTCCAACATCTACCGAAAATGGAGTCCGAAAATAAGACTTTCCAACTGTGGCGGGACTACATGAAGCTAGCGGACGCAGTGCGGGAGATGAAGTTAGGGAACTTCACATCAGAACCGTCAACCGTTGACGGTCATCACTCCAGTATATGCTCGACCATGGTGGAATTTGAACAGTTCCCGCCGCGAGCCTTGCTGTCGCCGATAGCACCGGTGACGATACCACCCCTACGGCACGAAAAGGAATCCCTGGGTTCCAAAATTGTCCCCTTGCGTAAAGACGCTCCTTTATGGCCGAGCAGCGCCGAGGGTCCCGAGCCCCCTACAGCAGCGTCCAGACCCTCCGTGGTCACCCGGGGCCAGAGGGAGAGAAAGAATGCGACCCGCTCCAAGACGCCGGAGGAGGTGCCATCGCCTGAGCGCAAGATCTGCAGCTTCTGCAAACACAACGGGGAGTCAGAGTCTGTGTTTGAGTCCCACAGTCTCAAGAACCAGGATGGGGACGTGGTGTGCCCGTACCTCCGGCAGTATATCTGCCCTCTCTGCGGTGCCACCGGGGCCCAAGCCCACACCAAGCGCTTCTGTCCCCGGGTGGAAACCACCTACAGGTCGGTCTATGTCAAGTGATAGAAGCGCTAGCTCTGGTTCAGGCCGTTACTGCGCTAACCTCTAGACCTACTAACATAGTCAACTTGTTGTTGCGAGATGGGTGGGACCAGAGCTAGAGGAGCGCTGAAGAGACTGCTGTTGTGTTGGCGACTTCCTTTAGCGTCTCTAACACACTGGATGCGGACAGTTGTAAGAGGATTTACGAGTGTATATTTAGCTTAGAAGTCGTTTGGAACAGGCTGACTAGTTTGTAGACTATGTAATAGCCTGTTAGTCGTGTGATTTGTTTTATTTATTGCCTTTACTTTTTCTCGTGTGTTTTCAACTTTTTTTCACTTATTTCTATTTGTTTATAACGTGTGTTTTTTCATTATTTGCATGCCCGTTCACTTGTTCTTTACAACACATTGTGGCTTTGAGTGTAAATGTCTCTGTCTGTCTGTGACCAAACTAACTGCGTCTTTACAAGTTGCTGTGAGATTTTGTAAAACCTCCCAACCTCTAATACTGTGTCGCCTACTGAACCGCCCTTATCAACAAACTCTCACTGCAGAATTAGACGTAAATCCACGTTTCTCCCTGCTACTTTGGGGAGGAAAAAACGGACGTGTTGTCTTGTTTTGAGACTTGTTTTCCTGACTCTTATTTTATAACGACATGCTCTAATCTAACTGTAGAGCTGCAAGTCTACGGGCCTAAAATAACTTTTATCAGAACATTACTATTGACAACAACACAACTTCTGTTTTATGACGTGGTGTGCTGAGCTACTTTTGTGTAATTGTAATTTACCATGCTAGCTACTATTTTAAACTGTTATACTTGTATTTTAATAGATCTAGAAGGGAGGTTTCTTGTTTTTTTACTTTCCAACGTGTATGCTACTTAGATTGGAGAGGAAGGCCCTACAAATGGTTGAAGTCATCCAAATCATAGACTGCTCTCTCTGCCTCTGCACGGCAAGCGATACCAGAGCGCCAAGTCTAGGTCCAAAAGGTTCCGTAACAGCTTCGACCCCGAGTCATAAGACTGCTGAACAATTAATCACGTGGCCACCCGGAGTATTTACATTCACACACCCTCCCCCCCTTTGTTATTACACTTCTGCTACTTGCTGTTGATTATCAATGCATAGACACTTTACCCCAACCTAAATGTACAAATGACCTGGACTAACCTGTACCCCCGCACATTGACTCGGTACCGGTACCGAGCCTCCTTATTGATATTTTATTGTGTTACTTTTTATTGTTTACTTTCTTTAGTAAATATTTTCTTAACTATATTTCTTAAACTGCCTAGTTGTTTAAGGGCTTATAAGTAATTAATTCACGGTAAGATCTACCTACACCTGTTGTATTTGGCGCATGTGACGAATAAAATGTGATGTCATTTGATTGGCTGTATATGACTTTAACGTTAAATCTAATCTCACTTTACAGAACCTTATATTTAAATAGTATGTTTCTTTATTATTATGCATGTCTTCTATAATAATAACAATAGTATCTGCATTGGCTGCTCCTGTGTGTCTTAATTATCAGCGAGGTGTCCCTAAAAAGGTGGGATGCCGTCTGGCCCGGTAACCTTGCGAGGGTTAACATGCTTAAATGTCTTACTGAAGTCGGCCACGGAGAAGGAGAGCACACAGTCCTTGGTAGTGGCCTCGTTGGTGGCCCTGTGTTATCCTCAAAGCAGGTGTCCCTGTCTGCACATCATGTTTGTGTCTCAAATGGAATTGTATTTCCTAAATAGTGCCCTACTTTGATCAGGGGCCATGGGGTCAACAGTAGTGCACTATATGGGGCTGTGGTCTAAAGTAGTGCACTATATAGGGCTGTGGTCTAAAGTAGTGCACTATATAGGGCTACGGTCTAAAGTAGTGCACTATATAGGGCTGTGGTCTAAAGTAGTGCACTATATAGGGCTACGGTCTAAAGTAGTGCACTATATAGGGCTGTGGTCTAAAGTAGTGCACTATATAGGGCTGTGGTCTAAAGTAGTGCACTATATAGGTCTGTGGTATAAAGTAGTGCACTATATAGGGCTGTGGTCTAAAGTAGTGCACTATATAGGGCTGTGGTCTAAAGTAGTTCACTATATAGGGCTGTGGTCTAAAGTAGTTCACTATATAGGGCTGTGGTCTAAAGTAGTGCACTATATAGGGCTGTGGTCTAAAGTAGTGCACTATATAGGGCTGTGGTCTAAAGTAGTGCACTATATAGGGCTGTGGTCTAAAGTAGTGCACTATATAGGTCTGTGGTCTAAAGTAGTGCACTATATAGGCCTGTGGTCTAAAGTAGTGCACTATATAGGTATGTGGTCTAAAGTAGTGCACTATATAGGTCTGTGGTCTAAAGTAGTGCACTATATAGGTCTGTGGTCTAAAGTAGTTCACTATATAGGCCTGTGGTCTAAAGTAGTGCACTATATAGGTCTGTGGTATAAAGTAGTGCACTATATAGGGCTGTGGTCTAAAGTAGTGCACTATATAGGGCTGTGGTCTAAAGTAGTTCACTATATAGGGCTGTGGTCTAAAGTAGTTCACTATATAGGGCTGTGGTCTAAAGTAGTGCACTATATAGGGCTGTGGTCTAAAGTAGTGCACTATATAGGGCTGTGGTCTAAAGTAGTGCACTATATAGGGCTGTGGTCTAAAGTAGTGCACTATATAGGTCTGTGGTCTAAAGTAGTGCACTATATAGGCCTGTGGTCTAAAGTAGTGCACTATATAGGTATGTGGTCTAAAGTAGTGCACTATATAGGTCTGTGGTCTAAAGTAGTGCACTATATAGGTCTGTGGTCTAAAGTAGTTCACTATATAGGCCTGTGGTCTAAAGTAGTGCACTATATAGGTCTGTGGTATAAAGTAGTGCACTATATAGGGCTGTGGTCTAAAGTAGTGCACTATATAGGGCTGTGGTCTAAAGTAGTGCACTATATAGGGCTGTGGTCTAAAGTAGTGCACTATATAGGGCTGTGGTCTAAAGTAGTGCACTATATAGGTCTGTGGTCTAAAGTAGTGCACTATATAGGTCTGTGGTCTAAAGTAGTTCACTATATAGGCCTGTGGTCTAAAGTAGTGCACTATATAGGGCTGTGGTATAAAGTAGTGCACTATATAGGGCTGTGGTCTAAAGTAGTGCACTATATAGGGCTGTGGTATAAAGTAGTGCACTATATAGGGCTGTGGTCTAAAGTAGTGCACTATATAGGGCTGTGGTCTAAAGTAGTGCACTATATAGGGCAGTGGTCTAAAGTAGTGCACTATATAGGTATGTGGTCTAAAGTAGTGCACTATATAGGTCTGTGGTCTAAAGTAGTGCACTATATAGGTCTGTGGTCTAAAGTAGTTCACTATATAGGCCTGTGGTCTAAAGTAGTGCACTATATAGGTCTGTGGTATAAAGTAGTGCACTATATAGGGCTGTGGTCTAAAGTAGTGCACTATATAGGGCTGTGGTCTAAAGTAGTGCACTATATAGGGCTGTGGTCTAAAGTAGTTCACTATATAGGTCTGTGGTCTAAAGTAGTGCACTATATAGGGCTGTGGTCTAAAGTAGTGCACTATATAGGGCTGTGGTCTAAAGTAGTTCACTATATAGGGCTGTGGTCTAAAGTAGTGCACTATATAGGGCTGTGGTCTAAAGTAGTGCACTATATAGGGCTGTGGTCTAAAGTAGTGCACTATATAGGTCTGTGGTCTAAAGTAGTGCACTATATAGGTCTGTGGTCTAAAGTAGTTCACTATATAGGCCTGTGGTCTAAAGTAGTGCACTATATAGGGCTGTGGTATAAAGTAGTGCACTATATAGGGCTGTGGTCTAAAGTAGTGCACTATATAGGTCTGTGGTCTAAAGTAGTGCACTATATAGGGCATTGTCTACAGGTGGACTTTAGATCTTAGTGGTAAAGGTGGTCTTTATGCTGGGAATCTTTTTAGACTGGTTAGTTATTCCAAAGGCAATGGAACATCTGAGCTATCTTTGTTGCAGATGCCTGGTAACAGTTGAGTAAGTAAGAGAAAACGTAATAAACCTGCCACTGCTCTTCATTAAGCTTTAAGCATCGGCCTCGAGACCTTGCTCAGAGCTGTTTCTAATTTGCACCCGTATGTAGACATTGCTCCGCCCACATCCGTTCAATGCATCGAATGGGGTTGGAGTACAGGGAACACACGCGTATGTTACCACATATAACAATGTGCATTTCATAAGTATTCTTATAAGGTGTGTATAGAAAGTATTAAATTATACTGTAAAACCACAACGATGAAGTTTTTATAAATCATCGCGTACTGTGCAAGAAAAAGCGTCAGAGTAATATGAAGTGGAGACATCAACTCATGTTCACATTTACAGCATAACATGCACGGACATTTCATTATTAATTAAGACCTTTAGGCAATAATGTCTGGAGGGTGAAAATCCCAAAACATTCTCTTTTACAAAGAGTATTATTTATATCAACCTCCCCTGTCTGATATCTTGACTTTCTCTATGCCACAAAATCTGAAGGTAACGGGAGAAGAGCCGTCAGACTGTATGGCATTACTCAATGACACTGACCCCAATCTCAAATTCACTATGGAATGTGACACTAAACGTGTTCATTACCTCGATATGTGGATTGAGAAATCAAATGGAACCCTGTTTACAACTCTGTATAGAAAAGAAACGGACATAAATACTCTAATACAGGCGAACAGCTTCCACGCCGAGCCGTTTAAAAAGAGGACTTCCAAGAAGCTCGTTTTTCAGTCTGCGCCGTATATGCCACTCCACTCCGGACAATCTAGAAAAAGAAGCGGTGCGCAATAGGGCTCTAAGAAGCCGCTACTCTCCGCAATGTGTGGCTGGAGCTTGATTTGGCGATGGGGAAAACACGAGATGGAGTCCTACAAAATTGACCCACTAGCTAAAGAACACTGTAATGTTCACCACCACATATACTTTGAACTCGCGCAAAGTGGGAGATGCTGTCAAGACACACATTGACATGTTTTATCATCGGACCCAGCTCTGCCAGCTGAATTTAAGGACCCACCACATATTGTATATAGGAGAGGTCGCAATTTACGCAACAAATTGGTCCATGCCAACTACCAGCTACAAAATAAAGTGAGCCAGGCGCTTTTACGCCCTCTTCCGAATGGTAGCTATAAATGCAGAGGCTGCGCACTGTACTACAGTGCCACATACCTAGTGTTTAGAGCGTTGGGCTAGTAACCGAGAAGTTGCAAGTTCGAATCCCCGAGCTGACAAGGTATAAATCTGTCATTCTACTCCTGAACAAGGCTCCACTGTTCCTAGGCCGTCATTGTAAATTAGAATTTGTTCTTAACTGACATGCCTATTTAAATAATAAATCCCTGTGCGTGTTATGTTGTAAATGTGGACATGAGTTAATGCCGCTACTTCAAATTACTTTGATGCTTTTTCTTGCACTGTACCCGACGATTTATGAAAACTTACTTGATAGGTCGATGTCCTCGTTGTGGTTTTACAGTCATTTTTAATACCTTTTATGTACACATTTCATTAGAATACATAATATGACATTTGAAATGTATTTATTCTTTTGAAACGTTGTGTAATGTTTACTGTTCATTTTTTATTTCACTTGAAACATTGAATTGAGAGAGAGAAGAGATGGAGGAGGGTTTGGAGAGTTTAGGACCTCATCCCTGTTCTCCTCCTCTCCTGTGTTAACTAAGGTTAGGACCTCATCCCCTGTTCTCCTCCTCTCCTGTGTTAACTAAGGTTAGGACCTCATCCCTGTTCTCCTCCTCTCCTGTGTTAACTAAGGAGGAGAGATCCTAATCTATGTGTCCATTTGAGCAGACAGCCATCTAGCCAATCAGAGCTCAGAGATCTGTGGGGCGGATCAGGCTGACTTCTAAAGTTCATTAGGTCAAAGGTCATCACTAGGAGAAAGTGGTGAAGAAGTAGAAGGATGGAGGGAGAGGAGGGAAAAGAGAGGAAGACTCACTTTAGGTAGGAGAGTTCTCTGATCAGGCCACAGACCAGTTCTGTAGCGTCTTCATGCCCTTCCTCTTTCTCCTCTTCCTCTCTCTCACTAGTTAAGGGGAAGAGAGAGACAGAGAATGGCATCATTCCCTATATAATGCACTACTTTTCACCAGGGCCACATGTGCATTATATGGGGAATAAGGGTTTATCGTAGGCTTCAAAACAAGCGAATACAAAGTTCTAAAATAGTGTACTGGTTCTAGGAAGATGGATAAATGTAACTGACCAGTAATGTTCCTGAAACCAGATGAAATATCTAGGTCAGTGGTTATCGCTGGGTACTGCAGGTGGGCCGCAATATTGGGGGGATAAAAATAAAACAATCTTCCAAAAAGAATAACAGTTGAGGTTACTGAGCTCTTCAGTAAGACCATTCTTTATTTTGTTTGACTTTTTACCCCTTTTTCTGCCCAATTTCGTGATATCCAATTGGTAGTTACAGTCTTACCCCATCACTGCAACTCCAGTACGGACTCCGGAGAGGCGAGGTTCGAGAGCCATGCGTCCTCCGAAACAATACCCGTCAACCTCTCCTTCACCCCCATTCCCTCCACCCATCCCTCCAACTCCGCAGTACCAATACCAATATTTACTGGAATGATTCGATGAGCCAGGAGAAATGTTACAATAACTTAATGGTGGTAGTAGTGAACAGCAAGGAAGTCGAAGCAGTTTTGAATTTTAACAGAGAAAGAAGGCGACCCGCTCAGTGATATTTTATTAAAATAGGCTATTATAAAACATCTTATAACTAAGTATTATAATCTAAGTCCTATCAATTTAGACCCTAGAATAGATTAAACAATTATCTTTGAAGTGTTTGAATATTGTTGAGGAGTAAAATTGTATCCCAAATAGTTGATTTTCTAAAATGACCAATTTAGCAGCTGTCGGTTTGAAACCATTTGATTGGCTGTTGTCACTTGGCACGGCCCCCGCACAACACCATTTGATTGGCTGCTTTCCAAAACACGGACAGGTCAAAACCTGCGTGTTGTCCAACTTGCCTTCAGTTTAGTTCTCAATTCATTGAACCATGGCATCGTTTAGTTATCAACTCCAACATCTACCGAAAATGGAGTCCGAAAATAAGACTTTCCAACTGTGGCGGGACTACATGAAGCTAGCGGACGCAGTGCGGGAGATGAAGTTAGGGAACTTCACATCAGAACCGTCAACCGTTGACGGTCATCACTCCAGTATATGCTCGACCATGGTGGAATTTGAACAGTTCCCGCCGCGAGCCTTGCTGTCGCCGATAGCACCGGTGACGATACCACCCCTACGGCACGAAAAGGAATCCCTGGGTTCCAAAATTGTCCCCTTGCGTAAAGACGCTCCTTTATGGCCGAGCAGCGCCGAGGGTCCCGAGCCCCCTACAGCAGCGTCCAGACCCTCCGTGGTCACCCGGGGCCAGAGGGAGAGAAAGAATGCGACCCGCTCCAAGACGCCGGAGGAGGTGCCATCGCCTGAGCGCAAGATCTGCAGCTTCTGCAAACACAACGGGGAGTCAGAGTCTGTGTTTGAGTCCCACAGTCTCAAGAACCAGGATGGGGACGTGGTGTGCCCGTACCTCCGGCAGTATATCTGCCCTCTCTGCGGTGCCACCGGGGCCCAAGCCCACACCAAGCGCTTCTGTCCCCGGGTGGAAACCACCTACAGGTCGGTCTATGTCAAGTGATAGAAGCGCTAGCTCTGGTTCAGGCCGTTACTGCGCTAACCTCTAGACCTACTAACATAGTCAACTTGTTGTTGCGAGATGGGTGGGACCAGAGCTAGAGGAGCGCTGAAGAGACTGCTGTTGTGTTGGCGACTTCCTTTAGCGTCTCTAACACACTGGATGCGGACAGTTGTAAGAGGATTTACGAGTGTATATTTAGCTTAGAAGTCGTTTGGAACAGGCTGACTAGTTTGTAGACTATGTAATAGCCTGTTAGTCGTGTGATTTGTTTTATTTATTGCCTTTACTTTTTCTCGTGTGTTTTCAACTTTTTTTCACTTATTTCTATTTGTTTATAACGTGTGTTTTTTCATTATTTGCATGCCCGTTCACTTGTTCTTTACAACACATTGTGGCTTTGAGTGTAAATGTCTCTGTCTGTCTGTGACCAAACTAACTGCGTCTTTACAAGTTGCTGTGAGATTTTGTAAAACCTCCCAACCTCTAATACTGTGTCGCCTACTGAACCGCCCTTATCAACAAACTCTCACTGCAGAATTAGACGTAAATCCACGTTTCTCCCTGCTACTTTGGGGAGGAAAAAACGGACGTGTTGTCTTGTTTTGAGACTTGTTTTCCTGACTCTTATTTTATAACGACATGCTCTAATCTAACTGTAGAGCTGCAAGTCTACGGGCCTAAAATAACTTTTATCAGAACATTACTATTGACAACAACACAACTTCTGTTTTATGACGTGGTGTGCTGAGCTACTTTTGTGTAATTGTAATTTACCATGCTAGCTACTATTTTAAACTGTTATACTTGTATTTTAATAGATCTAGAAGGGAGGTTTCTTGTTTTTTTACTTTCCAACGTGTATGCTACTTAGATTGGAGAGGAAGGCCCAACAAATGGTTGAAGTCATCCAAATCATAGACTGCTCTCTCTGGCTCTGCACGGCAAGCGATACCAGAGCGCCAAGTCTAGGTCCAAAAGGTTCCGTAACAGCTTCGACCCCGAGTCATAAGACTGCTGAACAATTAATCACGTGGCCACCCGGAGTATTTACATTCACACACCCTCCCCCCCTTTGTTATTACACTTCTGCTACTTGCTGTTGATTATCAATGCATAGACACTTTACCCCAACCTAAATGTACAAATGACCTGGACTAACCTGTACCCCCGCACATTGACTCGGTACCGGTACCGAGCCTCCTTATTGATATTTTATTGTGTTACTTTTTATTGTTTACTTTCTTTAGTAAATATTTTCTTAACTATATTTCTTAAACTGCCTAGTTGTTTAAGGGCTTATAAGTAATTAATTCACGGTAAGATCTACCTACACCTGTTGTATTTGGCGCATGTGACGAATAAAATGTGATGTCATTTGATTGGCTGTATATGACTTTAACGTTAAATCTAATCTCACTTTACAGAACCTTATATTTAAATAGTATGTTTCTTTATTATTATGCATGTCTTCTATAATAATAACAATAGTATCTGCATTGGCTGCTCCTGTGTGTCTTAATTATCAGCGAGGTGTCCCTAAAAAGGTGGGATGCCGTCTGGCCCGGTAACCTTGCGAGGGTTAACATGCTTAAATGTCTTACTGAAGTCGGCCACGGAGAAGGAGAGCACACAGTCCTTGGTAGTGGCCTCGTTGGTGGCCCTGTGTTATCCTCAAAGCAGGTGTCCCTGTCTGCACATCATGTTTGTGTCTCAAATGGAATTGTATTTCCTAAATAGTGCCCTACTTTGATCAGGGGCCATGGGGTCAACAGTAGTGCACTATATGGGGCTGTGGTCTAAAGTAGTGCACTATATAGGGCTGTGGTCTAAAGTAGTGCACTATATAGGGCTACGGTCTAAAGTAGTGCACTATATAGGGCTGTGGTCTAAAGTAGTGCACTATATAGGGCTACGGTCTAAAGTAGTGCACTATATAGGGCTGTGGTCTAAAGTAGTGCACTATATAGGGCTGTGGTCTAAAGTAGTGCACTATATAGGTCTGTGGTATAAAGTAGTGCACTATATAGGGCTGTGGTCTAAAGTAGTGCACTATATAGGGCTGTGGTCTAAAGTAGTTCACTATATAGGGCTGTGGTCTAAAGTAGTTCACTATATAGGGCTGTGGTCTAAAGTAGTGCACTATATAGGGCTGTGGTCTAAAGTAGTGCACTATATAGGGCTGTGGTCTAAAGTAGTGCACTATATAGGGCTGTGGTCTAAAGTAGTGCACTATATAGGTCTGTGGTCTAAAGTAGTGCACTATATAGGCCTGTGGTCTAAAGTAGTGCACTATATAGGTATGTGGTCTAAAGTAGTGCACTATATAGGTCTGTGGTCTAAAGTAGTGCACTATATAGGTCTGTGGTCTAAAGTAGTTCACTATATAGGCCTGTGGTCTAAAGTAGTGCACTATATAGGTCTGTGGTATAAAGTAGTGCACTATATAGGGCTGTGGTCTAAAGTAGTGCACTATATAGGGCTGTGGTCTAAAGTAGTTCACTATATAGGGCTGTGGTCTAAAGTAGTTCACTATATAGGGCTGTGGTCTAAAGTAGTGCACTATATAGGGCTGTGGTCTAAAGTAGTGCACTATATAGGGCTGTGGTCTAAAGTAGTGCACTATATAGGGCTGTGGTCTAAAGTAGTGCACTATATAGGTCTGTGGTCTAAAGTAGTGCACTATATAGGCCTGTGGTCTAAAGTAGTGCACTATATAGGTATGTGGTCTAAAGTAGTGCACTATATAGGTCTGTGGTCTAAAGTAGTGCACTATATAGGTCTGTGGTCTAAAGTAGTTCACTATATAGGCCTGTGGTCTAAAGTAGTGCACTATATAGGTCTGTGGTATAAAGTAGTGCACTATATAGGGCTGTGGTCTAAAGTAGTGCACTATATAGGGCTGTGGTCTAAAGTAGTGCACTATATAGGGCTGTGGTCTAAAGTAGTGCACTATATAGGGCTGTGGTCTAAAGTAGTGCACTATATAGGTCTGTGGTCTAAAGTAGTGCACTATATAGGTCTGTGGTCTAAAGTAGTTCACTATATAGGCCTGTGGTCTAAAGTAGTGCACTATATAGGGCTGTGGTATAAAGTAGTGCACTATATAGGGCTGTGGTCTAAAGTAGTGCACTATATAGGGCTGTGGTATAAAGTAGTGCACTATATAGGGCTGTGGTCTAAAGTAGTGCACTATATAGGGCTGTGGTCTAAAGTAGTGCACTATATAGGGCAGTGGTCTAAAGTAGTGCACTATATAGGTATGTGGTCTAAAGTAGTGCACTATATAGGTCTGTGGTCTAAAGTAGTGCACTATATAGGTCTGTGGTCTAAAGTAGTTCACTATATAGGCCTGTGGTCTAAAGTAGTGCACTATATAGGTCTGTGGTATAAAGTAGTGCACTATATAGGGCTGTGGTCTAAAGTAGTGCACTATATAGGGCTGTGGTCTAAAGTAGTGCACTATATAGGGCTGTGGTCTAAAGTAGTTCACTATATAGGTCTGTGGTCTAAAGTAGTGCACTATATAGGGCTGTGGTCTAAAGTAGTGCACTATATAGGGCTGTGGTCTAAAGTAGTTCACTATATAGGGCTGTGGTCTAAAGTAGTGCACTATATAGGGCTGTGGTCTAAAGTAGTGCACTATATAGGGCTGTGGTCTAAAGTAGTGCACTATATAGGTCTGTGGTCTAAAGTAGTGCACTATATAGGTCTGTGGTCTAAAGTAGTTCACTATATAGGCCTGTGGTCTAAAGTAGTGCACTATATAGGGCTGTGGTATAAAGTAGTGCACTATATAGGTCTGTGGTCTAAAGTAGTGCACTATATAGGTCTGTGGTCTAAAGTAGTGCACTATATAGGGCATTGTCTACAGGTGGACTTTAGATCTTAGTGGTAAAGGTGGTCTTTATGCTGGGAATCTTTTTAGACTGGTTAGTTATTCCAAAGGCAATGGAACATCTGAGCTATCTTTGTTGCAGATGCCTGGTAACAGTTGAGTAAGTAAGAGAAAACGTAATAAACCTGCCACTGCTCTTCATTAAGCTTTAAGCATCGGCCTCGAGACCTTGCTCAGAGCTGTTTCTAATTTGCACCCGTATGTAGACATTGCTCCGCCCACATCCGTTCAATGCATCGAATGGGGTTGGAGTACAGGGAACACACGCGTATGTTACCACATATAACAATGTGCATTTCATAAGTATTCTTATAAGGTGTGTATAGAAAGTATTAAATTATACTGTAAAACCACAACGATGAAGTTTTTATAAATCATCGCGTACTGTGCAAGAAAAAGCGTCAGAGTAATATGAAGTGGAGACATCAACTCATGTTCACATTTACAGCATAACATGCACGGACATTTCATTATTAATTAAGACCTTTAGGCAATAATGTCTGGAGGGTGAAAATCCCAAAACATTCTCTTTTACAAAGAGTATTATTTATATCAACCTCCCCTGTCTGATATCTTGACTTTCTCTATGCCACAAAATCTGAAGGTAACGGGAGAAGAGCCGTCAGACTGTATGGCATTACTCAATGACACTGACCCCAATCTCAAATTCACTATGGAATGTGACACTAAACGTGTTCATTACCTCGATATGTGGATTGAGAAATCAAATGGAACCCTGTTTACAACTCTGTATAGAAAAGAAACGGACATAAATACTCTAATACAGGCGAACAGCTTCCACGCCGAGCCGTTTAAAAAGAGGACTTCCAAGAAGCTCGTTTTTCAGTCTGCGCCGTATATGCCACTCCACTCCGGACAATCTAGAAAAAGAAGCGGTGCGCAATAGGGCTCTAAGAAGCCGCTACTCTCCGCAATGTGTGGCTGGAGCTTGATTTGGCGATGGGGAAAACACGAGATGGAGTCCTACAAAATTGACCCACTAGCTAAAGAACACTGTAATGTTCACCACCACATATACTTTGAACTCGCGCAAAGTGGGAGATGCTGTCAAGACACACATTGACATGTTTTATCATCGGACCCAGCTCTGCCAGCTGAATTTAAGGACCCACCACATATTGTATATAGGAGAGGTCGCAATTTACGCAACAAATTGGTCCATGCCAACTACCAGCTACAAAATAAAGTGAGCCAGGCGCTTTTACGCCCTCTTCCGAATGGTAGCTATAAATGCAGAGGCTGCGCACTGTACTACAGTGCCACATACCTAGTGTTTAGAGCGTTGGGCTAGTAACCGAGAAGTTGCAAGTTCGAATCCCCGAGCTGACAAGGTATAAATCTGTCATTCTACTCCTGAACAAGGCTCCACTGTTCCTAGGCCGTCATTGTAAATTAGAATTTGTTCTTAACTGACATGCCTATTTAAATAATAAATCCCTGTGCGTGTTATGTTGTAAATGTGGACATGAGTTAATGCCGCTACTTCAAATTACTTTGATGCTTTTTCTTGCACTGTACCCGACGATTTATGAAAACTTACTTGATAGGTCGATGTCCTCGTTGTGGTTTTACAGTCATTTTTATTACCTTTTATGTACACATTTCATTAGAATACATAATATGACATTTGAAATGTATTTATTCTTTTGAAACGTTGTGTAATGTTTACTGTTCATTTTTTATTTCACTTGAAACATTGAATTGAGAGAGAGAAGAGATGGAGGAGGGTTTGGAGAGTTTAGGACCTCATCCCTGTTCTCCTCCTCTCCTGTGTTAACTAAGGTTAGGACCTCATCCCCTGTTCTCCTCCTCTCCTGTGTTAACTAAGGTTAGGACCTCATCCCTGTTCTCCTCCTCTCCTGTGTTAACTAAGGAGGAGAGATCCTAATCTATGTGTCCATTTGAGCAGACAGCCATCTAGCCAATCAGAGCTCAGAGATCTGTGGGGCGGATCAGGCTGACTTCTAAAGTTCATTAGGTCAAAGGTCATCACTAGGAGAAAGTGGTGAAGAAGTAGAAGGATGGAGGGAGAGGAGGGAAAGAGAGGAAGACTCACTTTAGGTAGGAGAGTTCTCTGATCAGGCCACAGACCAGTTCTGTAGCGTCTTCATGCCCTTCCTCTTTCTCCTCTTCCTCTCTCTCACTAGTTAAGGGGAAGAGAGAGACAGAGAATGGCATCATTCCCTATATAATGCACTACTTTTCACCAGGGCCACATGTGCATTATATGGGGAATAAGGGTTTATCGTAGGCTTCAAAACAAGCGAATACAAAGTTCTAAAATAGTGTACTGGTTCTAGGAAGATGGATAAATGTAACTGACCAGTAATGTTCCTGAAACCAGATGAAATATCTAGGTCAGTGGTTATCGCTGGGTACTGCAGGTGGGCCGCAATATTGGGGGGATAAAAATAAAACAATCTTCCAAAAAGAATAACAGTTGAGGTTACTGAGCTCTTCAGTAAGACCATTCTTTATTTTGTTTGACTTTTTACCCCTTTTTCTGCCCAATTTCGTGATATCCAATTGGTAGTTACAGTCTTACCCCATCACTGCAACTCCAGTACGGACTCCGGAGAGGCGAGGTTCGAGAGCCATGCGTCCTCCGAAACAATACCCGTCAACCTCTCCTTCACCCCCATTCCCTCCACCCATCCCTCCAACTCCGCAGTACCAATACCAATATTTACTGGAATGATTCGATGAGCCAGGAGAAATGTTACAATAACTTAATGGTGGTAGTAGTGAACAGCAAGGAAGTCGAAGCAGTTTTGAATTTTAACAGAGAAAGAAGGCGACCCGCTCAGTGATATTTTATTAAAATAGGCTATTATAAAACATCTTATAACTAAGTATTATAATCTAAGTCCTATCAATTTAGACCCTAGAATAGATTAAACAATTATCTTTGAAGTGTTTGAATATTGTTGAGGAGTAAAATTGTATCCCAAATAGTTGATTTTCTAAAATGACCAATTTAGCAGCTGTCGGTTTGAAACCATTTGATTGGCTGTTGTCACTTGGCACGGCCCCCGCACAACACCATTTGATTGGCTGCTTTCCAAAACACGGACAGGTCAAAACCTGCGTGTTGTCCAACTTGCCTTCAGTTTAGTTCTCAATTCATTGAACCATGGCATCGTTTAGTTATCAACTCCAACATCTACCGAAAATGGAGTCCGAAAATAAGACTTTCCAACTGTGGCGGGACTACATGAAGCTAGCGGACGCAGTGCGGGAGATGAAGTTAGGGAACTTCACATCAGAACCGTCAACCGTTGACGGTCATCACTCCAGTATATGCTCGACCATGGTGGAATTTGAACAGTTCCCGCCGCGAGCCTTGCTGTCGCCGATAGCACCGGTGACGATACCACCCCTACGGCACGAAAAGGAATCCCTGGGTTCCAAAATTGTCCCCTTGCGTAAAGACGCTCCTTTATGGCCGAGCAGCGCCGAGGGTCCCGAGCCCCCTACAGCAGCGTCCAGACCCTCCGTGGTCACCCGGGGCCAGAGGGAGAGAAAGAATGCGACCCGCTCCAAGACGCCGGAGGAGGTGCCATCGCCTGAGCGCAAGATCTGCAGCTTCTGCAAACACAACGGGGAGTCAGAGTCTGTGTTTGAGTCCCACAGTCTCAAGAACCAGGATGGGGACGTGGTGTGCCCGTACCTCCGGCAGTATATCTGCCCTCTCTGCGGTGCCACCGGGGCCCAAGCCCACACCAAGCGCTTCTGTCCCCGGGTGGAAACCACCTACAGGTCGGTCTATGTCAAGTGATAGAAGCGCTAGCTCTGGTTCAGGCCGTTACTGCGCTAACCTCTAGACCTACTAACATAGTCAACTTGTTGTTGCGAGATGGGTGGGACCAGAGCTAGAGGAGCGCTGAAGAGACTGCTGTTGTGTTGGCGACTTCCTTTAGCGTCTCTAACACACTGGATGCGGACAGTTGTAAGAGGATTTACGAGTGTATATTTAGCTTAGAAGTCGTTTGGAACAGGCTGACTAGTTTGTAGACTATGTAATAGCCTGTTAGTCGTGTGATTTGTTTTATTTATTGCCTTTACTTTTTCTCGTGTGTTTTCAACTTTTTTTCACTTATTTCTATTTGTTTATAACGTGTGTTTTTTCATTATTTGCATGCCCGTTCACTTGTTCTTTACAACACATTGTGGCTTTGAGTGTAAATGTCTCTGTCTGTCTGTGACCAAACTAACTGCGTCTTTACAAGTTGCTGTGAGATTTTGTAAAACCTCCCAACCTCTAATACTGTGTCGCCTACTGAACCGCCCTTATCAACAAACTCTCACTGCAGAATTAGACGTAAATCCACGTTTCTCCCTGCTACTTTGGGGAGGAAAAAACGGACGTGTTGTCTTGTTTTGAGACTTGTTTTCCTGACTCTTATTTTATAACGACATGCTCTAATCTAACTGTAGAGCTGCAAGTCTACGGGCCTAAAATAACTTTTATCAGAACATTACTATTGACAACAACACAACTTCTGTTTTATGACGTGGTGTGCTGAGCTACTTTTGTGTAATTGTAATTTACCATGCTAGCTACTATTTTAAACTGTTATACTTGTATTTTAATAGATCTAGAAGGGAGGTTTCTTGTTTTTTTACTTTCCAACGTGTATGCTACTTAGATTGGAGAGGAAGGCCCAACAAATGGTTGAAGTCATCCAAATCATAGACTGCTCTCTCTGCCTCTGCACGGCAAGCGATACCAGAGCGCCAAGTCTAGGTCCAAAAGGTTCCGTAACAGCTTCGACCCCGAGTCATAAGACTGCTGAACAATTAATCACGTGGCCACCCGGAGTATTTACATTCACACACCCTCCCCCCCTTTGTTATTACACTTCTGCTACTTGCTGTTGATTATCAATGCATAGACACTTTACCCCAACCTAAATGTACAAATGACCTGGACTAACCTGTACCCCCGCACATTGACTCGGTACCGGTACCGAGCCTCCTTATTGATATTTTATTGTGTTACTTTTTATTGTTTACTTTCTTTAGTAAATATTTTCTTAACTATATTTCTTAAACTGCCTAGTTGTTTAAGGGCTTATAAGTAATTAATTCACGGTAAGATCTACCTACACCTGTTGTATTTGGCGCATGTGACGAATAAAATGTGATGTCATTTGATTGGCTGTATATGACTTTAACGTTAAATCTAATCTCACTTTACAGAACCTTATATTTAAATAGTATGTTTCTTTATTATTATGCATGTCTTCTATAATAATAACAATAGTATCTGCATTGGCTGCTCCTGTGTGTCTTAATTATCAGCGAGGTGTCCCTAAAAAGGTGGGATGCCGTCTGGCCCGGTAACCTTGCGAGGGTTAACATGCTTAAATGTCTTACTGAAGTCGGCCACGGAGAAGGAGAGCACACAGTCCTTGGTAGTGGCCTCGTTGGTGGCCCTGTGTTATCCTCAAAGCAGGTGTCCCTGTCTGCACATCATGTTTGTGTCTCAAATGGAATTGTATTTCCTAAATAGTGCCCTACTTTGATCAGGGGCCATGGGGTCAACAGTAGTGCACTATATGGGGCTGTAGTCTAAAGTAGTGCACTATATAGGGCTGTGGTCTAAAGTAGTGCACTATATAGGGCTACGGTCTAAAGTAGTGCACTATATAGGGCTGTGGTCTAAAGTAGTGCACTATATAGGGCTACGGTCTAAAGTAGTGCACTATATAGGGCTGTGGTCTAAAGTAGTGCACTATATAGGGCTGTGGTCTAAAGTAGTGCACTATATAGGCCTGTGGTCTAAAGTAGTGCACTATATAGGGCATTGTCTTCAGGTGGACTTTAGATCTTAGTGGTAAAGGTGATCTTTATGCTGGGAATCTTTTTAGACTGGTTAGTTATAAAAGCAACATGCTTCATAGAGCCACGATTGAGATGAGATGTACAATAACCAAAGATTCACCTTAGTAATGATTTATTTATAACACATTCTACAAAACACAGTAACTACATACTGTTCCACACTGATGTCCTCAGCATTAGGAAAGACAGAGGAGAAGAAAATAACCCTTAAACCCGGTGGTAGCTTTTTATGCCAATTCAACCCTGCAAGTTAGAGGCTGCTGCACTAAATACACAGACATGGAATCACTGGCTACTTTAATAATGGAACATTAATCACTTTAATAATGTTTACATGCTGCTTTACTCATCTCATATGTATATACTATATTCTATTCTACTGTATTTTAGTCAATGCCACTCCGACATTACTCAGCATAATATTTATATATTTCTTCATTCCATTATTTTAATTTTAGATTTGTGTGTATTGTTGTGAATAGTTAGATACTACTGCACTGTTGGAGCTAGGAACACAAGCATTTCGCTACACCCACAATAACATCTGATAAATATGTATATGTGACACAATAAAATGTGATTTATAGACCTGCATTATTATTATAACGTTGGGCCCATATAACTTCACACACTTTCATTTCAAATCTGGGTTGATACTTGGGATGGGAATGGGGTGTCATTTAAGACGCAGACCTCGTTACTAAACTGTTTAAATCCTTCCTTCTTTGCCGTCTTTCTTCAATTCGATGGATTTCAACGTAAATGTATTAATCATCCCCAAAGGGAAAATCATTATTGGTGATTGAGGTAATCATTGATCTTATATGATAACAGATGGTATTTTGTGTAGATTGTTGCGTGTGTATTTATTTGACTGTAAGTAAATTCCTCCATCTCCCCATTCCTCTAATCCCGGTATTCCCCTCCGTCCCCCATCCCTCTCTCCAAACCCCGACTCCCCCAACTCCCGTCCCCGTCCCTGCCTGGACTGGTAATTTCAGTAGGATGGCTGTTTATGTAGTTTCTATTGTGTGTTTTATAATATTGTCTGTTTCAGTTGTTGTTTCTTTGTCATTTCCATTGTGTTATAAAATCGTTTTGGTCGTAGTGAACAGCAAGGACGTCGAAGCATAGTGAACAGCAAGGAAGTTCACTGTATATAGACTTTTTTCTATTGTGTTATTGACTGTACGCTTGTTTATTCCATGTGTAACTCTGTGTTGTTGTTTGTGTCGCACTGCTTTGCTTTATCTTGGCCAGGTCGCAGTTGTAAATGAGAACTTGTTCTCAACTGGCCTATCTGGTTAAATAAAGGTGAAATAAAATAAATATTTAAAAAAGCAATTTTTAATTTTAACAGTTATTTTACTGATATTTTCTTATTAAAATAGGCTATTATCAAACAGCTTCCTATAACTAAGAATTAGAAGTCCTATCAATTTAGAACATAGAATAGATTAAACAGTTATATTTGAAGTTTTTAATATTGTGAGGTGTAAAATTGTATCCCAAAAAGTTGATCTTCTAAAATGACCAATTTAGCAGTTGTCAGTTTGAAACCATTTGATTGGCTGTTGTCACGTGCCACGGACTCCGCACAACGCCATCTGATTGGCTGTTTAACGAAACACCGACAGGTTAAAACGTGAACGTTGTCAAATTTGCCTTCAGTTGAGTTGTCAGTTGAGATCCAGCGTTCTTTATTCTGGTACATTCTGATCGTTATCAGACACTAGTCTGTTGGGCTAAAAAAATACAAGTGTGAGAATGAACGCTATGATTTGTCAACTCATAGACCTACCGCCTTACACGGAGTCCGAAAACATGAGTTTCGACCCGTGGCGGGACTACTTGAAGCTGGCTGACCTAGTGCGGGAGATGCAGTTAGGAAACTTCACCTCAGAACCGTCAACCGTTGAGGGTCATGACTCCGGGATATGCTCGACCATGGTGGAATTTGAAGAGTTTCTGCCGCGAGCCTTGCTGTCACCGATAACACCTGTGGCGACACCACCCCTACGGCACGAAATGGAACCCCTGGATTCAGAAATCGACCTCTTGCATGAAGACGCTCCTTTATGGCCGAGCAGCACCGAGGGTCCCGAGCCCCCTACAGCAGCGTCCAGATCCCCCGCTGGCACCTGGGGCCAGAGTGGGACAAACACACCGGAGGAGGTGCCATCACCTGAGCGCAAGTTCTGCAGGTTCTGCAAATACAACGGGGAGTCTGAGTCTGTGTATAGGTCCCACAGCCTCAAGGACCAGGATGGGGACATGATGTGCCGGTACCTGCGGCTGTATGACTGCCCTCTCTGCGGGGCCATTGGGGATCAAACAGCCAACAGGCACCATTGTCCCCTGGTCGAAACCACCTACAGCTCTGTCTATGTCACATCCATTGGTGTAAAGTACTTTAGTGAAATACTTGAAAGTACTACTTAAGTCGTTTTTGGGGTATCTGTCCTTTACTTGGGCTTCCGAGTGGCGCAGCGGTCTAAGGCACTGCAGCTCAGTGCTTGAGGCGTCACTACAGACACTTTGGTTCGAATCCAGGCTGTATCTCAACCGGCCGTGATTGGGCGTCTCGTAGGGTATCGCACAATTGGCCCAGCGTCGTCCGGGTTTGGCCGTCATTGTAAATACAATTTGTTCTTAATTGACATGCCTAATTAAATGAAGGTTTTTACTTCACTACATTCCTAAAGAAAATGATGTACTTTTTACTCCGTACATTTTCCCTGATACCCAAAACTATTCTTTACATTTTGAATGCTTATCAGGACACGACAATTGTTTAATTCACACACTTATCAAGAGAACATCCCTACTGCATCTGATCTGGCCGACTCACTAAACACATGCTTCGTTTATAAATGATGTCTGAGTGTTGGAGTCTGTCCCTGGCCATCTGTAAATTAATAAAGAACAACAAAAAGGTGCCATCTGGTTTGCTTTACTTTTGATACCTAAGTATATTTTAGCAATTACATTTACTTTAGATACTTAAGTATATTTTAAACCATTTACTTTGAGACTTTTACGCAAGTAGTATTTTACTTATACTTGAGTCATTTTATATTAAGGTATCTTTACTTTTACTCAAGTTTGACAAGTGGGTACTTTTTCCACGTGGAGCTACAACAACGATGTGTGCTGTTGGGGGACTGGAGTTGGGAAACACTGATGTAAGGAAACAGACACCGTTTCAATCTTGTCAATAGGCAATATTTTACTCTCAAATGAACAGACTAAGTAGGGCAGTAGAAGACACACAACCAGCTTTCTGGATCAGTCCTTCTAGAATGCTCCACAGATGGACAGTCATCAAACCATTGTTGTCTAGGACCCTGAGATGGGCCATTAATCATCACTGTTCTGTAAATCAAGGTTAGCGACCCAACCCTGGCAGTCTCCTGTGAATTGACGTGTGCCCAATTGAATTGAGTGGTTTGCTATTATTCTGTAAATGTATTGTAAATAAATTGTAAATGGTCACTCAAAACCGGTTCAGGCCAATTTGACAACACAATCTCACATTCAATTCGTGCATGTACATAATGTATTTCAGCATGTTGTTTTGTTGTTTAATTCGTGAGAAAAGACAAGAATTTAAACACGATAGCCTATATTTCTATTTTTCTTCGTTATTGAATGTTATGAATATACCTTAATGTTATATTTATTTAATCCCGTTTATAAATGGTGTTTGTATTGCTATATATATTGTTTTCGATTTTTCTGAGCAGACTTTCTGATCAGAATTTGTGAGAAAAGACACACATTTATGTGCGACTTAATCCGTGGGAAAAACATTTTTATTAATGCCACTGCTGTTTTCTATGTTTGATTTCGCTTATAAATTAAAGTAGTGCACTATATAGCGCTGTGGTCTAAAGTAGTGCACTATATAGGCCTGTGGTCTGAATACATTCTTCATAACGCATTTCATATTTCGTGGAGCCTAAATCACACAATTTTGAATTGATACTTGTGTTTTCCTGACTCTTATTTTAAAACGACATGCTCTAATCTAACTGTAGAGCTGCAAGTCTACAGGCCTAATCATAGGCGGAAATCCCAGGGGGGACGGGGGGGACACGACCCCCCCATCCTGGGAAAAATATGATTTGTCCCCCCCAATCTATCACTGTAAACATAACTATGTAATTTCAATAATATTAATAATACGCAATGAAAGCAGTTGTGCTGATTATAGACACTTAATAGCGCCTTTTTAAGTTTCAAAAGATTGCGACCACCCCTCCCTTTGCCTCACAATGGTTTGATCCACTGCCAGTTCTTTAGCTGGCAAGGTAATAGAGGGTTCGTATCTACTGTCTGAAAGGCACATGTACGTAACTGACGTGAGGTTAATCCAGTCAATCGCGCCATAGCAATGTTTACATTTTTATGTTGGCAGGGTTCACACACTAGCTGAATTTGCAGAGCTAGCGCGCAAACTAAAGCAAACATTAACTAGCAAGCTAGCTAGTACCTATTCCATGAATGTGGCGTCGTCAAAGATGGAATCTTTGCTATCGTTAGTTTATTCCAAGATCAGCTGCTGTAGTGCTTCAAAGTCCCTGTGATAAGGTTGGCGATAAACTGAAGTCCAAACTGAACAGAACTACACTCTCTTATACCATTGTCTTAAATATATTTAATGGTCTCGTTGCAAAAGCTAAATTGTCGCTAGTGAACTTTTTTACATTTATTTTATTTCACCTTTTTTTTTTTTAAGATTATGGCAAACACCACAGAAACGGAGTTGGTGCTCGCTAGCTTTACAAATTCAGCTATTGTTGGAAGCCAGCCAATATGAAACAAACTATATTAAAATTAGAAAAGGTTGTAGCATATGTTGTGTAAATGTGTGTGTGTGCAGCTAGACCGGCCAGCCAGCCAGCCAGGTAGAAAAATTGCAGAAAAAAGTAAAAAGACGGACATCAGAGTATTTTTCAGTACACCAAAACGCAAAGTAAGAACTCTAGTAGCCTAATATCTCAAAGACGAGTTGATAAAATGTTCATAAGAAAGAAGTGAAATGCTAATGGAATGTTTCACAATGATGTCATTAGGCAGAGCAGGCAACAGATGGCACACAGACAGCAGAGCTGGGGACAGATAGGCAGGGACAGACTGGCAGAGACAGGGAGTCTCAGGTAAGTTTGTTGAGTCTTTGTTTGGCAACATTATGAAAGGTTCTCAATTTTTTTTACTTGTAAAATAGGGACATAATTGGAAAATGCCATGGATACCCCCGCTCTCAACTTAAACTGATGACTAAACTAAGATTTGTTTATGGCAATGGTATTGCTGTTGTGATTAATTGTGTAGTTTTGGGTACCGGTAGTTAGGAGTACGGCAAACACCTTATTTATTTTCTAGGAGACAGACTGAGTCTGTGAGGGTGGTGAAAGGGAAAGAGCCAGGGAGAGAGACTTCAGAGAACAATGTCACAGCCACGGCAGGACCAGGTGTCACCCTTGTTGCCAGCAGCACCAGTATAGGGGACAGTGGCACAGCATTGTCCAGTTACCTCAGTGATGGCACAAAACCATATCAGCCACACCCACAATTTTTGAACTGCAAACTCTTGCCAACAGAGTGTTGACGTTTCAAGAGGCCCCAAAGCACAGAATGAAATTCTGAACATCATGGCCAATACAATCATTCGAGGCATTGCAGCTGAGATTAGATCTCTTCCGATTGTACAATTTTCATTAATTGTTGATGGTACTCAAGATGTCTCTGGTGCTGAACAGGAGAGTGTCTTTTTGCATTATGTTGACCATGACCTTGTCCCTCACGAGGAGTTTATTGGGCTATACAGGGTGTCGGAGACAACAGGCGAGGGCATTGCGAAAGTGGCAACTGAAGTGTTGTTGAGGCTCAATTTGCCCATGTCTGGCTTACGTGGGCAGAGTTACGATGGTGCCTCAAACATGGCAGGAAAATACACAGGTGCACAGGCAATTGTGAGAAGGCAGCAGCCATTAGCCCTCTATGTCCATTGTGGAGCACACTGTGTAAATCTGATTACACAGGCTGGCTGCTCAGCCTCCCCACTGATCCGGGATTCCCTTTCTTGGGTCCATCAGTTAGGTGTCCTCTATGACCAGTCAGGAAAGTTTAAGAGCATGTTTGAATCAATTGCCACGTCCAAAGAAACACATCTGCCCACCCGGAAACCCCTATGTCCAACAAGGTGGACTGTGCGGAATACTGCTATTAGAGCTGTGCTAGGGCAGTATGAGCGGGTACTAAGCAGCCTAGAGGAGAGTAGTTTTTAGTACATGACAGTACACGACAGTACACTTACAAATTATTTATTTCATGTTATTTTATTTAAAATTGCATACTTTGACAATGCCCTATATAGTGCACTACTTTAGACCACAACCCTATATAGTGCACTACTTTAGACCACAGCCCTATATAGTGCACTACTTTAGACCACAGGCCTAAATCGTGCCCTACTTTAGACCACAGTCCTAAATCGTGCCCTACTTTAGACCACAGGCCTATATAGTGCACTACTTTAGACCACAGCCCCATATAGTGCCCTACTTTAGACCACAGCCCTATGGCCCCTGATCAAAAGTAGGGCACTATTTAGGAAATACAATGCCATTTGGGACACAAACATGATGTGCAGACAGGGACATCTTTTTAGGGACACCTAGCTAATAATTAAGACACACAGGAGCAGCCAATACAGATATTATTGTTATTATTATAGCAGTTGTGTTGTTGTCAATAGTAATGATATTATAATAGTGATATTAGGCCCAGGGGCGAAAATCTGATATCAACCTTGGAGGGGACAATTACATTACATTTTCTCAAGAGCAATTCCTGAGGGGGACACCAAAAGTAGTGCTGTAACACATAGCCTACGTTGTAATATGTTAAATGTATATTGAGGAACCATAATTCCTACAACTGAATAATTGATAGGTACAGTAGTTAACTGAAGGGTTTAACCAACTTGTTCAAATGTTTAAATCATTATAATACTACTACTAATAATAGTTATAGCAGTGCTCCTTACCAGTCCAGTATGTATGCAGGTATTCATACTTACAACTAGCAATATCAAGAAAGGCCAGTAGGTAGCAATGGTACTGTACACTGTATGGGTGTAGTTTTCATAAATACAATGAACATGGTGTGATCTCATCTAAAATAATCTCCATTGAGAACCATCACAAAGTTAGTCTCCGTATTGAATTGACCTTTTAATTTGACTTTTTCTGATACGTTTATATAGTCATTAAATGTGCCACTGGCCTGAGTCTACTACAATATCTTTACAAGAACAAAAAGCTTAAAATAAGTACAGTTCTAAAAGCAAAATAACTACTTCAATGAAAAACCCAAATAAATCAAACAAAATATCCTTCAGTCAGTGTCTCAACTCTTCAAACAGCAGCTATGGACAAGTATGTCACACAAAGTATGCAATTTAAAATAAAATAACATGAAATAAATAATTTGTAAGTGTACTGTCATGTACTAAAAACTGAAAACTACTAAACAAAAGAACAAATATCAATTACACCAGGGGTTCTCAAACAGGGGTCCATGGACTAATTGCAAGGTGTCCGTGAAATAAAAAAGTTTAATGAATGTAGTCAGTACCACAAGGTTTCCAGTAAGTTTACATATAATATAGAGGGGGTGGTGGTCCCTGAGGACCGCTGAAAACCTTGCCTGCCTTGCCTCAAAATATGCAGGGGTTCCAGTACCCAAAAAAGGTTGAGAACCACTGCTATACACACTACTGAACAAAAGAACCGAACATATGTTTGCGGGTTTCAATGGATCCAACAAATTGCTGGCAGATATTTTCCCTCTTGAGACTGTCCAGCCTGTCTTTATGTACATTACAGACAACTACGCCGTTCAGTCTCTCTTGGCCCATGCTAGCCCGTAGCCAAGTCTTTAACCTGCGGAGTGCACTGAAACTCCTCTCAGCCTCACATGAAGACACTGGCACCACAAACAAAATTCTGATCAGCACCTCAACTTGGTCAAACAACCCCCGCACCTCCACTGGAAGCCTCCTGAGGACCTCTGCTGCCTCTCCACTGCTGCTACAGGGGTATTTGTTGTGAAAGAGAGGGATCTGCACTGAAAGAGAATCTATGTTCAGCTCAGGGTACTGATCTAGAGACTCATCCAACTCCCCCGTGAGAAGCGCTCTTTCCAACTTTTGCAGGACGTTTAGACTGTCCTGGTCAAAACGGTCGCCAAACTGAACCTCCACACCATCCAACACTTAAAAAAATTCTGCCCTATAGTGATCCACTGCTTTGCCAGCAAATCGTCTTGAGTGCGTCTCAATGGATTCAATGGATTCAATAGAGTCAATCAAAGTTGTTGCTTTCTCATACAGTGCAAGGTAGCTTTCGTCATTTCTCTTGCCCCTAAGAGATGACCGCACACACTCGACTGCAGCCTGCATACCAGAGACAGTCTGAGTTTTCTTCTGCAGTGAAATGTTTAGACATTCAAGCTCTCCAAGAACAGCAGAGGCAAGTGTGAGGCCCAACACAGTCTTGCCTTTGCTGAAGTGCTCGAATAAGCCACTGGCAGTTGAAGCTGTCTTGGATGCAGTTTTTGCCATCTCCTCTAGGCTGCTGAGTACCCGCTCATACTGCCCTAGCACAGCTCTAATAGCAGTATTCCGCACAGTCCACCTTGTTGGACATAGGGGTTTCAGGGTGGTCAGATTTGTATCTTTGGACGTGGCAATTGATTCAAACATGCTCTTAAACTTTCCTGACTGGCCATAGAGGACACCTAACTGATGGACCCAAGAAAGGGAATCCCGGATCAGTGGGGAGGCTGAGCAGCCAGCCTGTGTAATCAGATTTACACAGTGTGCTCCACAATGGACATAGAGGGCTAATGGCTGCTGCCTCCTCACAATTGCCTGTGCACCTGTGTATTTTCCTGCCATGTTTGAGGCACCATCGTAACTCTGCCCACGTAAGCCAGACATGGGCAAATTGAGCCTCAACAACACATCAGTTGCCACTTTCGCAATGCCCTCGCCTGTTGTCTCCGACACCCTGTATAGCCCAATAAACTCCTCGTGAGGGACAAGGTCATGGTCAACATAACGCAAAAAGACACTCTCCTGTTCAGCACCAGAGACATCTTTAGTACCATCAACAATTAATGAAAATTGTACAATCGGAAGAGACCTAATCTCAGCTGCAATGCCTCGAATGATTGTATTGGCCATGATGTTCAGAATTTCATTCTGTGCTTTGGGGCCTGTGTACATTGTGGTACGCTCTGTTAACCACTTCAATAAAATGGGATCATCCTCTTCTGCCCTGAGTTTCAAAAGCTGGTATAAATTCCCACTGTCATCCGTGTGGCCTCTAAAGGCTTGTCCCTGTCTTACTACATGCCGCACCGAACTAACAATTTTCATCAAGCAATGCCTTGCGTCCTCCTGCTGTTTACCCCACGCGCTGGATAACTGGACACTGATTGGATTTAGCTGGTGTGCTGTTACAGTTACAAAGTGGCGGTGGGTTTGGCAGTTTTGATGTGCTGTGAATTTTTCAATGGCTTTTCTCCAGTTCCTAAATCCTGCACTAATGAAGGCAGCATCTGCTCTTTGGCCAAAAGATGGCTGGCTTAAAAACCCTTGTCTACAGTGAAAACACAACACTCCTTTTATTGATGGATTATAATGTAGCCAGGGGAAATCATGAAACCATCTCTCTTGAAACGTCAACACTCTGTTTGCAAGAGTTTGCGGTTCTATAAATTGTGGGTGTGGCTGATATGGTTTTGTGCCATCACTGAGGTAACTGGACGATGCTGTGCCACTGTCCCCTATACTGGTGCTGCTGGCAACAAGGGTGACACCTGGTCCTGCCGTGGCTGTGACACTGTCCTCTGAAGTCTCTCTCCTTGGCTCTTTCCCTTTCACCACCCTCACTGACTCACAGTCTGTCTCCTAGAAAAGAAATAAGGTGTTTGCTGTACTCCTAACTACCGGTACCCAAAACTACACAATTAATCACAACAGCAATACCATTGCCTTAAACAAATCTTGGTTCAGTCACCAGTTTAAGTTGAGAGTGAGGGTATCCATGGCATTTTCCAATTATGTCCCTATTTTACAAATCAAAAAAATTGAGAACCTTTCATAATGTTGCCAAACAAAGACTCAACAAACTTACCTGAGACTCCCTGTCTCTGCCAGTCTGTCCCTGCATATCTGTCCCCAGCTCTGCTGTCTGTGTGCCATCTGTTGCCTGCTCTGCCTAATGACATCATTGTGAAACATTTCCATTAGCATTTCACTTCTTTCTTATGAACATTTTATCAACTCGTCTTTGAGATATTAGGCTACTAGAGTTCTTACTTTGCGTTTTGGTGTACTGAAAAATACTCTGATGTCCGTCTTTTTACTTTTTTCTGACATTTTTCTACCTGGCTGGCTGGCTGGCTGACCGGTCTAGCTGCACACACACACATTTACACAACACATGCTGCAACGTTTTGAAATTTTAACATAGTTTGTTTCATATTGGCAGGCTTCCAACAATAGCTGAATTTGCAAAGCTAGCGAGCACCAATTCCGTTTCTGTGGTGTTTGCTATAATCTTTGCTACCTGGTTAAAGGTGAAGAAAAAAAAAAATTCACTAGCGACAATTTAGCTTTTGCAACGAGACCATTAAATATATTTAACACAATGGTATAAGAGAGTGTAGTTCTGTTCAGTTTGGACTTCAGTTTATCGCTAACCTTATCACAGGGACTTTGAAGCACTACAGCTGCATGCTAATCTTGGAATAAACTGACGATAGCAAATATTCCATCTTTGACGACGCCACATAAATGGAATAGGTACTAGCTAGCTTGATAGTTAATGTTTGCTTTAGTTTGCGCGCTAGCTCTGCAAATTCAGCTAGTGTGTGAACCCTGCAACATTAAAAAAATATATACATTGCTATGGCGCGATTGACTGGATTACCTCACGTCAGTTACGTACACTGAGTGCCTTTCGGACAGTAGATACAAACCCTCTATTACCTTGCAAGCTAAAGAACTGGCAGTGGATCAAATCATTGTGGGGCAAAGGGCGGGGGGGTCGCAATCTTGTGAAATTTAAAAACGCGCTATTAAGTGTCTATAATCAGCACAAGTGCTTTCATTGCGTATTATTAATATTATTGAAATTACATAGTTATGTTTACAGTGATATATTGGGGGGGACAAATCATATTTTTCCCAGGATGGGGGGGGTCGTGTCCCCCCCGTCCCCCCTGGGATTTCCGCCTATGTACAGCTCTATCTATGTCTCGCCCAGTGGTGTAAAGTACTTTAGTGAAATACTTGAAAGTACTACTTAAGTAGTTTTTGGGGTATCTGTCCTTTACTTGGGCTTCCGAGTGGCGCAGCGGTCTAAGGCACTGCAGCTCAGTGCTTGAGGCGTCACTACAGACACCTTGGTTCGAATCCAGGCGGTATCTCAACCGGCCGTGATTTGGAGTCCCATAGGGTATCGAACAATTGGCCCAGCTTCGTCCGGGTTTTTCCGTCATTGTAAAGATGAATTTGTTCTTAATTGACATGCCTAATTAAATGAAGGTTTTTACTGTTACTTCACTACATTCCTAAAGAAAATTATGTACTTTTTACTCCGTACATTTTCCCTCATACCCAAAACTATTCTTTACATTTTGAATGCTTATCAGGACACGACAATTGTTTAAATCACACACTTATCAAGAGAACATCCCTACTGCATCTGATCTGGCCGACTCACTAAACACATGCTTCGTTTATAAATGATGTCTGAGTGTTGGAGTGTGTCCCTGGCCATCTGTAAATTAATAAAGAACAACAAAAAGGTGCCATCTGGTTTGCTTTACTTTTTTACTTTTGATACATAAGTATATTTTAGCAATTACATTTACTTTAGATACTTAAGTATATTTTAAACCATTTACTCTTAGACTTTTACTCAAGTAATATTTTACCGGGTGACATTCACGGAGCTACAACAACGATGTGTGCTGTTGGGGGACTGGAGTTGGGAAACACTGATGTAAGGAAACAGACACCGTTTCAATCTTGTCAATAGGCAATATTTTACTCCCAAATTAACAGACTAAGTAGGGCAGTAGAAGACACACAACCAGCTTTCTGGATCAGCCCAGTCCTTCTAGAATGCTCCACAGATGGACAGTCATCAAACCATTGTTGTCTAGGACCCTGAGATGGGCCATTAATTATCACTGTTCTGTAAATCAAGGTTAGTGACCCAACCCTGGCAGTCTCCCGTGAATTGACGTGTGTCCAATTGAATTGAGTGGTTTGCTATTATTCTGTAAATGTATTGTAAATAAATTGTAAATGGTCACTCAAAACCGGTTCAGGCCAATTTGACAACACAATCTCACATTCAATTCGTGCATGTACATAATGTGTTTCAGCATGTTGTTTTGTTGTTTAATTCGTGAGAAAAGACAAGAATTTAAACACGATAGCCTATATTTCTATTGTTTCTTCCTTATTGAACGTTATGAATATACCTTAATGTTGTATTTATTTAATCCCGTTTATAAATGGTGTTTGTATTGCTATATATACTGTTTTCGATTTTTCTGAGCAGGCTTTCTGATCAGAATTTGTGAGAAAAGACACACATTTATGTGCGACTTAATACGGGGGAAAAACATTTTTATTAATGCCACTGCTGTTTTCTATGTTTGATTTCGCTTAATAATTTGGGATACTGGTGCACTTGTAGCCAGAAAGGCCCTTTTTCGTGAAGGCAACAGTACACGATATTCTTCATAACGCATTTCATATTTCGTGGAGCCTAAATCACACATTTCTCTTCATAATGCATTTAATACAAGTTAAACAGGTTAATGTAAAATAATGAATTGTGTTGGTTGACACTTGTGGCTCTTACAAGGCCGTTTCATTATGATTATTACGGTGTCAATCATGTTAGCGAGTCAGAAATGTCAGTTTTCAAGTACTGACAAGCACTTGAATGCTGTCTAATGCTGGCTTCATATTCTCCTGGGACACTGGACAATGGGAAGTCGTATCTCCGACATGATTGTGTTCAAGTTCTTTTCAAGTCGGAACAATTCATTAACCAATAGATTGACAACAACATTTTCAATATTTCCCACCTGTATTTACATTTTTTAGGGTAATTCAAGTGAAACTTCCCAGTCGGAACTAGGTATTTCCGATAATTCCGATTGCACGTGAACGTGGCATTAGTATGTGTGATCGACAACAGTTGGGGCTGGTTCGCGGTGTGTCCAGCCCCAAAACGCATTCCCGACCACCGCGGACTGAGTGTCAGTATCCTGCTGTGTGTCCGTGCAGTCAACTAGTAGAATTATTGTCTGTGACGTAAGTGTGGGGATTATTATTAAGGTTCTGGTCGTCTGAGACACCAACAAGTAGGCTATACAATAAACAAGATCACTTTAGAACGAAGAAACTAAAGTAATAATAATTAAACAATCAAATAATATATATATATACAATTATCATATGTTTGGTTGCTTTGAGACTGAGTCGTGTCTACACAATATTATTTACAACGAGCGGTTCCCATCCTTTTCAAGTAGACTAAATCTGTCTGCAGTTTTATGTTGTAGGGGATCTTTTCCATTAAATACAGTTCTTTCAGTGTACCGCTCCACTCTTCCATAGTATGAATGTCCTCATTTAACCAATGCTCTATAATACATGTCTTGTCTGCAGACAAGAGGATATTCAACAGGTAGGCATCTTGAAACCGTTCAGGGTTTACTCAAGGTAATGGACCTCTTTGGGCTCTCTGCCAGGGAACATTTAAATACATATATGTGTATATATATATATTTTTTAAATGCAGTCAGAAAACACATGTTGGCCGACCAAAACCCTTGCCGGTGATATGCAGTCATAAAACATATGTTGGCCGACCAAAACCCCTGCCGGTGATATGCAGTCAGAAAACACATGTTGGCCGACCAAAACCCCTGCCGGTGATACGCAGTCATAAAACATATGTTGGCCCACCAAAACCCTTGCCGGTGATATGCAGTCATAAAACATATGTTGGCCGACCAAAACCCCTGCCGGTGATATGCAGTCATAGAACATATGTTGGCCCACCAAAACCCTTGCCGGTGATATGCAGTCATAAAACATATGTTGGCCGACCAAAACCCCTGCCGGTGATATGCAGTCATAAAACATATGTTGGCCGACCAAAACCGTTCAAAAGTTTGGGGTCACTTAGAAATGTCCTTTCCAAAAGAAAAGCATATATTTTGTCCATTAAAATAACATCATTGATCAGAAATACAGTGCTTAATGTTGTAATGTTGTGCCATTGGATGGTTGCTGATAATGGGCCTCTGTACGACTATGTAGATATTCCATAAAAAATCTGCCGTTTCCAGCTACAACAGTCATTTACAACATTAACAATGTAATTCTCTCTCATTAGAGAATTAGACGTTTATCCACGTTTCTCCCTGCTACTTTGGGAAGGAAAAAACGGAACTGTTGTTCCCTTTACCCCTACCTACACCTACAAATGACCTCGACTAACCTGTACCCCTACCTACACCTACAAATGACCTCGACTAACCTGTACCCCTACCTACACCTACAATTGACCTCGACTAACCTGTACCCCTACCTACACCTACAAATGACCTCGACTAACCTGTACCCCTACCTACACCTACAAATGACCTCGACTAACCTGTACCCCTACCTACACCTACAAATGACCTCGACTAACCTGTACCCCTACCTACACCTACAAATGACCTCGACTAACCTGTACCCCTACCTACACCTACAAATGACCTTGACTAACCTGTACCCCTACCTACACCTACAAATGACCTCGACTAACCTGTACCCCGACCTACACCTACAAATGACCTCGACTAACCTGTACCCCTACCTACACCTACAAATGACCTCGACTAACCTGTACCCCTACCTACACCTACAAATGACCTCGACTAACCTGTACCCCGACCTACACCTACAAATGACCTCGACTAACCTGTACCCCTACCTACACCTACAAATGACCTCGACTAACCTGTACCCCTACCTACACCTACAAATGACCTCGACTAACCTGTACCCCTACCTACACCTACAAATGACCTCGACTAACCTGTACCCCTACCTACACCTACAAATGACCTCGACTAACCTGTACCCCTACCTACACCTACAAATGACCTCGACTAACCTGTACCCCTACCTACACCTACAAATGACCTCGACTAACCTGTACCCCTACCTACACCTACAAATGACCTCGACTAACCTGTACCCGTACCTAAACCTACAAATGACCTCGACTAACCTGTACCCCTACCTACACCTACAAATGACCTGGACTAACCTGTACCCCTACCTACACCTACAAATGACCTCGACTAACCTGTACCCCTACCTACACCTACAAATGACCTGGACTAACCTGTACCCCTACCTACACCTACAAATGACCTCGACTAACCTGTACCCCGCACATTGACTCAATACTGGAACCCACATCCTCCTTATTGTTATTTTATTGTGTTTCTTTTGATTTTTTTATTTAGTTCATTCAGTAAATATTTCTTAACTCTATTTCTTGAACTGCATTGTTGGTTAACCTTGTAAGTAAGTATTTCACGGTCAGGTCTAAACCTGTTGTATTCGGCGCATGTGACAAATACAATTTGAATTGATACTTGTGTTTTCCTGACTCTTATTTTAAAACGACATGCTCTAATCTAACTGTAGAGCTGCAAGTCTACAGGCCTAATATCACTATTATAAGAGCATTACTATTGACAACAACACAACTGCTTTAATAATAACAATAATATCTGTATTGGCTGCTCCTGTGTGTCTTAATTATCAGTGAGGTGTCCCTAAAAAGGTGTCCCTGTCTGCACATCATGTTTGTGTTCCAAATGGCATTGTATTTCCTAAATAGTGCCCTACTTTTGATCAGGGGCCATAGGGCTGTGGTCTAAAGTAGTGCACTATATAGGGCTGTGGTCTAAAGTAGTGCACTATATAGGGCTGTGGTCTAAAGTAGTGCACTATATAGGGCTGTGGTCTAAAGTAGTGCACTATATAGGGCATTGTCTACAGGTGGACTTTAGATCTTAGTGGTAAAGGTGTTCTTTATGCTGGGAATCTTTTTAGACTGGTTAGTTATAAAAGCAACATGTTTCATGGAGCCACGACTGAGATGAGAAGATGTACAATAACCAAAGATTCACCTTAGTAATGATTTATTTTATAACACATTCTACAAAACACAGTAACTACATACTGTTCCACACTGATGTCCTCAGCATTAGGAAAGACAGAGGAGAAGAAAATAACCCTTAAACGGTCCACCCTTAAACCGGGGTGGTAGCTTTTTATGCCAATTCAACCCTGCACGTTAGAGGCTGCTGCACTATATACACAGACACTCCGACATTGCTCATCATAATATTTATATATTTCTTCATTCCATTATTTTAATTTTAGATTTATGTGTATTGTTGTGAATAGTTAGATACTACTGCACTGTTGGAGCTAGGAACACAAGCATTTCGCTACACCCACAATAACATCTGCTAAATATGTGTATGTGACACAATAAAATGTGATTTATAGACCTGCATTATCATTATAACGTTGGGCCCATATAACTTCACACACTTTCAGTTCAAAACTGGGTTGACACTTGGGATGGGAATGGGGAGTCATTTAAGACGCAGACCTCGTTACTAAACTGTTTAAATCCTTCCTTCTTTGCCGTCTTTCTTCAATTCGATGGATTTCAACGTAACTTTATTAATCACCCCAAAGGGAAAATCATTATTGGTGATTGAGGTGATCATTGATCTGATATGATAACAGATGGACTTTTGTGTAGATTGTTGCGTGTGTATTTATTTGACTGTAAGTAAATTCCTCCATCTCCCCATTCCTCTAATCCCTGTATTCCCCTCCGTCCCCATCCCTCTCTCCAAACCCCGACTCCCCCAACTCCCGTCCCCGTCCCTGCCTGGACTGGTCATTTCAGTAGGATGGCTGTTTATGTAGTTTCTATTGTGTGTTTTATAATATTGTCTGTTTCAGTTGTTGTTTCTTTGTCATTTCCATTGTGTTATAAAATCGTTTTGGTCGTAGTGAACAGCAAGGACGTCGAAGCATAGTGAACAGCAAGGAAGTTCACTGTATATAGACTTTTTTCTATTGTGTTATTGACTGTACGCTTGTTTATTCCATGTGTAACTCTGTGTTGTTGTTTGTGTCGCACTGCTTTGCTTTATCTTGGCCAGGTCGCAGTTGTAAATGAGAACTTGACCTCAACTGGCCTATTTGGTTAAATAAAGGTGAAATCAAATAAATATTTTAAAAAGCAGTTTTGAATTTTAACAGTTATTTTACTGATATTTTCTTATTAAAATAGGCTATTATCAAACAGCTTCCTATAACTAAGAATTAGAAGTCCTATCAATTTAGAACATAGAATAGATTAAACAGTTATATTTGAAGTTTTTAATATTGTTGAGGTGTAAAATTGTATCCCAAATAGTTGATGTTCTAAAATGACCAATTTAGCAGTTGTCAGTTTGAACCATTTGATTGGCTGTTGTCACGCATCGCGGACTCCGCACAACGCCATCTGATTGGCTGTTTAACAAAACACCGACAGGTTAAAACGTGAACCTTGTCAAATTTGCCTTCAGTTGAGTTGTCAGTTTAGACCCAGCGTTCTTTATTCTGGTACATTCTGATCGTGATCAGACACTAGTCTGTGGGGATATAAAAAATACAAGTGTGAGAATGAACGCTATGATTTGTCAACTCATAGACCTACCGCCTTACACGGAGTCCGAAAACAAGAGTTTCGACCCGTGGCGGGACTACTTGAAGCTGGCTGACCTCGTGCGGGAGATGCAGTTAGGAAACTTCACCTCAGAACCGTCAACCGTTGAGGGTCATGACACCGGGATATGCTCGACCATGGTGGAATTTGAAGAGTTTCTGCCGCGAGCCTTGCTGTCACCGATAACACCTGTGGTGACACCACCCCTACGGCACGAAATGGAACCCCTGGATTCAGAAATCGACCTCTTGCATGAAGACGCTCCTTTATGGCCGAGCAGCACCGAAGGTCCCGAGCCCCCTACAGCAGCGTCCAGATCCCCCGCTGGCACCTGGGGCCAGAGTGGGAGAAACACGCCGGAGGAGGTGCCATCACCTGAGCGCAAGTTCTGCAGCTTCTGCAAACACAACGGGCCAGGATGGGGACATGATGTGCCCGTACCTGCGGCTGTATGTCTGCCCTCTCTGAGGGGCCACCCGGGCCCAAGCCGCCACCGAGCACCATTGTCCCCTGGTCGAAACCACCTACAGCTCTGTCTATGTCTCGCCCAGTGGTGTAAAGTACTTTAGTGAAATACTTGAAAGTACTACTTAAGTAGTTTTTGGGGTATCTGTCATTTATTTGGGCTTCCGAGTGTCGCAGCGGTCTAAGGCACTGCAGCTCAGTGCTTGAGGCGTCACTACAGACACCTTGGTTCGAATCCAGGCTGTATCTCAACCGGCCGTGATTGGGAGTCCCATAGGGTATCGAACAATTGGCCCAGCATCGTCCGGGTTTGGCCGTCATTGTAAAGATGAATTTGTTCTTAATTGACATGTCTAATTAAATGAAGGTTTTTACTGTTACTTCACTACATTCCTAAAGAAAATTATGTACTTTTTACTCCGTACATTTTCCCTGATACCCAAAACTATTCTTTACATTTTGAATGCTTATCAGACACGACAATTGTTTAATTCACACACTTATCAAGAGAACATCCCTACTGCATCTGATCTGGCCGACTCACTAAACACATGCTTCGTTTATAACTGATGTCTGAGTGTTGGAGTGTGTCCCTGGCCATCTGTAAATTAATAAAGAACAACAAAAAGGTGCCATCTGGTTTGCTTTACTTTTTACTTTTGATACCTAAGTATATTTTAGCGATTACATTTACTTTAGATACTTAAGTATATTTTAAATCATTTACTTTTAGACTTTTACTCAAGTAGTATTTTACCGGGTGACATTCACTTATACTTGAGTCATTTTATATTAAGGTATCTTTACTTTTACTCAAACTTGACAAGTGGGTACTTTTTCACTTGGAGCTACAACAACGATGTGTGCTGTTGGGGGACTGGAGTTGGGAAACACTGATGTAAGGAAAAAGACACCGTTTCAATCTTGTCAATAGGCAATATTTTACTCCCAAATGAACAGACTAAGTAGGGCAGTAGAAGACACACAACCAGCTTTCTGGATCAGCCCAGTCCTTCTAGAATGCTCCACAGATGGACAGTCATCAAACCATTCTTGTCTAGGACCCTGAGATGGGCCATTAATCATCACTGTTCTGTAAATCAAGGTTAGTGACCCAACCCTGGCAGTCTCCCGTGAATTGACGCATTCCCAATTGAATTGAGTGGTTTGCTATTATTCTGTAAATGTATTGTAAATAAATTGTAAATGGTCACTCAAAACCGGTTCAGGCCAATTTGACAACACAATCTCACATTCAATTCGTGCATGTACATAATGTATTTCAGCATGTTGTTTTGTTGTTTAATTCGTGAGAAAAGAGAAGAATTTAAACACGATAGCCTATATTTCTATTGTTTCTTCGTTATTGAACGTTATGAATATACCTTAATGTTGTATTTATTTAATCCCGTTTATAAATGGTGTTTGTATTGCTATATATATTGTTTTCGATTTTTCTGAGCAGACTTTCTGATCAGAATTTGTGAGAAAAGACACACATTTATGTGCGACTTAGTCCGTGGGAAAAACATTTTTATTAATGCCACTGCTGTTTTCTATGTTTGATTTCGCTTATAAATTAAAGTAGTGCACTATATAGCGCTGTGGTCTAAAGTAGTGCACTATATAGGCCTGTGGTCTGAATACATTCTTCATAACGCATTTCATATTTCGTGGAGCCTAAATCACACAATTTTGAATTGATACTTGTGTTTTCCTGACTCTTATTTTAAAACGACATGCTCTAATCTAACTGTAGAGCTGCAAGTCTACAGGCCTAATATCACTATTATAATATCATTACTATTGACAACAACACAACTGCTATAATAATAACAATAATATCTGTATTGGCTGCTCCTGTGTGTCTTAATTATTAGCTAGGTGTCCCTAAAAAGATGTCCCTGTCTGCACATCATGTTTGTGTCCCAAATGGCATTGTATTTCCTAAATAGTGCCCTACTTTTGATCAGGGGCCATAGGGCTGTGGTCTAAAGTAGGGCACTATATAGGGCTGTGGTGAAAAGTAGTGCACTATATTGGGCTGTGGTGAAAAGTAGTGCACTATATTGGGCTGTGGTGAAAAGTAGTGCACTATATAGGGCTGTGGTGAAAAGTACTGCACTATATAGGGTTGTGGTCTAAAGTAGTGCACTATATAGGGCTGTGGTCTAAAGTAGTGCACTATATAGGGCTGTGGTCTAAAGTAGTGCACTATATAGGGCTGTGGTCTAAAGTAGTGCACTATATAGGGCTGTGGTCTAAAGTAGTGCACTATATAGGCCTGTGGTCTAAAGTAGTGCACTATATAGGGCTGTGGTGAAAAGTAGTGCACTATATAGGGTTGTGGTCTAAAGTAGTGCACTATATAGGCCTGAGGTCTAAAGTAGTGCACTATATAGGGCTGTGGTCTAAAGTAGTGCACTATATAGGCCTGTGGTCTAAAGTAGTGCACTATATAGGGCTGTGGTCTAAAGTAGTGCACTATATAGGCCTGTGGTCTAAAGTAGTGCACTATATAGGGCTGTGGTGAAAAGTAGTGCACTATATAGGGTTGTGGTCTAAAGTAGTGCACTATATAGGCCTGAGGTCTAAAGTAGTGCACTATATAGGGCATTGTCTACAGGTGGACTTTAGATCTTAGTGGTAAAGGTGATCTTTATGCTGGGAATCTTTTTAGACTGGTTAGTTATAAAAGCAACATGTTTCATGGAGCCACGACTGAGATTAGGAGATGTACAATAACCAAAGATTCACCTTAGTAATTGTCACGTCCTGACCATAGTTCTTATGTGTGTTGCTTGTTTTAGAGTTGGTCAGGATGTGAGCTGGGTGGGCATTCTATGTTGTGTGTCTAGTTTGTCTGTTTCTGTGTTCAGCCTAATATGGTTCTCAATCAGAGGCAGCTGTCAATCGTTGTCCCTGATTGAGAATCATATATAGGTTGCTTGTTTTGTGTTGGGGATTGTGGGTGGTTGTCTTCTGTCTTTGTGTTCTGCACCAGATAGGACTGTCTCGGTTTTCACATTTTGTATTTTGTATAGTGTTCACGTTATTGTCTCTTCTTTATTAAATCATGTTGAACACTAGCCGCGCTGCGTTTTGGTCCTCTCCTTCACCCCAGGAAGAAAGCCGTTACAGTACTGATTTATTTATAACACATTCTACAAAACACAGTAACTACATACTGTTCCACACTGATGTCCTCAGCATTAGGAAAGACAGAGGAGAAGAAAATAACCCTTAAACCCGGTGGTAGCTTTTTATGCCAATTCAACCCTGCAAGTTAGAGGCTGCTGCACTATATACACAGACATGGAATCACTGGCTACTTTAATAATGTTTACATGTTGCTTTACTCATGTCATTTATATACTATACAGCATAGCGTAGTGGTTAGAGCGTTGTCCTAGCAACCGAAAGATCGCATCTCCGAGAGGACAAAGTACAAATCTGTCGTTCTTCCCCTGAACAAGGCAGTTAAACCACTGTTCCTAGGCCGTCATTGTAAATAAGAATTTGTTCTTAACTGACTTGCCTAGTTATATTATATTCTACTCTATTTATTTCATACTTTTAGATCTGTGTGTATTGTTGGGAATAGTTAGATACTACTGCACTGTTGGAGCTAGGAACACAAGCATTCCGCTACACCCACAATAACATCTGATAAATATTTTTATGTGACACAATAAAATGTGATTTATAGACCTGCATTATCATTATAACGTTGGGCCCATATAACTTCACACACTTTCAGTTCAAATCTGGGTTGATACTTGGGATGGGAATGGGGTGTCATTTAAGACGCAGACCTCGTTACTAAACTGTTTAAATCCTTCCTTCTTTGCCGTCTTTCTTCAATTCGATGGATTTCAACGTAACTTTATTAATCACCCCAAAGGGAAAATCATTATTGGTGATTGAGATAATCATTGATCTTATATGATAACAGATGGACTTTTGTGTAGATTGTTGCGTGTGTATTTATTTGACTGTAAGTAAATTCCTCCATCTCCCCATTCCTCTAATCCCTGTATTCCCCTCCGTCCCCCATCCCTCTCTCCAAACCTCGACTCCCCCAACTCCCGTCCCCGTCCCTGCCTGGACTGGTCATTTCAGTAGGATGGCTGTTTATGTAGTTTCCATTGTATGTTTTATAATATTGTCTGTTTCAGTTGTTGTTTCTTTGTCATTTCCATTGTGTATTAAAATTGTTTTGGTCGTAGTGAACAGCAAGGACGTCGAAGCATAGTGAACAGCAAGGAAGTTCACTGTATATAGACTTTTTTCTATTGTGTTATTGACTGTACGCTTGTTTATTCCATGTTTATTCCATTTATTCCTCTGTGTTGTTGTTTGTGTCGCACTGCTTTGCTTTATCTTGGCCAGGTCGCAGTTGTAAAAGAGAACTTGTTCTCAACTGGCCTATCTGGTTAAATAAAGGTGAAATCAAATAAATATTTAAAAAAGCAATTTTTAATTTTAACAGTTATTTTACTGATATTTTCTTATTAAAATAGGCTATTATCAAACAGCTTCCTATAACTAAGAATTAGAAGTCCTATCAATTTAGAACATAGAATAGATTAAACAGTTATATTTGAAGTTTTTAATATTGTATCCCAAATAGTTGAACCATTTGATTGGCTGTTGTCACGTGCAACGGACTCCGCACAACGCCATCTGATTGGCTGTTTAACAAAACACCGACAGGTTAAAACGTGAACCTTGTCAAATTTGCCTTCAGTTGAGTTGTCAGTTTAGACCCAGCGTTCTTTATTCTGGTACATTCTGATCGTTATCAGACACTAGTCTGTTGGGATATAAAAAATACAAGCGGGAGCATGAACGCTATGATTTGTCAACTCATAGACCTACCGCCTTACATGGAGTCCGAAAACAAGAGTTTCGACCCGTGGCGGGACTACTTGAAGCTGGCTGACCTAGTGCACGAGATGCAGTTAGGAAACTTCACCTCAGAACCGTCAACCGTTGAGGGTCATGACTCCGGTATATGCTCGACCATGGTGGAATTTGAAGAGTTTCTGCCGCGAGCCTTGCTGTCACCGATAACACCTGTGGCGACACCACCCCTATGGCACGAAATGGAACCCCTGTATTCAGAAATCGACCTCTTGCATGAAGACGCTCCTTTATGGCCGAGCAGCACCGAGGGTCCCGAGCCCCCTACAGCAGCGTCCAGATCCCCCGCTGGCACCTGGGGCCAGAGTGGGAGAAACACACCGGAGGAGGTGCCATCACCTGAGCGCAAGTTCTGCAGCTTCTGCAAACACAACGGGCCAGGATGGGGACATGATGTGCCCGTACCTGCGGCTGTATGTCTGCCGTCTCTGCGGGGCCACCGGGGCCCAAGCCGCCACCGAGCACCATTGTCCCCTGGTCGAAACCACCTACAGCTCTGTCTATGTCTCGCCCAGTGGTGTAAAGTACTTTAGTGAAATACTTGAAAGTACTACTTAAGTAGTTTTTGGGGTATCTGTCCTTTACTTGGGCTTCCGAGTGGCGCAGCGGTCTAAGGCACTGCAGCTCAGTGCTTGAGGCGTCACTACAGACACCTTGGTTCGAATCCAGGCGGTATCTCAACCGGCCGTGATTTGGAGTCCCATAGGGTATCGAACAATTGGCCCAGCATCGTCCGGGTTTGGCCGTCATTGTAAAGATGAATTTGTTCTTAATTGACATGTCTAATTAAATGAAGGTTTTTACTTTTACTTCACTACATTCCTAAAGAAAATGATGTACTTTTTACTCCGTACATTTTCCCTGATACCCAAAACTATTCTTTACATTTTGAATGCTTATCAGACACGACAATTGTTTAATTCACACACTTATCAAGAGAACATCCCTACTGTAGGCATCTGATCTGGCCGACTCACTAAACACATGCTTCGTTTATAAATGATGTCTGAGTGTTGGAGTCTGTCCCTGGCCATCTGTAAATTAATAAAGAACAACAAAAAGGTGCCATCTGGTTTGCTTTACTTTTTACTTTTGATAACTAAGTATATTTTAGCAATTACATTTACTTTACTTGAGTCATTTTATATTAAGGTATCTTTACTTTTACTCAAGTTTGACAAGTGGGTACTTTTTTCACTTGGAGCTACAACAACGATGTGTGCTGTTGGGGGACTGGAGTTGGGAAACACTGATGTAAGGAAACAGACACCGTTTCAATCTTGTCAATAGGCAATATTTACCTCCCAAATTAACAGACTAGGTAGGGCAGTAGAAGACACACAACCAGCTTTCTGGATCAGTCCTTCTAGAATGCTCCACAGATGGACAGTCATCAAACCATTGTTGTCTCGGACCCTGAGATGGGCCATTAATCACCACTGTTCTGTAAATCAAGGTTAGTGACCCAAACCTGGCAGACTCCCGTGAATTGACGTGTGTCCAATTGAATTGAGTGGTTTGCTATTATTCTGTAAATGTATTGTAAATAAATTGTAAATGGTCACTCAAAACCGGTTCAGGCCAATTTGACAACACAATCTCACATTCAATTCGTGCATGTACATAATGTATTTCAGCATGTTGTTTTGTTGTTTAATTCGTGAGAAAAGACAAGAATTTAAACACGATAGCCTATGTTTCTATTTTTCTTCGTTATTGAATGTTATGAATATACCTTAATGTTATATTTATTTAATCCCGTTTATAAATGGTGTTTGTATTGCTATATATATTGTTTTCGATTTTTCTGAGCAGACTTTCTGATCAGAATTTGTGAGAAAAGACACACATTTATGTGCGACTTAATCCGTGGGAAAAACATTTTTATTAATGCCACTGCTGTTTTCTATGTTTGATTTCGCTTATAAATTAAAGTAGTGCACTATATAGCGCTGTGGTCTAAAGTAGTGCACTATATAGGCCTGTGGTCTGAATACATTCTTCATAACGCATTTCATATTTCGTGGAGCCTAAATCACACAATTTTGAATTGATACTTGTGTTTTACTGACTCTTATTTTAAAACGACATGCTCTAATCTAACTGTAGAGCTGCAAGTCTACAGGCCTAATATCACTATTATAATATCATTACTATTGACAACAACACAACTGCTATAATAATAACAATAATATCTGTATTGGCTGCTCCTGTGTGTCTTAATTATTAGCTAGGTGTCCCTAAAAAGATGTCCCTGTCTGCACATCATGTTTGTGTTCCAAATGGCATTGTATTTCCTAAATAGTGCCCTACTTTTGATCAGGGGCCATAGGGCTGTGGTCTAAAGTAGGGCACTATATAGGGCTGTGGTCTAAAGTAGGGCACGATTTAGGCCTGTGGTCTAAAGTAGTGCACTATATAGGGCTGTGGTCTAAAGTAGTGCACTATATAGGGTTGTGGTCTAAAGTAGTGCACTATATAGGCCTGTGGTCTAAAGTAGTGCACTATATAGGGCATTGTCTACAGGTGGACTTTAGATCTTAGTGGTAAAGGTGATCTTTATGCTGGGAATCTTTTTAGACTGGTTAGTTATAAAAGCAACATGTTTCATAGAGCCACGACTGAGATGAGGAGATGTACAATAACCAAAGATTCACCTTAGTAATGATTTAATTTATAACACATTCTACAAAACACAGTAACTACATACTGTTCCACACTGATGTCCTCAGCATTAGGAAAGACAGAGGAGAAGAAAATAACCCTTAAACCGGGTGGTAGCTTTTTATGCCAATTCAACCCTGCAAGTTAGAGGCTGCTGCACTAAATACACAGACATGGAATCACTGGCTACTTTAATAATGGAACATTAATCACTTTAATAATGTTTACATGTTGCTTTACTCATCTCATATGTATATACTATATTCTATTCTACTGTATTTTAGTCAATGCCACTCCGACATTACTCAGCATAATATTTATATATTTCTTCATTCCATTATTTTAATTTTAGATTTGTGTGTATTGTTGTGAATAGTTAGATACTACTGCACTGTTGGAGCTAGGAACACAAGCATTTCGCTACACCCACAATAACATCTGCTAAATATGTGTATGTGACACAATAAAATGTGATTTATAGACCTGCATTATTATTATAACGTTGGGCCCATATAACTTCACACACTTTCAGTTCAAATCTGGGTTGATACTTGGGATGGGAATGGGGTGTCATTTAAGACGCAGACCTCGTTACTAAACTGTTTAAATCCTTCCTTCTTTGCCGTCTTTCTTCAATTCGATGGATTTCAACGTAAATGTATTAATCATCCCCAAAGGGAAAATCATTATTGGTGATTGAGGTAATCATTGATCTTATATGATAACAGATGGTATTTTGTGTAGATTGTTGCGTGTGTATTTATTTGACTGTAAGTAAATTCCTCCATCTCACCATTCCTCTAATCCCGGTATTCCCCTCCGTCCCCCATTCCTCTCTCCAAACCCCGACTCCCCCAACTCCCGTCCCCGTCCCTGCCTGGACTGGTCATTTCAGTAGGATGGCTGTTTATGTAGTTTCCATTGTGTGTTTTATAATATTGTCTGTTTCAGTTGTTGTTCCTTTGTCATTTCCATTGTGTTATAAAATCGTTTTGGTCGTAGTGAACATCAAGGACGTCGAAGCATAGTGAACAGCAAGGAAGTTCACTGTATATAGACTTTTTTCTATTGTGTTATTGACTGTACGCTTGTTTATTCCACGTGTAACTCTGTGTTGTTGTTTGTGTCGCACTGCTTTGCTTTATCTTGGCCAGGTCGCAGTTGTAAATGAGAACTTGTTCTCAACTGGCCTATCTGGTTAAATAAAGGTGAAATAAAATAAATATTTAAAAAAGCAATTTTTTAATTTTAACAGTTATTTTACTGATATTTTCTTATTAAAATAGGCTATTATCAAACAGCTTCCTATAACTAAGAATTAGAAGTCCTATCAATTTAGAACATAGAATAGATTAAACAGTTATATTTGAAGTTTTTAATATTGTGAGGTGTAAAATTGTATCCCAAAAAGATGATCTTCTAAAATGACCAATTTAGCAGTTGTCAGTTTGAAACCATTTGATTGGCTGTTGTCACGTGCCACGGACTCCGCACAACGCCATCTGATTGGCTGTTTAACGAAACACCGACAGGTTAAAACGTGAACTTTGTCAAATTTGCCTTCAGTTGAGTTGTCAGTTGAGATCCAGCGTTCTTTATTCTGGTACATTCTGATCGTTATCAGACACTAGTCTTTTGGGCTATAAAAAATACAAGTGTGAGAATGAACGGTATGATTTGTCAACTCATAGACCTACCGCCTTACACGGAGTCCGAAAACAAGAGTTTCGACCCGTGGCGGGACTACTTGAAGCTGGCTGACCTCGTGCGGGAGATGCAGTTAGGAAACTTCACCTCAGAACCGTCAACCGTTGAGGGTCATGACTCCGGGATATGCTCGACCATGGTGGAATTTGAAGAGTTTCTGCCGCGAGCCTTGCTGTCACCGATAACACCTGTGGCGACACCACCCCTACGGCACGAAATGGAACCCCTGGATTCAGAAATCGACCTCTTGCATGAAGACGCTCCTTTATGGCCGAGCAGCACCGAGGGTCCCGAGCCCCCTACAGCAGCGTCCAGATCCCCCGCTGGAACCTGGGGCCAGAGTGGGAGAAACACGCCGGAGGAGGTGCCATCACCTGAGCGCAAGTTCTGCAGGTTCTGCAAATACAACGGGGAGTCTGAGTCTGTGTATAGGTCCCACAGCCTCAAGGACCAGGATGGGGACATGATGTGCCGGTACCTGCGGCTGTATGACTGCCCTCTCTGCGGGGCCATTGGGGATCAAGCCGCCAACAGGCACCATTGTCCCCTAGTCGAAACCACCTACAGCTCTGTCTATGTCACATCCATTGGTGTAAAGTACTTTAGTGAAATACTTGAAAGTACTACTTAAGTAGTTTTTGGGGTATCTGTCCTTTACGTGGGCTTCCGAGTGGCGCAGCGGTCTAAGGCACTGCAGCTCAGTGCTTGAGGCGTCACTACAGACACCGTGGTTCAAATCCAGGCTGTATCTCAACCGGCCGTGATTGGGAGTCCCATTGGGTATCGCACAATTGGCCCAGAATCGTCTGGGTTTTGCCGTCATTGTAAAGATGAATTTGTTCTTAATTGACATGTCTAATTAAATGAAGGTTTTTACTTTTACTTCACTACATTCCTAAAGAAAATGATGTACTTTTTACTCCGTACATTTTCCCTGATACCCAAAACTATTCTTTACATTTTGAATGCTTATCACGACAATTGTTTAATTCACACACTTATCAAGAGAACATCCCTACTGCATCTGATCTGGCCGACTCACTAAACACATGCTTCGTTTATAAATGATGTCTGAGTGTTGGAGTCTGTCCCTGGCCATCTGTAAATTAATAAAGAACAACAAAAAGGTGCCATCTAGTTTGCTTTACTTTTTACTTTTGATAACTAAGTATATTTTAGCAATTACATTTACTTTACTTGAGTCATTTTATATTAAGGTATCTTTACTTTTACTCAAGTTTGACAAGTGGGTACTTTTTTCACTTGGAGCTACAACAACGATGTGTGCTGTTGGGGGACTGGAGTTGGGAAACACTGATGTAAGGAAACAGACACCGTTTCAATCTTGTCAATAGGCAATATTTTACTCCCAAATGAACAGACTAAGTAGGGCAGTAGAAGACACACAACCAGCTTTCTGGATCAGCCCTTCTAGAATGCTCCACAGATGGACAGTCATCAAACCATTGTTGTCTCGGACCCTGAGATGGGCCATTAATCATCATTGTTCTGTAAATCAAGGTTAGTGACCCAACCCTGGCAGTCTCCCTTGAATTGACGTGTGCCCAATTGAATTGAGTGGTTTGCTATTATTCTGTAAATTTATTGTAAATAAATTGTAAATGGTCACTCAAAACCGGTTCAGGCCAATTTGACAACACAATCTCACATTCAATTCGTGCATGTACATATTGTATTTCAGCATGTTGTTTTGTTGTTTAATTCGTGAGAAAAGACAAGAATTTAAACACGATAGCCTATATTTCTATTGTTTCTTCATTATTGAACGTTATGAATATACCTTAATGTTGTATTTATTTAATCCCGTTTTATAAAGGGTGTTTGTATTGCTATATATACTGTTTTCGATTTTTCTGAGCAGACTTTCTGATCAGAATTTGTGAGAAAAGACACACATTTATGTGCGACTTAATCCGTGGGAAAAACATTTTTATTAATGCCACTGCTGTTTTCTATGTTTGATTTCGCTTAATACTTTGGGATACTGGTGCACTTGTAGTCAGAAAGGCCCTTTTCGTGAAGGCAACAGGACACGATATTCTTCATAACGCATTTCATATTTCGTGGAGCCTAAATCACAATTTTCTTCATAATGCATTTAATACAAGTTAAACAGGTTAATGTAAAATAAGGAATTATGTTGGTTGACACTTATGGCTCTTCCGAGGCCGTTTCATTATGATTATTACTGTGTCAATCATGTTAGCGAGTCAGAAATGTCAGTTTCCTAGTAGCGACTATCACTTGAATGCTGTATTATGCTGGCTTCATATTCTCCTGGGACACTGGACAATGGGAAGTCGTAACTCCGACATGATTGTGTTCAAGTTCTTTTCAAATCGGAACAATTCATAAGCCAATAGATTAGCAACAACATTTTTCCTTTTTCCCCACTTGTAATTCCAATTTTGAGCTGTGCACTATATAGGGCTGTGGTCTAAAGCAGTGCACTATATAGGGCTGTGGTCTAAAGTAGTGCACTATATTGGGCTGTGGTCTAAAGCAGTGCACTATATAGGGCTGTGGTCTAAAGTAGTGCACTATATTGGGCTGTGGTCTAAAGTAGTGCACTATATAGAGCTGTGGTCTAAGGTAGTGCACTATATAGGGTTGTGGTCTAAAGTAGTGCACTATATAGGGCATTGTCTACAGGTGGACTTTAGATCTTAGTGGTAAAGGTGATCTTTATGCTGGGAATCTTTTTAGACTGGTTAGTTATAAAAGCAACATGTTTCATGGAGCCACGACTGAGATGAGGAGATGTACAATAACCAAAGATTCACCTTAGTAATGATTTATTTTATAACACATTCTACAAAACACAGTAACTAAATACTGTTCCACACTGATGTCCTCAGCATTAGGAAAGACAGAGGAGAAGAAAATAACCCTTAAATGGTATTATAAACCGTCTTTATTATTATAAGGTTGTGTCCATATAACTTGACAAACATTCAGTTCTAATCTGAGTTGATACTTTGGATCATTGTTCTCAAACTGATCTTGAGTTTTCAAGTCAAAACATAAATACAAAATAACTTCAAGTGAGCCTCCGCTATGTGAAGACTTTCCCATGAGCCTTTGGGGGCGTTGCGATGATGGTTCGCTGTAGGTCCCAAATGGCACCTTATTCCCTATATAGTGTACTACTGTTGACCAGAGCCTTATTCCCTATATAGTGTACTACTGTTGACCAGAGCCTTATTCCCTATATAGTGTACTACTGTTGACCAGAGCCTTATTCCCTATATAGTGTCTATGGACCCAGGTCAAAAGTAGGGCACTATATAGGGAATAGGGTGCTATTTGGGAGGCAGTCTAGATCTCAGAGCGTCGTGGGGGGAAGACGCGGCGTGGGGGAGGCCTCGCTGTCTTGTTGCCACGGCGAAGAGACTCTAGCTCCCGATGGGTAGCCATCACGACCCGACTGAAAGAGAAAGGGATGAAGGAGGGAGAGATAGAGATGGAGGGAGGAAAGAAAAGAGGGAGAGAAAAGAGAAGGATAGGGGAGGGAGGAAGAGATGCATTGGGAGAGAGTGATATTATTTTCAGTTGCTATTTGTCTGTTTTTACTACTACTTACAAAACATCTGATCACCACTGTCATGCAAATGTGGTTGGTTTGATCTTGAGAGGTGTGAGATTGCTTTAGGCAATGTAAACATATGTTTCCTATGCCAATACTGCCCTTGGAATTGAATTGAAATTGAATTCTATATCAACTCAACTTCCTGTTGAATCTGCAGACGTGTTGCTGTGCGTTTTGTTGCTGTGCGTTTTGCTGCCAACTTTACTTTGCTAGCTGACAACTTTACGTTTTTTTGTTTTGTTTTTGTTTTTAATTACCGTTTATATTTTTTTTTTTTTTTTTTTCCATCGCAACTTTTTTCCCTCATTCAACTTTTTCACTCCGGACGCTTTATCTGGACATGGTTCGTCAACACCTTCAACAGCCGAAGCTAAGTAGTAACATTAACATGATGTCTTCTAATTGCAGTCGCTGTACTCATAATATACAGGAGAACGATCGCCTTACGGCGAGAATAGCTGTGCTACAAGCCCAGCTTCAGACGCAATCGTTAGGCAAGGGTCATTTCAGTGTAGGAAAGGAAGAAACAGCGTCTGTGCCACCAGTAAGTACAGATAGTAACGTTAGTATAAATCCCCCCGCACAGTCCCCGCAGCCGGACAACTTTCTCATGGCTTCTGGAGGGAAATGCTGTTGGAATGCTCAACCGGTGTCGCTCATTCAGCCGACAGAAACTTTCAACCGGTTCTCCCCATTATGTAGCGAGTCGGAGTCTGAGTCTGAGTCTTCTCTTGTCTCTACTCCTCCCGTTACGGGGTCTGAGACGCCGAAGGCTCCCACCATTAGCTCTGACAAATTGAAAACCCTAGTCATTGGCGACTCCATTACCCGCAGTATTAGACTTAAAGCGAATCACCCAGCGATCATACACTGTTTACCAGGGGGCAGGGCTACCGACGTTAAGGCTAATCTAAAGATGGTGCTGGCTAAAGCTAAATCTGGCGAGTGTAGAGAGTATAGAGATATTGTTATCCACGTCGGCACCAACGATGTTAGGATGAAACAGTCAGAGGTCACCAAGTGCAACATAGCTTCAGCGTGTAAATCAGCTAGAAAGATGTGTCGGCATCGAGTAATTGTCTCTGGCCCCCTCCCAGTTAGGGGGAGTGACGAGCTCTACAGCAGAGTCTCAGCACTCAATCGCTGGTTGAAAACTGTTTTCTGCCCCTCCCAAAAGATAGAATTTGTAGATAATTGGCCCTCTTTCTGGGACTCACCCACAAACAGGACCAAGCCTGACCTGCTGAGGAGTGACGGACTCCATCCTAGCTGGAGGGGTGCTCTCATCTTATCTACCAACATAGACAGGGCTCTAACTCCTCTAGCCCCACAATGAAATAGGGTGCAGGCCAGGCAGCAGGCTGTTAGCCAACCTGCCAGCTTAGTGGAGTCTGCCAATAGCACAGTCAGTGTAGTCAGCTCAGCCATACCCATTGAGACTGTGTCTGTGCCTCGACCTAGGTTGGGCAAAACTAAACATGGCGGTGTTCGCCTTAGCAATCTTATTAGGATAAAGACCTCCTCCATTCCTGCCATCATTGAAAGAGATCGTGATACCTCACATCTCAAAATAGGGTTACTTAATGTTAGATCCCTCACTTCAAAGGCAGTCATAGTCAATGAACTAATCACTGATCATAATCTTGATGTGATTGGCCTGACTGAAACATGGCTTAAGCCTGATGAATTTACTGTGTTAAATGAGGCCTCACCTCCTGGTTACACTAGTGACCATATCCCCCGTGCATCCCGCAAAGGCGGAGGTGTTGCTAACATTTACGATAGCAAATTTCAATTTACAAAAAAAAAAATGGCGTTTTCGTCTTTTGAGCTTCTAGTCATGAAATCTATGCAGCCTACTCAATCACTTTTTATAGCTACTGTTTACAGGCCTCCTGGGCCATATACAGCGTTCCTCTCTGAGTTTCCTGAATTCCTATCAGACCTTGTAGTCATAGCAGATCATATTCTAATTTTTGGTGATTTTAATATTCACATGGAGAAGTCCACAGACCCACTCCAAAAGTCTTTCGGAGCCATTATCGACTCAGTGGGTTTTGTCCAACATGTCTCTGGACCTACTCACTGCCACAGTCATACTCTGGACCTAGTTTTGTCCCATGGAATAAATGTTGTAGATCTTAATGTTTTTCCACATAATCCTGGACTATCGGACCACCATTTTATTACGTTTGCAATCGCAACAAATAATCTGCTCAGACCCCAACCAGGGGAGCATCAAAAGTCGTGCTATAAATTCTCAGACAACACAAAAATTCCTTGATGCCCTTCCAGACTCCTTCTGCCTACCCAAGGACGTCAGAGGACAAAAATCAGTTAACCACCTAACTGAGGAACTCAATTTAACCTTGCGCAATACCCTAGATGCAGTTGCACCCCTAAAAACGAAAAACATTTGTCATAAGAAACTAGCTCCCTGGTATACAGAAAATACCCGAGCTTTGAAGCAAGCTTCCAGGAAATTGGAACGGAAATGGCGCCACACCAAACTGGAAGTCTTCCGACTAGCTTGGAAAGACAGTACCGTGCAGTACCGAAGAGCCCTCACTGCTGCTCGCTCATCCTACTTTTCCAACTTAATCGAGGAAAATAAGAACAATCCAAAATTTCTTTTTGATACTGTTGCGAAACTAACTAAAAAGCAGCATTCCCCAAGAGAGGATGGCTTTCACTTCAGCAGTAATAAATTCATGAACTTCTTTGAGGAAAAGATCATGACCATTAGAAAGCAAATTACGGACTCCTCTTTGAATCTGCGTATTCCTCCAGGGCTTAGCTGTCCTGGATCTGCACAGCTCTGCGAGGGCCTGGGATCGGGAGAGACACTTAAGTGTTTTAGTACTATATCTCTTGACACAATGATGAAAATAATCATGGCCTCTAAACCTTCAAGCTGCATACTGGATCCTATTCCTACTAAACTGCTGAAGGAGCTGCTTCCTGTGCTTGGCCCTCCTATGTTGAACATAATAAACAGCTCTCTATCCACCGGATGTGTACCAAACTCACTAAAAGTGGCAGTGATAAAGCCTCTCTTGAAAAAGCCAAACCTTGACCCGGAAAATATAAAAAACTATCGGCCTATATCGAATCTTCCATTCCTCTCAAAGATTTTAGAAAAAGCTGTTGCGCAGCAACTCACTGCCTTTCTGAAGACAAATAATGTATACGAAATGCTTCAGTCTGGTTTTAGACCCCATCATAGCACTGAGACTGCACTTGTGAAGGTGGTAAATGACCTTTTAATGGCGTCAGACCGAGGCTCTGCATCTGTCCTCGTGCTACTAGACCTTAGTGCTGCCTTTGACACCATCGATCACCACATTCTTTTGGAGAGACTGGAAACCCAAATTGGTCTACACGGACAAGTTCTGGCCTGGTTTAGATCTTACCTGTCGGAAAGATATCAGTTTGTCTCTGTGAATGGTCTGTCCTCTGACAAATCAACTGTACATTTCGGTGTTCCTCAAGGTTCCGTTTTAGGACCACTATTGTTTTCACTATATATTTTACCTCTTGGGGATGTTATTCGAAAACATAATGTTAACTTTCACTGCTATGCGGATGACACACAGCTGTACATTTCAATGAAACATGGTGAAGCCCCAAAATTGCCCTCGCTAGAAGCCTGTGTTTCAGACATAAGGAAGTGGATGGCTGAAAACTTTCTACTTTTAAACTCGGACAAAACAGAGATGCTTGTTCTAGGTCCCAAGAAACAAAGAGATCTTCTGTTAAATCTGACAATTCATCTTGATGGTTGTAAAGTCGTCTCAAATAAAACTGTGAAGGACCTCGGCGTTACTCTTGACCCTGATCTCTCTTTTGACGAACATATCAAGACTGTTTCAAGGACAGCTTTTTTCCATCTACGTAACATTGCAAAAATCAGAAATTTTCTGTCCAAAAATGATGCAGAAAAATTAATCCATGCATTTGTTACTTCTAGGTTAGACTACTGCAATGCTCTACTTTCCGGCTACCCGGATAAAGCACTAAATAAACTTCAGTTAGTGCTAAATACGGCTGCTAGAATCCTGACTAGAACCAAGAAATTTGATCATATTACTCCAGTGCTAGCTTCCCTACACTGGCTTCCTGTTAAGGCAAGGGCTGATTTCAAGGTTTTACTGTTAACCTATAAAGCGTTACATGGGCTTGCTCCTACCTATCTTTCCGAGTTGGTCCTGCCGTACATACCAATACGTACGCTACGGTCACAAGACGCAGGCCTCCTAATTGTCCCTAGAATTTCTAAGCAAACAGCGGGAGGCAGGGCTTTCTCCTATAGATCTCCATTTTTATGGAACAGTCTGCCTACCCATGTGAGAGACGCAGACTCGGTCTCAACCTTTAAGTCTTTACTGAAGACTTATCTCTTCAGTAGGTCATATGATTGAGTGTAGCCTGGCCCAGGAGTGTGAAGGTGAACGGAAAGGCTCTGGAGCAACGAACCGCCCTTGCTGTCTCTGCCAGGCCGGTTCCCCTCTCTCCACTGGGATTCTCTGCCTCTAACCCTGTTACAGGGGCTGAGTCACTGGCTTGCTGGTGCTCTTTCATGCCGTCCCTAGGAGGGGTGCGTCACTTGAGTGGGTTGAGTTACTGACGTGATCTTCCTGTCTGGGTTGGCGCCCCCCCTTGGTTTGTGCTGTGGTGGAGACCTTTGTGGGCTATACTCGGCCTTGTCTCAGGATTGTAAGTTGGTGGTTGAGGATTTCCCTCTAGTGGTGCGGGGGCTGTGCTTTGGCAAAGTGGGTGGGGTTATATCCTTCCTATTTGGCCCTGTCCGGGGGTTTCTTCGGATGGGGCCACAGTGTCTCCTGACCGCTCCTGTCTCAGCCTCCAGTATTTATGCTGCAGTAGTTTGTGTCGGGGGGCTAGGGTCAGTTGGTTACCTGGAGTACTTCTCCTGTCTTATCCAGTGTCCTGTGTGAATTTAAGTATGCTCTCTCTAATTCTCTCGTTCTCTCTTTCTCTCTGAGAACCTGAGCTCTAGGACCATACGTCAGGACTACCGGGCATGATGACACCTTGCTGTCCCCAGTCCGCCTGGCCTTGCTGCTATTCCAGTTTCAACTGTTCTGCCTGTGGTTACGGAACCCCTACCTGTCCCAGACCTGCTGTTTTCAACTCTTAATGATCGGCTATGAAAAGCCAACTGAGATTTATTCCTGATTATTATTTGACCATGCTTGTCATTTATGAACATTTTGAAAATCTTGGCTCTCTCTAATTTTCTCCTTCTCTCTTTCTTTCTCTCGGAGGACCTGAGCCCTAGGACCATACGTCGGGACTACCGGCCGTGGTGACTCCTTGCTGTCCCCAGTCCGCCTGGCCTTGCTGCTATTCCAGTTTCAACTGTTCTGCCTGCGGTTATGGAACCCCTACCTGTCCCAGACCTGCTGTTTTCAACTCTTAATGATCGGCTATGAAAAGCCAACTGAGATTTATTCCTGATTATTATTTGACCATGCTTGTCATTTATGGAAATTTTGAAAATCTTGGCTCTCTCTAATTTTCTCCTTCTCTCTTTCTTTCTCTCGGAGGACCTGGGCCCTAGGACCATGCGTCGGGACTGCCGCCCGTGGTGACTCCTTGCTGTCCCCAGTCCGCCTGGCCTTGCTGCTATTCCAGTTTCAGCTGTTCTGCCTGCGGTTATGGAACCGCCACCTGTCCCAGACCTGTTGTTTTTCAACTCTTGATGATCGGCTATGAAAAGCCAACTGAAAATTATTCATGATTATTATTTGACCATGCTTGTCACTTATGAACATTTTTGAACATCTTGGCATAGTTCTGTTATAATCTCCACCCGGCACAGCCAGAAGAGGACTGGCCACCCCTCATAGCCTGGTTCCTCTCTAGGTTTCTTCCTAGGTTTTGGCCTTTCTAGGGAGTTTTTCCTAGCCACCGTGCTTCTACACCTGCATTACTAGCTGTTTGGGGTTTTAGGCTGGGTGTCTGTACAGCACTTCGAGATATTAGCTGATGTACGAAGGGCTATATAAAATAAAATTGATTGATTGATTGATTGAATTGAGAGAGAGATCAAAGAGAGAGCATAGCAAGACAAGATCTCTCTCTGTGACGACTCCCCCATCCTGAGTCAGTCTGAACACACCCCTTCAAACTGTCCTGCAGACGAGGATAGTCACCCCCCCCCCCCCCAGCACTGAACACACCCCTTCAAACTGTCCTGCAGACGAGGATAGTCACCCCCCCCCCCCCCCCCCAGCACTGAACACACCCCTTCAAACTGTCCTGCAGACGAGGATAGTCACCCCCCCCCCCCCCCCAGCACTGAACACACCCCTTCAAACTGTCCTGCAGACGAGGATAGTCACCCCCCCCAGCACTGAACACACCCCTTCAAACTGTCCTGCAGACGAGGATAGTCACCCCCCCCAGCACTGAACACGCCCAGGTCCCACAACTGCACCGGTCCTCCATCATTGAGGGATAAATTTGTAAGTCGCTCTGGATAAGAGCGTCTGCTAAATGACTTAAATGTAAATGTATAAATTCACAGAGCTGGAGAGAGACATGGTGGAGCTCAGAGAGCTAGTCCACACAATACAAACAGAACAAACCCACAAAACAGACCAGCACAACAACACCCCCCAACAAGACGCGGGGGGCCAAAGGTGGAGGTGAACGGCCGTCTGAGAGAGCTGGCTGCTCTATGGACTGAGGTGAGAGAACTTAAAGAGGAGGGAGAGGAACACGTGGCACAGCTAACAGTAGTGAAGGAGGAGAGAGAGGAACACATGGTACAGCTAACAGCAGTGAAGGAGGAGAGAGGAACACATGGCACAGCTAACAGTAGTGAAGGAGGAGGGAGGAACACATGGCACAGCTAACAGTAGTGAAGGAGGAGAGAGGAACACATGGCACAGCTAACAGTAGTGAAGGAGGAGAGAGGAACACATGGTACAGCTAACAGCAGTGAAGGAGGAGTGAGAGGAACACATGGTACAGCTAACAGCAGTGAAGGAGGAAGGAGATGAACACATGGCACAGTTAACAGTAGTGAAGGAGGAGAGAGAGGAACACATGGCACAGCTAACAGTAATGAAAGGGGAGGGAGAGGAACACATGGCACAGCTAACAGCAGTGAAGGAGGAAGGAGAGGAACACATGGCACAGCTAACAGTAGTGAAGGAGGAGAGAGGAACACATGGCACAGCTAACAGTAGTGAAGGAGGAGGGAGAGGAACACATGGCACAGCTAACAGTAGTGAAAGGGGAGGGAGAGGAACACATGGCACAGCTAACAGTAGTGAAGGAGGAGGGAGAGGAACACATGGTACAGCTAACAGCAGTGAAGAAGGAGAGAAGAACACATGGCACAGCTAATAGCAGTGAAGAAGGAGAGAGGAACACATGGCACAGCTAATAGCAGTGAAGGAGGAGAGAGGAACACATGGCACAGCTAACAGTAGTGAAGGAGGAGGGAGAGGTACACATGGAACAGCTAACAGCAGTGAAGGAGGAAGGAGAGGAACACATGACACAGCTAAGAGTAGTGAAGGAGGAGGGAGAGGAACACATGGAACAGATAACAGTAGTGAATGAGGAGAGAGGCACACGTGACACAGCTAAAAGCAGTGAAGGAGAGGAGGGAGAGGAACACGTGACACAGCTAACAGTAGTGAAGGAGAGGAGGGAGAGGAACACGTGACACAGCTAACAGCAGTGAAGGGGAGGGAGAGGTACACGTGACACAGCTAACAGCAGTGAAGGAGAGGAGGGAGAGGTACACGTGACACAGCTAACAGCAGTGAAGGAGAGGAGGGAGAGGAACACGTGACACAGCTAACAGTAGTGAAGGAGGAGGGAGAGGAACACGTGACACAGCTAACAGCAGTGAAGAAGGAGGGAAAGGAACATGTGACACAGCTAACAGTAGTGAAGGAGGAGGGAGAGGAACACGTGACACAGCTAACAGCAGTGAAGAAGGAGGGAAAGGAACATGTGACACAGCTAACAGTAGTGAAGGAGGAGGGAGAGGAACACGTGACACAGCTAACAGCAGTGAAGGAGGAGGGAGAGGAACATGTGACACAGCTAACAGTAGTGAAGGAGGAGGGAGAGGAACATGTGACACAGCTAACAGTAGTGAAGAAGGAGGGAGAGGAACATGTGACACAGCTAACAGCAGAGTTCAGAACCTCATCCCCTGTTCTCCTCCTCTCCTGTGTTAACTAAGGTTAGGACCTCATCCCCTGTTCTCCTCCTCTCCTGTGTTAACTAAGGTTAGACCTCATCCCCTGTTCTCCTCCTCTCCTGTTAACTAAGGTTAGGACCTCATCCCCTGTTCTCCTCCTCTCCTGTGTTAACTAAGGTTAGACCTCATCCCCTGTTCTCCTCCTCTCCTGTTAACTAAGGTTAGGACCTCATCCCCTGTTCTCCTCCTCTCCTGTGTTAACTAAGGTTAAGACCTCATCCCCTGTTCTCCTCCTCTCCTGTGTTAACTAAGGTTAAGACCTCATCCCCTGTTCTCCTCCTCTCCTGTGTTAACTAAGGAGGAGAGATCCTAATCTATGTGTCCATCTGAGCAGACAGCCATCTAGCCAATCAGAGCTCAGAGATCTGTGGGGCGGATCAGGCTGACTTCTAAAGTTCATTAGGTCAAAGGTCATCACTAGGAGAAAGTGGTGAGGAAGTAGAAGGATGGAGGGAGAGGAGGGAAAAGAGAGGAAGACTCACTTTAGGTAGGAGAGTTCTCTGATCAGGCCACAGACCAGTTCTGTAGCGTCTTCATGCTCTTCCTCTTTCTCCTCTTCCTCTCAATTCAATTCAATTCAATTCAAGGGGCTTTATTGGCATGGGAAACATGTGTTAACATTGCCAAAGCAAGTGAGGTAGATAATATACAAAAGTCAAATAAACAATAAAAATGAACAGTAAACATTACACATACAGAAGTTTCAAAACAATAAAGACATTACAAATGTCATATTATATATATGCAGTGTTGTAACAATGTACAAATGGTTAAAGCACACAAGTTAAAATAAATAAACATAAATATGGGTTGTATTTACAATGGTGTTTGTTCTTCACTGGTTGCCCTTTTCTTGTGGCAACAGGTCACAAATCTTGCTGCTGTGATGGCACACTGTGGAATTTCACCCAGTAGATATGGGAGTTTATCAAAATTGGATTTGTTTTCGAATTCTTTGTGGATCTGTGTAATCTGAGGGAAATATGTCTCTCTAATATGGTCATACATTGGGCAGGAGGTTAGGAAGTGCAGCTCAGTTTCCACCTCATTTTGTGGGCAGTGAGCACATAGCCTGTCTTCTCTTGAGAGCCATGTCTGCCTACGGCGGCCTTTCTCAATAGCAAGGCTATGCTCACTGAGTCTGTACATAGTCAAAGCTTTCCTTAAGTTTGGGTCAGTCACAGTGGTTAGGTATTCTGCCACTGTATACCCTCTGTTTAGGGCCAAATAGCATTCTAGTTTGCTCTGTTTTTTTGTTAATTCTTTCCAATGTGTCAAGTAATTATCTTTTTGTTTTCTCATGATTTGGTTGGGTCTAATTGTGCTGTTGTCCTGGGGCTCTGTGGGGTGTGTTTGTGTTTGTGAACAGAGCCCTAGGACCAGCTTGCTTAGGGGACTCTTCTCCAGGTTCATCTCTCTGTAGGTGATGGCTTTGTTATGGAAGGTTTGGGAATCGCTTCCTTTTAGGTGGTTGTAGAATTTAACGGCTCTTTTCTGGATTTTGATAATTAGTGGGTATCGGCCTAATTCTGCTCTGCATGCATTATTTGGTGTTCTACGTTGTACACGGAGGATATTTTTGCAGAATTCTGCATGCAGAGTCTCAATTTGGTGTTTGTCCCATTTTGTGAAATCTTGGTTGGTGAGCGGACCCCAGACCTCACAACCATAAAGGGCAATGGGCTCTATGACTGATTCAAGTATTTTTAGCCAGATCCTAATTGGTATGTTGAAATTTATGTTCCTTTTGATGGCATAGAATGCCCTTCTTGCCTTGTCTCTCAGATCGTTCACAGCTCTGTGGAAGCTACCTGTGGTGCTGATGTTTAGGCCGAGGTATGTATAGTTTTTTGTGTGCTCTAGGGCAACGGTGTCTAGATGGAATTTGTGGTCCTGGCGACTGGACCTTTTTTGGAACACCATTATTTTGGTCTTACTGAGATTTACTATCAGGGCCCAGGTCTGACAGAATCTGTGCAGAAGATCTAGGTGCTGCTGTAGGCCCTCCTTGGTTGGTGACAGAAGCACCAGATCATCAGCAAACAGTAGACATTTGACTTCGGATTCTAGTAGGGTGAAACCGGGTGCTGCAGACTGTTCTAGTGCCCGCGCCAATTCGTTGATATATATGTTGAAGAGGGTGGGGCTTAAGCTGCATCCCTGTCTCACCCCACGACCCTGTGTGAAGAAATGTGTGTGTTTTTTGCCAATTTTAACCGCACACTTGTTGTTTGTGTACATGGATTTTATGATGTCGTATGTTTTACCCCCAACACCACTTTCCATCAATTTGTATAGCAGACCCTCATGCCAAATTGAGTCGAAGGCTTTTTTGAAATCAACAAAGCATGAGAAGACTTTGCCTTTGTTTTGGTTTGTTTGGTTGTCAATTAGGGTGTGTAGGGTGAATACATGGTCTGTTGTACGGTAATTTGGTAAAAAGCCAATTTGACATTTGCTCAGTACATTGTTTTCATTGAGGAAATGTACGAGTCTGCTGTTAATGATAATGCAGAGTATTTTCCCAAGGTTACTGTTTACGCATATTCCACGGTAGTTATTGGGGTCAAATTTGTCTCCACTTTTGTGGATTGGGGTGATCAGTCCTTGGTTCCAAATATTGGGGAAGATGCCAGAGCTAAGGACGATGTTAAAGAGTTTTAATATAGCCAATTGGAATTTGTTGTCTGTATATTTGATCATTTCATTAAGGATACCATCAACACCACAGGCCTTTTTGGGTTGGAGGGTTTTTATTTTGTCCTGTAACTCATTCAAGGTAATTGGAGAATCCAGTGGGTTCTGGTAGTCTTTAATAGTTGATTCTAGGATTTGTATTTGATCATGTATATGTTTTTGCTCTTTATTCTTTGTTATAGAGCCAAAAAGATTGGAGAAGTGGTTTACCCATACATCTCCATTTTGGATAGATAATTCTTCGTGTTGTTGTTTGTTTAGTGTTTTCCAATTTTCCCAGAATTGGTTAGAGTCTATGGATTCTTCAATTACATTGAGCTGATTTCTGACGTGCTGTTCCTTCTTGTTCCGTAGTGTATTTCTGTATTGTTTTAGTGATTCACCATAGTGAAGGCGTAGACTCAGGTTTTCCGGGTCTCTATGTTTTTGGTTGGACAGGTTTCTCAATTTATTTCTTAGATTTTTGCATTCTTTATCAAACCATTCGTCATTGTTGTTCATTTTCTTCGGTTTTCTATTTGAGATTTTTAGATTTGATAGGGAAGCTGAGAGGTCAAATATACTGTTAAGATTTTCTACTGCCAAGTTTACACCTTCACTATTGCAATGGAACGTTTTACCCAGGAAGCTGTCTAAAAGGGATTGAATTTGCTGTTGCCTAATTGTTTTTTGGTAGGTTTCCAAACTGCATTCCTTCCATCTATAGCATTTCTTAATGTTACTGTCGTGGAAAATCATTTTCAAATACAACGCTTACCAGAACTTTTAAAATCAAACATGCTCTTTATTACAACTGTACAGCCCACTGGCATGTCCCCGCGGAACACACCCCGCGGAACACACACCGCTTCCCAACCCCGGTTCCAACATTTATACATAAATAGCATATGGGTCCACCCCATATGCAAATAAGCATACCTCCCCTAATTCTTCCTGCCATCCTTATCTTTTTAGTTCAGGCTTCCTGCTTGTTCACGCCTACTAACGCCCATTATCTGCTTTCAGTTAAATTATAATAGTGGCCAGACCCATGCTTGTCTTAAAAATAATATATGTCCCTCTATACTCTAGGCCTATGACTCAACCCTGTATTTAATTCAATGCCCCAGCATGTTCTCTGGTATGTCCTTATTGGAATTGGCAGACTCTATGTCTCTTCTTATCATTAGTGTCCAGTTGCCTTAGGCATATTTCTCTGGTATGTGTGCTTTTAGTGGAATGTGTAGACTATAAGTCTAGTGTGTCCAATTGTTTTAGGTGCCCATGTGTCTGGTCAGTCTGTCAGCACAATGGAGAAAATAAGAGGGCCAGAACGTCCCTTAGTATATCTCCATTACCAGTCTCATGATCAACGTGAACATGTGGTTCGTTACTTTAATGTTCAGCTGTCTTATGTCTTTATATATTATCCATGTGTCTTATGTTACTACTACAATCCCCCCTCTGGGGCTATTTAGCCACATAAATGATACAAATAAGACTTTGGGATAGTAAATTAAAATACCTATGATAAACAAGAAAATACAAAAAATTAAAACAAAGTGAAGCATATAAACCAACTAGACCAAACATCTCCAATGTGAAATAGGAGTAAAAGATCCAATCAGAAACATTAAAGAAAACCAACTAGACCAAACATCTCCAATATTCATAAGAGTAAAAGATCAAATTTGGTATAAAAATATAATTAATCCATTCTAAGTTCATATTTGGTGTTATCCACAAAAATATAGATTCAAATCCTGATTTAACCTCATCTCTGGCCTTGAAATCCCTAGGTAGACCTCTAAGCAGTCCAATTGCATTAAGGTATACCTCAGGATCCTTATCATAAGCCATTTTAACTCTAGGTTTAACATAGTCATCATGGAGTGATTCAATAATAGTAACCTATTTAATTGCTCTAACTAAGGCACAAGGACCAATCCATCCATCAGGCAATACATTCAACAGTTAGTTTTTTTCCACACATCCAGAAACTATCAGCAATACCTCTGTCTTGATTTTTCAACATAGTAAGAGATGGCGCAACCTGAGTTATGTAACTACACAACCCTTTTCTATTCATAATCAATCCTTTATCATTACTTTTACGAACTCCCGCATTCTCTAGCACCCAAATAGTATCACATTCTACAGTGGTGTTTCCTACATCAATTCCTTCAGTGTGGTGTCTGTAAAAACATTCATATTTTCCTTTAACCACAGTACTTCTGTCTAACTGGGGTCCATTTAATTCAGTTCTAATTTCATAGGCAGCACAATCATTGTCTCCCAACTTAGTCTCGTTTAACATGGCTCTGCCTCTAGTGCTCCCTTGAGCAATCCTACATTCAATGTCACACAAGGAAATAGAATACTTTCTATTGGTACAATGGTCATTTTTCCAACTTACACAGTTTTTAAATGATGCTGGTTCAGAGACTATTAAAAGATCAGACAAAGGTGATTTTCTACACAAAATACAATTGTCCATTCTGTGTTTGTTTGCCATAGACTTAACCCATTTGTACCACTCGTTCTTCACTACTTCTTCTCGTGTGCTGTCCTTGAGTGGTTCTAATATATCTAATTCTGTCGCTTTTTCAATGTTCTTATCTTGAGGTAGATCATTAGAGTTTATCAGAAAGTTCCAAATGTCAGTAAAAAACTCTCCTGACTGATGTCTCAGGTTGCTTTGTTGGCACGGTGGTCTGCTTGGTAAGGGCAGTCGATGTCATCTAGTGGTAACTACTGTGGTCGTCACAGCAGCCGCCACCCTTGTTGTTGTCACAGGTTCTTCCTGTTCAGGTGCAGGGGTAGGTCTTCACCTTCCACTGGTTCAATCTTGTTCATGATGAGCACCTACTCGTCTTTTTCTTTGATTCATGTCAGGTCACATCCTTTCGGGTCCCAAACAACTTCTCCCTTTGTTTGGTGATGTGTCCATCCACAGAGTGCAATCTCCGATAAGGGTTTGATCCTTATGATTGAGATAGACTTCAGTTCTCCTGCTTCTGTTATACATTGAGGTGGAACATAGATTCTAACCTTGTCAGTCTTTTTGGATTGTTCGGCTGATTCCATTCTTCTCTTCCTGCTCCCACCATACATCTTGATTGTGCATTAGTCTGTTGTTTCTATACTAGCATTCACTGTTGCTTCTATTATGTCAATGTCATTATTCTTTTGTTGTTCTAACATCAATTATCTGTAAAGGAGGCCATTCAAAAGTTTAAAAGTCAATTGTGGGGTAATCCCCATTTTCTTCAGCTTGCGGGACTTTTCCTCCTCTTTCTTCACCTGAAGCTCCCTCCTCAGGCCGGACTTAGCTTCCATCTGGAAGGGTTTCAATTTTAGGAAAGAAACGTTCTTATTCTGTTCCTTGTGAGGCCTCTCCTCCTCTTCTGGGTGCATTAGTCGGTGCACGTGTCATATTTTGGCTTTCACTTGATTTACTGTTTTCTTGGCTCCTCCCTGGCATCTCAATCGTTTCCGCTGCTCCTGCTCCCTCCAGGCTCCCTCCTGGTGAATCAGCATCCTCAGTGTCCTCATCTCTATGTGGTTGTATCCTTCTCTCTGTTGGGACTCAGCTGCAGTGGTTCAGATGGTACCACGTCTGGCTTCTTTTCACTTGGACGGCCGTTCTTGTTGCTTTGGCCACCTCATAGGGTCCATCTCTCCTCGGTTGATCCCACTTCCTCCGGATCCCTCCAACGTGGACTAGATCTCCTGGTACCACTGAGAGAGGTCCTTCTGGTCCCCTTGGATCATCAGACGCAGAACCTCTCATCCTGGTTCAGGTTTCTGCCTACTTTCTGTGAAGCATTCATACTTAGAGACTTATGGCCTCTGTTCTAAGATTGCACCATACATCCTCTTACTTCCATCACTCATCACACAACAAACAGACATTCCAGCTGAAGCTGGCGAACCCCTCTCCTTCTGGTTTCCTAAACATAAGACTTGGAAAACAACAGACAAAACATAACAGCATTGACAATGTTATGTGTTATGCATAAATATATTCATGCAAACTGAAATCTGAGACCATGACAATTCCCACTCTCTCTTTACCTGACTCTATGCCTCCAGGATACTTTTCTGCTGGACTCCACAAAAATAAAAGCCCTAAAAAGCTTCCTCATGCTTCCACCCAGTCTTCCCCTTTCGGCCACAGGTTCTGAGAGGTGTTCCCAAATCATGTCATTTTTACTTAGTTTCCCATCTACTCCATTTCAACTGATAATCATGTGCATAACCTACAATTAACATTCTCTCTTCTTGAATTAATTCAACACTGTATATGCTTTCATATCAATCCCTTTAACATGTTTGTTTAGAGTATAATATCCTATTATCCATTCTCTTTCACATGATGTATTAAAAATAAAACAAGTAGCCTCCAAACTCAACCCAGTATGTCTATAGTGGAATCTAATCTCTCTCTCTTTCTCTCTCTGATTCCACATCCTCTGTCATGGTGTTTTCAAGCTCACCCATTATTCAGCTGGACCTTACTTCTCGTGAGACTTATGCACCCACCAAAGAGAGACATAAAGAACTTTACCACTGCAGTGTTGTAAGAAGTATACCACCAGCCTGGTGTATCTTGATGTACACTCAGTCTCCAGAATGCAGCCCAAGCCCTTCCATTTCTGGCTGTTTTTTCCTGAGGACATACACACTAACACATGGGTTATTTCCTGACAACATTAGCAAGATCACTAAATCTTAATTTTTAATAACAGCCCTATGTAACCATTCTGCCTCAAATACCTGGCCTCCTGCCACAGAAATATTCAATGATAGTCAAATGATGTTCCCTACATCAACTGCTGTACAATAACATGTAATCAGTCAAATGTCTTCCAGTTGGATTAATATCCAATCCTATCAAAACTAAGTAATAAGTTTCTTAAACTTTTGCTCTAGTGTTCAAAATGCCACCACTTATTCTTTTTACCATATCTTTAGATATGTGAATTGTTCTATTTACTTTTAGAATTGTCCCTATATTTTACACAGCCAGCTATCTTTCCTTTTCTGTGAATTATCTCTATTTTTATACATATTTCTAGAAATAACACCCCTTTACTACCATTACCTTCATTTATAAGTCCCCTAACCCATAACTGCCATTGTTTGATACATACTTAAAACATCCTTAAGTCAATTTATATATCATTTATATCAGTCCCTCCTCAGGAACATATACACAACCTTATGTTCCTCAAAACAAAAATAAATTGACCAAACGAGAAAAAGAGAAATAAAAAAAATAAAAAATAAAAAATAATAATAATAATAATAATAATAATTGCACATTTGCAATATTACCACTATTTGTAATGTAATGGAAAACGTCCATCCGTTTCATTCTATGCCAATGTTATTGTTGGTCTCTTTCTTCTTCATTCATGGGTATCTTCGCACAACAGACTACCTATTTATTCAATTGAACATTACATTTTATCATCCCAATTCCAATGACATTATAAAACGAAAGAAACAAAAAACCTTTAATCTAAAATTCTGTAAGTTCTGTCAACCTCCTTGTCTCAGGATTAGTTTCCAGAGCTTCCCTAAGCCTATTAACGTTAAACAGTTCTATATCCAAATAACTAAACAGTTATATTTTTTATTTTATACATTTTCCAACCCAATATTCATGATAACAATCCTTAGTGTTTACTTTAACTCAAATTTGACCTTATCTATTCAATACACAACATCCCTTTAATAATTAACATTTATACTAAACACTTTAAATACCAGTACTATCTATTTTCCCAATAGCCCTTTTGTCTCAGTTTCTCTCATGAGTGGCCTGATAATATTATACAGTTTGAATAGAGTCTAGTGTCTTAAACATTTTATAAGTATATCCCACCTGTTCCAACAATTTCTAGTAAAAGGTGATCAGTCTTTCACAAGAAATTCCTAGGATTCAGGGCATTTTGAGACCATTAATATGTTTCCACTCCCCCTTTCTTTAGGAGCAACTTAAATACATTTTTCAAAAACATGTTCATCCTTTTGCATACCCAATTTGAAACTGAATTGGAAAAAACCCTTCCAATATATCTACTAATGCATATTCATTCCCAGTACATGGTGTACTCACTAGTGAATCATAAGCCAATAATCGCAAAGGGACTGGACTCACTCATCCAGAACTCCATGTTTTAGCCTTATCCAGATATTTTTATTTTTAAAGCGGCTGACTTTAATTAACTGCTTTCCACAGTAATGCAGTCTCCAATGACATTGTTGACCAGAGAAGATTAAAAAACCCTTTTTTTCCCTTATTCTTTCTGGAAAAGAAAGTGTACATATTGTTAATATTACATTTACGTTACATTTAAGTCATTTAGCAGATGCTCTTATCCAGAGCGACTTACAAATTGGAAAGTTCATACATATTCATCCTGGTCCCCCCGTGGGAATTGAACACTCAACCCAGGCGTTTGTAAGCACCATGCTCTACCAACTGAGCCACACAGGTCCACTGCCCGTTCCATTAAGATCTCTATCTAACGTCTTACTTTTACCTTTAGTTATTTATTTTGTCTATACTTTATTTTGATACCTTTTTAGTAATTTTACTATGGTCGCTTACTACTTTATCACATCAGTGTTTTTATCCTTGCTTATAACTTATTTTACTTCGATGTTTCTTAACTTCTTTCCCTCTGCCTAATAGCAGTTAACGACACCCTTCATCAACTCTACTCTGTCACAGGAGAGCTGCGCGCTCCCTCTCCTGGACGTTCTGCCTACATACACACACAACTTGTCTTTCCTTATTGACTTAATTCACTTCCACCTACATAAGCCTAGACTTCTACAATATGACGAGACTACTGTCTAATCGGATCAGCTTGTCTTCATATTCTATTCAACCCCCAATACTTATCTTTTCTTCTATTATTAGAGTAGTATTATGGCGTGACCTACTGAATTACCAAACCCTGGTAGCTAGACAGAGCGGTTTTTTATTCGCAGGATTTCTTTTGCATTTGAACGCCGCACAATCGGGCCAACGTTTTTCCTGCACCTACTACTTCACTCATACAGTCCTCCTTTCAGAGCGGAAACTATGAATATTTATTTAACTACTGATTTATGTTTTGACCGTATAAGTTACTTTTGCAGTTGAACGCCGCACAATCGGGCCAACGTTTTCCTACAACCTACTAATTTATGCTTTGACCGTATAAGTTACTTTTGCAGTTGAACGCCGCACAATCGGGCTAACGTTTTCCTACAACCTACTGTTTTATGCTTTGACTGTATAAGCTACTTTTGCAGTTGAACGCCGCACAATCGGGCTAACGTTTTCCTACAACCTACTGTTTTATGCTTTGACTGTATAAGCTACTTTTGCAGTTGAACGCCGCACAATCGGGCTAACGTTCTTCCTGCCTTCTAAATATTTCATCCGTTCAGTCCTTCTTTCAAAGCGGTAACCATGAAATATTAATTTAACTACTAAATATTCACCAACAGACCCTTCTGCCGCGCTGTGAATATCCCACCCAAGCAGACCTTTTCAAAAATGTTAACCAGCCATCTCAGCCAGATGCGCAAACAACCGCATCATTTAAGCTACACATTCGAATGGTCTGATCTGAACGAGCGCATGCATGCTCACTCTACATCTAACACAAGCAAAGTTCACAGCACCTATTCACTCAGTCTCTATACATGCGCATACATTTACATTTAATACCATTCCCCAAATTACACATACATGCAAATTCATTGAATTTAAAAGTTATTTTGTATTTACTGGTTTCATTTTAGGAAATTTGAAAGAGAGACTTACGTGGCGCTCCTCTCGCTGAGACAGTATCTCTGGAGCAATCTTACACAAACATTTCAACTATTGTAAGAACTTGCTTACCGTCTAGTTGGGCGGCCACCTCTGTTTGTTTAGATTGTCCAAAGAACCCATCATCAGCCAAGAACGTCCCAGTCCCTATCAGCTCCTGGCATGCTCGCCAATTATGTCGTGGAAAATCATTTTCAAATACAACGCTTACCAGAACTTTTAAAATCAAACATGCTCTTTATTACAACTGTACAGCCCACTGGCATGTCCCCGCGGAACACACCCCGCGGAACACACACCGCTTCCCAACCCCGGTTCCAACATTTATACATAAATAGCATATGGGTCCACCCCATATGCAAATAAGCATACCTCCCCTAATTCTTCCTGCCATCCTTATCTTTTTAGTTCAGGCTTCCTGCTTGTTCACGCCTACTAACGCCCATTATCTGCTTTCAGTTAAATTATAATAGTGGCCAGACCCATGCTTGTCTTAAAAATAATATATGTCCCTCTATACTCTAGGCCTATGACTCAACCCTGTATTTAATTCAATGCCCCAGCATGTTCTCTGGTATGTCCTTATTGGAATTGGCAGACTCTATGTCTCTTCTTATCATTAGTGTCCAGTTGCCTTAGGCATATTTCTCTGGTATGTGTGCTTTTAGTGGAATGTGTAGACTATAAGTCTAGTGTGTCCAATTGTTTTAGGTGCCCATGTGTCTGGTCAGTCTGTCAGCACAATGGAGAAAATAAGAGGGCCAGAACGTCCCTTAGTATATCTCCATTACCAGTCTCATGATCAACGTGAACATGTGGTTCGTTACTTTAATGTTCAGCTGTCTTATGTCTTTA
>NC_092087.1:90440600-90690889 GCF_045679555.1 Salvelinus alpinus | reverse complement strand
CTGTAGTGCTGTAACACATAGACTATGTTGTAATATGTTAAATGTATATTGAGGGACCATAATCACTGCTACTGGATAATTGTTAGGTACAGTAGTTAACTGAAGGGTTGTCCCAACTTGTTTAAATCATTATAATACTACTACTAATAATAATAATAATAGTTATAGCAGTGTTCCTTATCAGTGCAGTGTTCCTTATCAGTACAGTATGTATGCAGGTATTCGTACTTACAACCAGCAATATCAAGAAAGGCCAGTAGGCGGCAATGGTACTGTACACTGTATGGGAGCAGTTTTCATAAATACAATGAACATGGTGTGATCTCATCGTAAAGAATCTCCATTGAGAACCATCACAAAGTTGGTCTCCGTATTGAATTGACCTTTTAATTTGACTTTGTGATACATTTATATAGTCATTAAATATGTGCACCTGGCCTGAGTCTACTACAATATCTTTACAAGAACAAAAAGCTTAAAATAAGTACAGTTCTAAAAGCAAAATAACTACTTCAATGAAAAACCCAAATAAATCAAACAAAATATCCTTCAGTCAGTGTCTCAACTCTTCAAACAGCAGCTATGGACAAGTATGTCACACAAAGTATGCAATTTTAAATAAAATAACATGAAATAAATCATTTGTAAGTGTACTGTCATGTACTAAAAACTGAAAACTACTAAACAAAAGAACAAATATCAATTACACCAGGGGTTCTCAAACAGGGGTCCATGGACTAATTGCAAGGTGTCCGTGAAATAAAAAAGTTTAATGAATGTAGTCAGTACCACAAGGTTTCCAGTAAGTTTACATATAATATAGAGGGGGTGGTGGTCCCTGAGGACCGCTGAAAACCTTGCCTGCCTTGCCTCAATATGCAGGGGTTCCAGTACCCAAAAAAGGTTGAGAACCACTGCTATACACACTACTGAACAAAAGAACCGAACATATGTTTGCGGGTTTCAATGGATCCAACAAATTGCTGGCAGATATTTTCCCTCTTGAGACTGTCCAGCCTGTCTTTATGTACATTACAGACAACTACGCCGTTCAGTCTCTCTTGGCCCATGCTAGCCCGTAGCCAAGTCTTTAACCTGCGGAGTGCACTGAAACTCCTCTCAGCCTCACATGAAGACACTGGCACCACAAACAAAATTCTGATCAGCACCTCAACTTGGTCAAACAACCCCCGCACCTCCACTGGAAGCCTCCTGAGGACCTCTGCTGCCTCTCCACTGCTGCTACAGGGGTATTTGTTGTGAAAGAGAGGGATCTGCACTGAAAGAGAATCTATGTTCAGCTCAGGGTACTGATCTAGAGACTCATCCAACTCCCCCGTGAGAAGCGCTCTTTCCAACTTTTGCAGGACGTTTAGACTGTCCTGGTCAAAACGGTCGCCAAACTGAACCTCCACACCATCCAACACTTAAAAAAATTCTGCCCTATAGTGATCCACTGCTTTGCCAGCAAATCGTCTTGAGTGCGTCTCAATGGATTCAATGGATTCAATAGAGTCAATCAAAGTTGTTGCTTTCTCATACAGTGCAAGGTAGCTTTCGTCATTTCTCTTGCCCCTAAGAGATGACCGCACACACTCGACTGCAGCCTGCATACCAGAGACAGTCTGAGTTTTCTTCTGCAGTGAAATGTTTAGACATTCAAGCTCTCCAAGAACAGCAGAGGCAAGTGTGAGGCCCAACACAGTCTTGCCTTTGCTGAAGTGCTCGAATAAGCCACTGGCAGTTGAAGCTGTCTTGGATGCAGTTTTTGCCATCTCCTCTAGGCTGCTGAGTACCCGCTCATACTGCCCTAGCACAGCTCTAATAGCAGTATTCCGCACAGTCCACCTTGTTGGACATAGGGGTTTCAGGGTGGTCAGATTTGTATCTTTGGACGTGGCAATTGATTCAAACATGCTCTTAAACTTTCCTGACTGGCCATAGAGGACACCTAACTGATGGACCCAAGAAAGGGAATCCCGGATCAGTGGGGAGGCTGAGCAGCCAGCCTGTGAAATCAGATTTACACAGTGTGCTCCACAATGGACATAGAGGGCTAATGGCTGCTGCCTCCTCACAATTGCCTGTGCACCTGTGTATTTTCCTGCCATGTTTGAGGCACCAACTTAAGCCAGACATGGGCAAATTGAGCCTCAACAACACATCAGTTGCCACTTTCGCAATGCCCTCGCCTGTTGTCTCCGACACCCTGTATAGCCCAATAAACTCCTCGTGAGGGACAAGGTCATGGTCAACATAACGCAGACAGACACTCTCCTGTTCAGCACCAGAGACATCTTGAGTACCATCAACAATTAATGAAAATTGTACAATCGGAAGAGACCTAATCTCAGCTGCAATGCCTCGAATGACTGTATTGGCCATGATGTTCAGAATTTCATTCTGTGCTTTGGGGCCTGTGTACATTGTGGTACGCTCTGTTAACCACTTCAGTAAAATGGGATCATCCTCTTCTGCCCTGAGTTTCAAAAGCTGGTATAAATTCCCACTGTCACCCGTGTGGCCTCTAAAGGCTTGTCCCTGTCTTACTACATGCCGCACCGAACTAACAATTTTCATCAAGCAATGCCTTGCGTCCTCCTGCTGTTTACCCCACGCGCTGGATAACTGGACACTGATTGGATTTAGCTGGTGTGCTGTTACAGTTACAAAGTGGCGGTGGGTTTGGCAGTTTTGATGTGCTGTGAATTTTTCAATGGCTTTTCTCCAGTTCCTAAATCCTGCACTAATGAAGGCAGCATCTGCTCTTTGGCCAAAAGATGGCTGGCTTGAAAACCCTTGGCTACAGTGAAAACACAACACTCCTTTTATTGATGGATTATAATGTAGCCAGGGGAAATCATGAAACCATCTCTCTTGAAACGTCAACACTCTTTTGGCAAGAGTTTGCGGTTCTATAAATTGTGGGTGTGGCTGATATGGTTTTGTGCCATCACTGAGGTAACTGGACGATGCTGTGCCACTGTCCCCTATACTGGTGCTGCTGGCAACAAGGGTGACACCTGGTCCTGCCGTGGCTGTGACACTGTCCTCTGAAGTCTCTCTCCTTGGCTCTTTCCCTTTCACCACCCTCACTGACTCACAGTCTGTCTCCTAGAAAAGAAATAAGGTGTTTGCTGTACTCCTAACTACCGGTACCCAAAACTACACAATTAATCACAACAGCAATACCATTGCCTTAAACAAATCTTGGTTCAGTCACCAGTTTAAGTTGAGAGTGAGGGTATCCATGGCATTTTCCAATTATGTCCCTATTTTACAAATCAAAAAAATTGAGAACCTTTCATAATGTTGCCAAACAAAGACTCAACAAACTTACCTGAGACTCCCTGTCTCTGCCAGTCTGTCCCTGCATATCTGTCCCCAGCTCTGCTGTCTGTGTGCCATCTGTTGCCTGCTCTGCCTAATGACATCATTGTGAAACATTTCCATTAGCATTTCACTTCTTTCTTATGAACATTTTATCAACTCGTCTTTGAGATATTAGGCTACTAGAGTTCTTACTTTGCGTTTTGGTGTACTGAAAAATACTCTGATGTCCGTCTTTTTACTTTTTTCTGACATTTTTCTACCTGGCTGGCTGGCTGGCTGACCGGTCTAGCTGCACACACACACATTTACACAACACATGCTGCAACGTTTTGAAATTTTAACATAGTTTGTTTCATATTGGCAGGCTTCCAACAATAGCTGAATTTGCAAAGCTAGCGAGCACCAATTCCGTTTCTGTGGTGTTTGCTATAATCTTTGCTACCTGGTTAAAGGTGAAAAAAAAAAAAAATCACTAGCGACAATTTAGCTTTTGCAACGAGACCATTAAATATATTTAACACAATGGTATAAGAGAGTGTAGTTCTGTTCAGTTTGGACTTCAGTTTATCGCTAACCTTATCACAGGGACTTTGAAGCACTACAGCTGCATGCTAATCTTGGAATAAACTGACGATAGCAAATATTCCATCTTTGACGACGCCACATAAATGGAATAGGTACTAGCTAGCTTGATAGTTAATGTTTGCTTTAGTTTGCGCGCTAGCTCTGCAAATTCAGCTAGTGTGTGAACCCTGCAACATTAAAAAAATATATACATTGCTATGGCGCGATTGACTGGATTACCTCACGTCAGTTACGTACACTGAGTGCCTTTCGGACAGTAGATACAAACCCTCTATTACCTTGCAAGCTAAAGAACTGGCAGTGGATCAAATCATTGTGGGGCAAAGGGCGGGGGGGTCGCAATCTTGTGAAATTTAAAAACGCGCTATTAAGTGTCTATAATCAGCACAAGTGCTTTCATTGCGTATTATTAATATTATTGAAATTACATAGTTATGTTTACAGTGATATATTGGGGGGGACAAATCATATTTTTCCCAGGATGGGGGGGTCGTGTCCCCCCTGGGATTTCCGCCTATGTACAGCTCTATCTATGTCTCGCCCAGTGGTGTAAAGTACTTTAGTGAAATACTTGAAAGTACTACCTAAGTAGTTTTTGGGGTATCTGTCCTTTACTTGGGCTTCCGAGTGGCGCAGCGGTCTAAGGCACTGCAGCTCAGTGCTTGAGGCGTCACTACAGACACCTTGGTTCGAATCCAGGCGGTATCTCAACCGGCCGTGATTTGGAGTCCCATAGGGTATCGAACAATTGGCCCAGCTTCGTCCGGGTTTTTCCGTCATTGTAAAGATGAATTTGTTCTTAATTGACATGCCTAATTAAATGAAGGTTTTTACTGTTACTTCACTACATTCCTAAAGAAAATTATGTACTTTTTACTCCGTACATTTTCCCTCATACCCAAAACTATTCTTTACATTTTGAATGCTTATCAGGACACGACAATTGTTTAAATCACACACTTATCAAGAGAACATCCCTACTGCATCTGATCTGGCCGACTCACTAAACACATGCTTCGTTTATAAATGATGTCTGAGTGTTGGAGTGTGTCCCTGGCCATCTGTAAATTAATAAAGAACAACAAAAAGGTGCCATCTGGTTTGCTTTACTTTTTACTTTTGATACCTAAGTATATTTAAGCAATTACATTTACTTTAGATACTTAAGTATATTTTAAACCATTTACTCTTAGACTTTTACTCAAGTAATATTTTACCGGGTGACATTCACTTATACTTGAGTCATTTTATATTAAGGTATCTTTACTTTTACTCAAACTTGACAAGTGGGTACTTTTCCACTTGGAGCTACAACAACGATGTGTGCTGTTGGGGGACTGGAGTTGGGAAACACTGATGTAAGGAAACAGACACCGTTTCAATATTGTCAATAGGCAATCTTTACCTCCCAAATGAACAGACTAAGTAGGGCAGTAGAAGACACACAACCAGCTTTCTGGATCAGTCCTTCTAGAATGCTCCACAGATGGACAGTCATCAAACCATTGTTGTCTCGGACCCTGAGATGGGCCATTAATCACCACTGTTCTGTAAATCAAGGTTAGTGACCCAACCCTGGCAGTCTCCCGTGAATTGACGTGTGTCCAATTGAATTGAGTGGTTTGCTATTATTCTGTAAATGTATTGTAAATAAATTGTAAATGGTCACTCAAAACCGGTTCAGGCCAATTTGACAACACAATCTCACATTCAATTCGTGCATGTATATAATGTATTTCAGCATGTTGTTTTGTGGCTTAATTCGTGAGAAAAGACAATAATTTAAACACGATAGCCTATAATTCAATGCTTTCTTCATTAATGAACGTTATGAATATACCTTAATGTCGTTTTATAAATGGTGTTTGTATTGCTATATATACTGTTTTCGATTTTTCTGAGCAGACTTTCTGATCACAATTTGTGAGAAAAGACACACATTTATGTGCGACTTAATCCGTGGGAAAAACATTTTTATTAATGCCACTGCTGTTTTCTATGTTTGATTTCGCTTAATACTTTGGGATACTGGTGCACTTGTAGCCAGAAAGGCCCTTTTTTTCGTGAAGGCAACAGTACACGATATTCTTCATAACGCGTTTCATACAAGTTAAACAGGTTAATGTAAAATAATGAATTATGTTGGTTGACACTTATGGCTCTTCCAAGGCCGTTTCATTATGATTATTACTGTGTCAATCATGTTAGCGAGTCAGAAATGTCAGTTTCCTAGTACCGAATAGCACTTGAATGCTGTATAATGCTGGCTTCATATTCTCCTATGACACTGGACAATGGGAAGTCGTAACTCCGACATGATTGTGTTCAAGTTCTTTTCAAGTCGGAACAATTCATAAGCCAATAGATTGGCAACAACATTTTCTCCGTTTCACACCTGTAATTCCAATTTTGATGGTTATTCAAGTGAAACTTCCCAATCGGAACTAGGTATTTCCGATAACTCCGATTGCACGTGAACGTGGCATTTAATATGTGTGATCGACAACAGTAGGGGCTGGTTCGCGGTGTGTCCAGCCCCAAAACGCATTCCCCACCACCGCGGACTGAGTGTCAGTATCCTGCTGTGTGTCCGTGCAGTCAACTAGTAGAATTATTGTCTGTGACGTAAGTGTGGGATTATTATTAAGGTTCTGGTCGTCTGAGACACCAACAAGAAGGCTATACAATAAACAAGATAACTTTAGAACGAAGAAACTAAAGTAATAATAATTAAACAATAAAATAATATATATATATATATATATATATATATACAATTATCATATGTTTGGTTGCTCTGAGACTGAGTCGTGTCTACACAATATTATTTACAACGAGCGGTTCCCATCCTTTTCAAGTAGACTAAATCTGTCTGCAGTTTTATGTTATAGGTGATCTTTTCCATTAAATACAGTTCTTTCAGTCTACCGCTCCACTCTTCCATAGTATGAATGTCCTCATTTAACCAATGCTCTATAATTATCAATGTCTACACTGTATTTCTGATCAATTTGATGTTATTTTAACGGACAAAAAAATGTGCTTTCCTTTCAAAAACAAGGACATTTCTAAATGACCCCAAACTTTTGAACGGTAGTGTAGTAACTTAACTAGGATCAGCTTTCTCTCCCCAAGCCGACCAGAAAATAATGGAACACTGACCCAAGATCAGTGCTGTACATCGGCAACTTTCAACCCAACGTAATACAGAGCGCGTTCCAGCTCGTCAACACAATCGGCTGCAGGGGAGGTTACTTTCTGCCTTGTTCGGCAAATCAAATAAATCACATTTTATTGGTCACATACACATGCACACATACACATACCCTTGGCTGAGAAGCAACCCCACACATGAATGGTCTCAGGATGCTTTACTGTTGGCATGACACAGGACTGATGGTAGCGCTCACCTTGTCTTCTCCGGACAAGTTTTTTTCCGGATGCCCCAAACAATCGGAAAGGGGATTCATCAGAGAAAATTACTTTACCCCAGTTCTCAGCAGTCCAATCCCGGTACCTGTACTGTGCGTGCAGATGTACTCACACCTGCCTGCTGTCATTCCTGAGAAAGCTCTGTGTACTGGTGGTGCACCGATCCCGCAGCTGAATCAACTTTAGGAGACGGTCCTGGCACTTGCTGGACTTTCTTGGGCGCCCTAAAGCCTTCTTCACAACACTTGAACCGCTCTCCTTGAAGTTCTTGATGATCCGATAAATGGTTGATTTAGGTGCAATCTTACTGGCACCAATATCCTTGCCTGTGATGTCCTTTTTGTGCAAAGCAATGATGACGGCACATGCTTCCTTCCAGGTAACCGTGGTTGACAGAGGAAGAACAACGATTCCAAGCACAACCCTCGTTTTGAAGATACCAGTCTGTTATTCGAACTCAATCAGCATGACAGAGTGATCTCCAGCCTTGTCCTCATCAACACTCACACCTGTGTTAAAGAGAGAATCACTGACATGATGTCAGCTGGTCCTTTTGTGGCAGGGCTGAAATGCAGTGGAAATGTTTTTTGGGGATTCAGTTCATTTGCATGGCAAAGAGGGACTTTGCAATTAATTGCAATTCATCTGATCACTCTTCATAACATTCTGGAGTATATGCAAATTGCCATCATAGAAACTGAGGCAGCAGACTGTGAAAATTAATATTTGTGTCATTCTCAAAACTTTTGACCATGACTGTACACTACCGTTCAAAAGTCAGTGATGTGTACGCCGAGGAACTTGAATCTTTCCACCTTCTCCACTGCAGTCCTGTCGATGTGCATAGGGGGGTGCTCCCTCTGCTGTTTCCTGAAGTCCACAATCAGCTCCTTTGTTTTGTTGATGTTGAGTGAGAGGTTATTTTCCTGGCACCACACTTCCAGGGCCCTCACCTCAACCCTGTAGGCCGTCTTGTCATTGTTGGTAATCAGGCCTACTACTGTTGTGTCGTCTGCAGACTTGATGATTGAGTTGGAGGCGTGTGTGGCCTCGCAGTCATGGGTGAACAGGGAGTACAGGAGGGAGCTGAGGACGCACCCTTGTGGGAACCCTGGGACGAGGATCAGCGAAGTGGAGGTGTTGTTTCCTACCTTCACCAACTGGGGGTGGCCCGTCAGGAAGTCCAGGACCCAGTTGCACAGGGTGGGGTTCAGACCCAGGGCCCCAAGCTTAATGATGAGCTTGGAGGGTACTATGGTGTCATAGGCGGAAATCCCAGGGGGGACGGGGGGGACACGACCCCCCCATCCTGGGAAAAATATGATTTGTCCCCCCCCAATATATCACTGTAAACATAACTATGTAATTTCAATAATATTAATAATACGCAATGAAAGCACTTGTGCTGATTATAGACACTTAATAGCGCGTTTTTAAATTTCACAAGATTGCGACCCCCCGCCCTTTGCCTCACAATGGTTTGATCCACTGCCAGTTCCTTAGCTGGCAAGGTAATAGAGGGTTCGTATATACTGTCCGAAAGGCACTCAATGTACGTAACTGACGTGAGGTAATCCAGTCAATCGCGCCATAGCAATGTATATATTTTTTTAATGTTGCAGGGTTCACACACTAGCTGAATTTGCAGAGCTAGCGCGCAAACTAAAGCAAACATTAACTATTAAGCTAGCTAGTACCTATTCCATTTATGTGGCGTCGTCAAAGATGGAATATTTGCTATCGTCAGTTTATTCCAAGATTAGCATGCAGCTGTAGTGCTTCAAAATCCCTGTGATAAGGTTAGCGATAAACTGAATTCCAAACTGAACAGAACTACACTCTCTTATACCAAAACGCAAAGTAAGAACTCTAGTAGCCTAATATCTCAAAGATTAGTTGATAAAATGTTCATAAGAAAGAAGTGAAATGCTAATGGAAATGTTTCACAATGATGTCATTAGGCAGAGCAGGCAACAGATGGCACACAGACAGCAGAGCTGGGGACAGATATGCAGGGACAGATTGGCAGAGACAGGGAGTCTCAGGTAAGTTTGTTGAGTCTTTGTTTGGCAACATTATGAAAGGTTCTCAAATTTTTTTTGTTGTAAAATAGGGACATAATTGGAAAATGCCATGGATACCCCCACTCAACTTAAACTGGTGACTAAACTAAGATTTGTTTAAGGCAATGGTATTGCTGTTGTGATTAATTGTGTAGTTTTGGGTACCGGTAGTTAGGAGTACAGCAAACACCTTATTTCTTTTCTAGGAGACAGACTGTGAGTCAGTGAGGGTGGTGAAAGGGAAAGAGCCAAGGAGAGAGACTTCAGAGGACAGTGTCACAGCCACGGCAGGACCAGGTGTCACCCTTGTTGCCAGCAGCACCAGTATAGGGGACAGTGGCACAGCATCGTCCAGTTACCTCAGTGATGGCACAAAACCATATCAGCCACACCCACAATTTATAGAACCGCAAACTCTTGCCAACAGAGTGTTGACGTTTCAAGAGAGATGGTTTCGCGATTTCCCCTGGCTACATTATAATCCATCAATAAAAGGAGTGTTGTGTTTTCACTGTAGCCAAGGGTTTTCAAGCCAGCCATCTTTTGGCCAAAGAGCAGATGCTGCCTTCATTAGTGCAGGATTTAGGAACTGGAGAAAAGCCATTGAAAAATTCACAGCACATCAAAACTGCCAAACCCACCGCCACTTTGTAACTGTAACAGCACACCAGCTAAATCCAATCAGTGTCCAGTTATCCAGCGCGTGGGGTAAACAGCAGGAGGACGCAAGGCATTGCTTGATGAAAATTGTTAGTTCGGTGCGGCATGTAGTAAGACCGGGACAAGCCTTTAGAGGCCACACGGATGACAGTGGGAATTTATACCAGCTTTTGAAACTCAGGGCAGAAGAGGATGATCCCATTTTACTGAAGTGGTTAACAGAGCGTACCACAATGTACACAGGCCCCAAAGCACAGAATGAAATTCTGAACATCATGGCCAATACAGTCATTCGAGGCATTGCAGCTGAGATTAGGTCTCTTCCGATTGTACAATTTTCATTAATTGTTGATGGTACTCAAGATGTCTCTGGTGCTGAACAGGAGAGTGTCTGTCTGCGTTATGTTGACCATGACCTTGTCCCTCACGAGGAGTTTATTGGGCTATACAGGGTGTCGGAGACAACAGGCGAGGGCATTGCGAAAGTGGCAACTGATGTGTTGTTGAGGCTCAATTTGCCCATGTCTGGCTTAAGTTGGTGCCTCAAACATGGCAGGAAAATACACAGGTGCACAGGCAATTGTGAGGAGGCAGCAGCCATTAGCCCTCTATGTCCATTGTGGAGCACACTGTGTAAATCTGATTACACAGGCTGGCTGCTCAGCCTCCCCACTGATCCGGGATTCCCTTTCTTGGGTCCATCAGTTAGGTGTCCTCTATGGCCAGTCAGGAAAGTTTAAGAGCATGTTTGAATCAATTGCCACGTCCAAAGATACAAATCTGACCACCCTGAAACCCCTATGTCCAACAAGGTGGACTGTGCGGAATACTGCTATTAGAGCTGTGCTAGGGCAGTATGAGCGGGTACTCAGCAGCCTAGAGGAGATGGCAAAAACTGCATCCAAGACAGCTTCAACTGCCAGTGGCTTATTCGAGCACTTCAGCAAAGGCAAGACTGTGTTGGGCCTCACACTTGCCTCTGCTGTTCTTGGAGAGCTTGAATGTCTAAACATTTCACTGCAGAAGAAAACTCAGACTGTCTCTGGTATGCAGGCTGCAGTCGAGTGTGTGCGGTCATCTCTTAGGGGCAAGAGAAATGACGAAAGCTACCTTGCACTGTATGAGAAAGCAACAACTTTGATTGACTCTATTGAATCCATTGAGACGCACTCAAGACGATTTGCTGGCAAAGCAGTGGATCACTGTAGGGCAGAATTTTTTAAAGTGTTGGATGGTGTGGAGGTTCAGTTTGGCGACCGTTTTGACCAGGACAGTCTAAACGTCCTGCAAAAGTTGGAAAGAGCGCTTCTCACGGGGGAGTTGGATGAGTCTCTAGATCAGTACCCTGAGCTGAACATAGATTCTCTTTCAGTGCAGATCCCTCTCTTTCACAACAAATACCCCTGTAGCAGCAGTGGAGAGGCAGCAGAGGTCCTCAGGAGGCTTCCAGTGGAGGTGCGGGGGTTGTTTGACCAAGTTGAGGTGCTGATCAGAATTTTGTTTGTGGTGCCAGTGTCTTCATGTGAGGCTGAGAGGAGTTTCAGTGCACTCCGCAGGTTAAAGACTTGGCTACGGGCTAGCATGGGCCAAGAGAGACTGAACGGCGTAGTTGTCTGTAATGTACATAAAGACAGGCTGGACAGTCTCAAGAGGGAAAATATCTGCCAGCAATTTGTTGGATCCATTGAAACCCGCAAACATATGTTCGGTTCTTTTGTTCAGTAGTGTGTATAGCAGTGGTTCTCAACCTTTTTTGGGTACTGGAACCCCTGCATATTGAGGCAAGGCAGGCAAGGTTTTCAGCGGTCCTCAGGGACCACCACCCCCTCTATATTATATGTAAACTTACTGGAAACCTTGTGGTACTGACTACATTCATTACACTTTTTTATTTCACGGACACCTTGCAATTAGTCCATGGACCCCTGTTTGAGAACCCCTGGTGTAATTGATATTTGTTCTTTTGTTTAGTAGTTTTTAGTACATGACAGTACACTTACAAATGATTTATTTCATGTTATTTTATTTAAAATTGCATACTTTGTGTGACATACTTGTCCATAGCTGCTGTTTGAAGAGTTGAGACACTGACTGAAGGATATTTTGTTTGATTTATTTGGGTTTTTCATTGAAGTAGTTATTTTGCTTTTAGAACTGTACTTATTTTAAGCTTTTTGTTCTTGTAAAGATATTGTAGTATACTCAGGCCAGGTGCACATATTTAATCACAAAGTCAAATTAAAAGGTCAATTCAATACGGAGACCAACTTTGTGATGGTTCTCAATGGAGATTCTTTACGATGAGATCACACCATGTTCATTGTATTTATGAAAACTGCTCCCATACAGTGTACAGTACCATTGCCGCCTACTGGCCTTTCTTGATATTGCTGGTTGTAAGTACAAATACCTGCATACATACTGGACTGATAAGGAACACTGCTATAACTATTATTAGTAGAAGTATTATAATGATTTAAACAAGTTGGGACAACCCTTCAGTTAACTACTGTACCTAACAATTATCCAGTAGTAGTGATTATGGTCCCTCAATATACATTTAACATATTACAACGTAGGCTATGTGTTACAGCACTACTTTTGGTGTCCCCCTCAGGAATTGCTCTTGAGAAAATTTCATGTAATTGTCCCCTCCAAGGTTGATATCAGATTTTCGCCCCTGTATGGTGTTGAATGCTGAGCTGTAGTCAATGAACAGCGTTCTTACATAGGTATTCCTCTTGTCCAGATGGGATAAGGCAGTGTGCAGTGCGATGGCGAGTGCATCGTCTGTGGATCTATTGGGGTGGTAAGCAAATTGAAGTGGGTCTAGGGTGTCAGGTAAGGTACAGGTGATATGATCCTTAACTAGCCTCTCAAAACACTTCATGATGACAGAAGTGAGTGCTATGGGGCGATAGTCATTTAGTTCAGTTACCTTTGCTTTCTTGGGTACAGGAGCAATGGTGGACAACTTGAAACAAGTGGGGACAGCAGACTGTGATAGGGAGAGATTGAATATGTCCATAAACACTACAGCCAGCTTTGCGAGGGTTAACATGCTTAAATGTCTTACTCAAGTCGGCCACGGAGAAGGAGAGCACATTATAAAAGCAACATGTTTCATAGAGCCACAACTGAGATGAGGAGATGTACAATAACCAAAGATTCACCTTAGTAATGATTTATTTATAACACATTCTACAAAACACAGTAACTACATACTGTTCCACACTGATGTCCTCAGCATTAGGAAAGACAGAGGAGAAGAAAATAACCCTTAAACGGTCCACCCTTAAACCGGGTGGTAGCTTTTTATGCCAATTCAACCCTGCAAGTTAGAGGCTGCTGCACTAAATACACAGACATGGAATCACTGGCTACTTTAATAATGGAACATTAATCACTTTAATAATGTTTACATGCTGCTTTACTCATATCATATGTATATACTATATTCTATTCTACTGTATTTTAGTCAATGCCACTCCGACATTACTCAGCATAATATTTATATATTTCTTCATTTCATTATTTTAATTTTAGATTTGTGTGTATTGTTGTGAATAGTTAGATACTACTGCACTGTTGGAGCTAGGAACACAAGCATTTCGCTACACCCACAATAACATCTGATAAATATGTGTATGTGACACAATAAAATGTGATTTATAGACCTGCATTATTATTATAATTTTGGGCCCATATAAATTCACACACTTTTAGTTCAAATCTGGGTTGATACTTGGGATGGGAATGGGGTGTCATTTAAGACGCAGACCTCGTTACTAAACTGTTTAAATCCTTCCTTCTTTGCCGTCTTTCTTCAATTCGATGGATTTCAACGTAACTTTATTAATCACCCCAAAGGGAAAATCATTATTGGTGATTGAGGTAATCATTGATCTTGGACTCGTGGACTTTTGTGTAGATTGATGCGTGTGTATTTATTTGACTGTAACGAAATTCCTCCATCTCCCCATTCCTCTAATCCCGGTATTCCCCTCCGTCCCCCATTCCTCTCTCCAAACCCCGACTCCCCCATCTCCCGTCCCTGCCTGGACTGGTCATTTCAGTAGGATGCTGTTTATGTCGTTTCCATTGTATGTTTTATAATATTGTCTGTTTCAGTTGTTGTTCCTTTGTCATTTCCATTGTGTATTAAAATCGTTTTGGTCGTAGTGAACAGCAAGGACGTCGAAGCATAGTGAACAGCAAGGAAGTTCACTGTATATAGACTTTTTTCTATTGTGTTATTGGCTGTACGCTTGTTTATTCCATGTGTAACTCTGTGTTGTTGTTTGTGTCGCACTGCTTTGCTTTATCTTGGCCAGGTCGCAGTTGTAAATGAGAACTTGACCTCAACTGGCCTATCTGGTTAAATAAAGGTGAAATAAAATAAATATTTTTAAAAGCAGTTTTGAATTTTAACAGTTATTTTACTGATATTTTCTTATTAAAATAGGCTATTATCAAACATCTTCCTATAACTAAGAATTAGAAGTCCTATCAATTTAGAACATAGAATAGATTAAAGTTATATTAGAAGTTTTTAATATTGTTGAGGTGTAAAATTGTATCCCAAAAAGATGATCTTCTAAAATGACCAATTTAGCAGTTGTCAATTGAACCATTTGATCCGCTGTTGTCACGTGCCACGGACTCCGCACAACGCCATCTGATTGGCTGTTTAATAAAACACCGACAGGTTAAAACGTGAACGTTGTCAAATTTGCCTTCAGTTGAGTTGTCAGTTTAGACCCAGCGTTCTTTATTCTGGTACATTCTGATCGTTATCAGACACTAGTCTGTTGGGCTAAAAAAATACAAGTGTGAGAATGAACGCTATGATTTGTCAACTCATAGACCTACCGCCTTACATGGAGTCCGAAAACAAGAGTTTCGACCCGTGGCGGGACTACTTGAAGCTGGCTGACCTAGTGCGGGAGATGAAGTTAGGAAACTTCACCTCAGAACCGTCAACCGTTGAGGGTCATGACTCCGGGATATGCTCGACCATGGTGGAATTTGAAGAGTTTCTGCCGCGAGCCTTGCTGTCACCGATAACACCTGTGGCGACACCACCCCTACGGCACGAAATGGAACCCCTGGATTCAGAAATCGTCCTTTTGCATGAAGACGCTCCTTTACACTGACGCAATCCAGATGTACTTTTGTATTTTTCGTATTTTTTTGTAATTATTTTAATTTTTTTTCCTATCTCTTTTCGATTTTTAATTCGATTATACCTTCCGGTAACCTGCCTCACCCAATGTGATACGGAATCGCTATTATTTTTTAACTTTGGAACACTTTCAAGAACCTCCAGTAGCTAATCAGCTATTTAGTCATTTTTAGCCACTGCTAGCGGCTTTTACCTTCTGCACAGACACCAACCCTGTTCTTAGCCTGGATATTACTCGCCAATCTACCAACATCGGACTGTCTCCCCACAACAACGCCGGATTCCTGCCGTAATCCCTGAGCCACTACTTCTGATCCTCACAGGTAGCTTGCAGCTAGCTAGCTCACAGCTAGCTTGCACCCTCGGTGGCACCCAGTACCGAAGCTATCCCCTAACGCCACTGCCACGAAGCTAGCACCAGTTAGCAAATAAAATTCTACAATACTTCTTTCGCCATCTGGCTTGGATTCTCTGTCGACACGGCGCCCCGCCGCACCACCACGTCTGGTCTGCCGACGAATACTCCATCCGCTGTGCCCTCAACCGGCCTCCGTCTGAGCAGACCACCCCCGGGCTACTAACTTTAAACGCCGTGTGCTAACGTGGTGACGGCCTCCCTGTTCCATCCACTGCTCCCCAATGGACACTACGATCACTTGGCTACAAAGCTGATGCCTGCTGGACTGTCCATTAAACACGGTACTCCATTCTGTTTATTTGTGTTTATCTGTCGGCCCCAGCCGCGAACTCAGGCTCTGTGTGTAGTTAATCCGACCCTCTCTGCCTAGTCATCGCCATTTTACCTGCTGTTGTGTTAGCTGACTAGCTGCTGTTGTCTCACCTGTTGTTTTAGCTAGCTCTCCCAATCAAGACCTGCGATTACTTTATGCCTTACTATATGTCTCTCTCAAATATCAATATGCCTTGTATACTGTTGTTCGGGTGAGTTATCATTGTTTCAGTTTTCAATGGAGCCTGTAGTTCCACTCCTAATACCTCTGATACCTCCTTTGTCCCACCTCCCACACATGCGGTGACCTCACCCATTATAACCAGCATGTCCAGAGATACAACCTCTCTTATCACCCAGTGCCTGGGTTTACCTCCGCTGTACCCACACCCCACCATACCCCTGTCTGCACATTATGCCCTGAATATATTCTACCACGCCCATAAATCTGCTCCTTTTATTCCTTGTCCCCAACGCTCTAGGACACCAGTTTTGATAGCCTTTAGCCGCACCCTCATCCTACTACTCCTCTGTTCCTCGGGTGATGTGGAGGTAAACCCAGGCCCTGCATGTCCCCAGGCACCCTCATTTGTTGACTTCTGTGATCGAAAAAGCCTTGGTTTCATGCATGTCAACATCAGAAGCCTCCTCCCTAAGATTGTTTTACTCACTGCTTTAGCACACTCTGCCAACCCTGATGTCCTTGCCGTGTCTGAATCCTGGCTTAGGAAGGCCACCAAAAATTCTGAGATTTCCATACCCAACTATAACACTTTCCGTCAAGAGGGGGAGGAGAGCCTGCAAAGTTCTGTCATACTTTCCAGGTCTATGCCCAAACAGTTCGAACTTCTAATTAAAAAAATTAATCTCTCCAGAAATAAGTCTCTCACTGTTGCCGCCTGCTACCGACCCCCCCTCAGCTCCCAGCTGTGCCCTGGACACCATCTGTGAATTGATCGCCCCCATCTAGCTTCAGAGTTTGTTCTGTTAGGTGACCTAAACTGGGATATGCTTAACACCCCGGCAGTCCTACAATCTAAGCTAGATGCCCTCAATCTCACACAAATCATCAAGGAACCCACCAGGTACAACCCTAAATCCGTAAACATGGGCACCCTAATAGACATTATCCTGACCAACTTGCCCTCCAAATACACCTCTGCTGTCTTCAATCAGGATCTCAGCGATCACTTCCTCATTGCCTGTATCCGCTACGGGTCCGCGATCAAACGACCACCCCTCATCACTATCAAACGCTCCCTAAAACACTTCTGCGAGCAGGCCTTTCTAATCGACCTGGCCCAGGTATCCTGGAAGGATATTGACCTCATCCCGTCAGTTGAGGATGCCTGGTCATTCTTTAAAAGTAACTTCCTCACCATCTTAGACAAGCATGCTCCGTTCAAAAAATGCAGAACTAAGAACAGATATAGCCCTTGGTTCACTCCAGACCTTACTGCCCTCGACCAGCACAAAAACATCCTGTGGCGAACTGCAATAGCATCGAATAGTCCCCGCGATATGCAACTGTTCAGGGAAGTCAGGAACCAATACACGCAGTCAGTCAGGAAAGCAAAGGCCAGCTTTTTCAAGCAGAAATTTGCATCCTGTAGCTCTAACTCCAAAAAGTTCTGGGACACTGTAAAGTCCATGGAGAACAAGAGCACCTCCTCCCAGCTGCCCACTGCACTGAGGCTAGGTAACACGGTCACCACCGATAAATCCGTGATAATCGAAGACTTCAACAAGCATTTCTCAACGGCTGGCCATGCCTTCCTCCTGGCTACTCCAACCTTGGCCAACAGCTCCGCCCCCCGCCCCCCCCGCTGCTACTCGCCCAAGCCTCCCCAGCATCTCCTTTACCCAAATCCAGATAGCAGATGTTCTGAAAGAGCTGCAAAACCTGGACCCATACAAATCAGCTGGGCTTGACAATCTGGACCCTCTATTTCTGAAACTGTCCGCCGCCATTGTCGCACCCCCTATTACCAGCCTGTTCAACCTCTCCTTCGTATCATCTGAGATCCCCAAGGATTGGAAAGCTGCCGCGGTTATCCCCCTCTTCAAAGGGGCAGACACCCTGGACCCAAACTGTTACAGACCTATATCCATCCTGCCCTGCCTATCTAAGGTCTTCGAAAGCCAAGTCAACAAACAGATCACTGACCATCTCGAATCCCACCGTACCTTCTCCGCTGTGCAATCCGGTTTCCGAGCCGGTCACGGGTGCACCTCAGCCACGCTCAAGGTACTAAACGATATCATAACAGCCATCGATAAAAGACAGTACTGTGCAGCCGTCTTCATCGACCTGGCCAAGGCTTTCGACTCTGTCAATCACCATATTCTTATCGGCAGACTCAGTAGCCTCGGTTTTTCTAATGACTGCCTTGCCTGGTTCACCAACTACTTCGCAGACAGAGTTCAGTGTGTCAAATCGGAGGGCATGTTGTCCGGTCCTCTGGCAGTCTCTATGGGGGTACCACAGGGTTCAATTCTCGGGCCGACTCTTTTCTCTGTATATATCAATGATGTTGCTCTTGCTGCGGGCGATTCCCTGATCCACCTCTACGCAGACGACACCATTCTGTATACTTCTGGCCCTTCCTTGGGCACTGTGCTATCTAACCTCCAAACGAGCTTTAATGCCATACAACACTCCTTCCGTGGCCTCCCAACTGCTCTTAAATGCTAGTAAAACCAAAAGCATGCTTTTCAACCGGTCGCTGTCTGCACCCGCACGCCCGACTAGCATCACCACCCTGGATGGTTCCGACCTAGAATATGTGGACATCTATAAGTACCTAGGTGTCTGGCTAGACTGTAAACTCTCCTTCCAGACTCATATCAAATATCTCCAATCCAAAATTAAATCGAGTCGGCTTTCTATTTCGCAACAAAGCCTCCTTCACTCACGCCGCCAAACTTACCCTAGTAAAACTGACTATCCTACCGATCCTCGACTTCGGCGACGTCATCTACAAAATAGCTTCCAATACTCTACTCAGCAAACTGGATGCAGTTTATCACAGTGCCATCCGTTTTGTTACTAAAGCACCTTATACCACCCACCACTGCGACCTGTATGCTCTAGTCGGCTGGCCCTCGCTGCATGTTTGTCGTCAGACCCACTAGCTCCAGGTCATCTACAAGGCTATGCTAGGTAAAGCGCCGCCTTATCTCAGTTCACTGGTCACGATGGCAACACCCACCCGTAGCACGCGCTCCAGCAGGTGTATCTCACTGATCACCCCTAAAGCCAAAACCTAATTTGGCCGCCTTTCCTTCCAGTTCTCTGCTGCCTGCGACTGGAACGAATTGCAAAAATCTCTGAAGTTGGAGACTTTTATCTCCCTCAACAACTTTAAACATCTGCTATCTGAGCAGCTAACCGATCGCTGCAGCTGTACATAGTCCATCGGTATATAGCCCACCCAAATTGACCTACCTCATCCACATACTGTTTTTATTTATTTACTTTTCTGCTCTTTTGCACACCAGTATCTCTATTTGCACATGATCATCTGATTTATCACCCCAGTGTTAATCTGCTAAATTGTAATTATTCGCTCCTATGGCCTATTTATTGCCTACCTCATGCCTTTTGCACACATTGTATATAGATTCTCTTTTTTTTCTTTCCTACTATGTTATTGACTTGTTTATTGTTTACTCCATGTGTAACTCTGTGTTGTTGTCTGTTCACACTGCTTTGCTTTATCTTGGCCAGGTCGCAGTTGCAAATGAGAGCTTGTTCTCAACTAGCCTACCTGGTTAAATAAAGGTGAAATAAAAATAAATAAATAAAATATGGCCGAGCAGCACCGAGGGTCCCGAGCCCCCTACAGCAGCGTCCAGATCCCCCGCTGGAACCTGGGGCCAGAGTGGGAGAGACACGCCGGAGGAGGTGCCATCACCTGAGCGCAAGTTCTGCGGCTTCTGCAAACACAACGGGGAGTCTGAGTCTTTATGCGTCCCACAGTCTCAAGGACCAGGATGGGGACATGATGTGCCCGTACCTGCGGCTATGTGACTTCCCTCTCTGCGGGGCCACCGGGGCCCAAGCCGCCAACGAGCACCATTGTCCCCTGGTCGAAACCACCTACAGTTCTGTCTGTCACGTCCATTGGTGTGAAATACTTGAAAGTACTACTTAAGTAGTTTTTGGGTTATCTGGACTGACTTTACTTCACTACATTCCTAAAGAAAATGATGTACTTTTTACTCCGTACATTTTCCCTGATACCCAAAACTATTCTTTACATTTTGAATGCTTATCAGGACACGACAATTGTTTAAATCACACTTATCAAGAGAACATCCCTACTGCATCTGATCTGGCCGACTCACTAAACACATGCTTCGTTTATAAATGGTGTTGGAGTGTGTCCCTGGCCATCTGTAAATTAATAAAGAACAACAAAGGTGCCATCTGGTTTGCTTTACTTTTTACTTTTGATACCTAAGTAAATTTTAGCAATTACATTTACTTTAGATACTTAAGTATATTTTAAACCATTTACTTTTAGACTTTTACTCAAGTAGTATTTTACCGGGTGCCATTCACTTATACTTGAGTCATTTTATATTATGGTATCTTTACTTTTACTCAAGTATGACAAGTGGGTACTTTTTCCACCACTGGTCAAGTCGGAAAAGCCTAACTCTGGTCCAGGCCGTTGGTACACTGCCCCAGGCCTGAGGATACTTGTTGGGAGATGGGTTGGTACACTGCCCCAGGCCTGAGGATACTTGTTGTTGCGAGATGGGTGGGACCAGAGCGAGAGAAGCGCTGAAGAGACTGTTCAGGCTGTTGTGTTGGCGACTTCCTTTAGCGTCTCTAACACACTGGATGCGGACAGTTGTAACAGGATTTACGAGTGGACATTTAGCTTAGAAGTCGTTTGGAACAGACTGACTAGTTTGTAGACTGTGATGTGGTGGCAGCTAATCATCAAGCCCTCAATGAGTTGAATCAGGTGAGTTTGTCCGGAGCTACAACAACGATGTGTGCTGTTGGGAAACACTGATGTAAGGAAACAGACACTGTTTCAATCTTGTCAATAGGCAATCTTTACCTCCCAAATGAACAGACTAAGTAGGGCAGTAGAAGACACACAACCAGCTTTCTGGATCAGTCCTTCTAGAATGCTCCACAGATGGACAGTCATCAAACCATTGTTGTCTATAGGAACCTGAGATGGGCCATTAATTATCACTGTTCTGTAAATCAAGGTTAGTGACCCAACCCTGGCAGTCTCCCGTGAATCGACGTGTGTCCAATTGAATTGAGTGGTTTGCTATTATTCTGTAAATTTATTGTAAATAAATTGTAAATGGTCACTCAAAACCGGTTCAGGCCAATTTGACAACACAATCTCACATTCAATTCGTGCATGTACATAATGTGTTTCAGCATTTTTTTTGTTACTTAATTCGTGAGAAAAGACAAGAATTTAAACACGATAGCCTATATTTCAATTTTTTTCTTCATTATTGAACGTTATGAATATACCTTAATGTTGTATTTATTTAATCCCGTTTTATAAATGGTGTTTGTATTGCTATATATACTGTTTTCGATTTTTCTGAGCAGACTTTCTGATCAGAATTTGTGAGAAAGACACACATTTATATGCGACTTAATCCGTGGGAAAAACATTTTTATTAATGCCACTGCTGTTTTCTATGTTTGATTTCGCTTAATACTTTGGGATACTGGTGCACTTGTAGTCAGAAAGGCCCTTTTTTTCGTGAAGGCAACAGTACACGGTATTCTTCATAACGCATTTCATATTTCGTGGAGCCTAAATCACACAATTTTCTTCATAATGCATTTAATACAAGTTAAACAGGTTAATGTACAATAATGAATTATGTTGGTTGACACTTGTGGCTCTTCCAAGGCCGATTCATTATGATTATTACGGTGTCAATCATGTTAGCGAGTCAAAAATGTCAGTTTCCTAGTTCCGACTAGCACTTGAATGCTGTATAATGCTGGCTTATATTCTCCTATGACACTGGACAATGGGAAGTCGTAACTCCGACATGATTGTGTTCACGTTCTTTTCAAGTCGGAACAATTCATAAGCCAATAGATTGGCAACAACATTTTCTCCGTTTCACACCTGTAATTCCAATTTTGATGGTCATTCAAGTGAAACTTCCCAATCGGAACTAGGTATTTCCGATAACTCCGATTGCACGTGAACTTGGCATTAGTATCTGTGATCGACAACAGTAGGGGCTGGTTCGCGGTGTGTCCAGCCCCAAAACGCATTCCCGACCACCGCGGACTGAGTGTCAGTATCCTGCTGTGTGTCCGTGCGGTCAACTAGTAGAATTATTGTCTGTGACGTAAGTGTGGGGATTATTATTAAGGTTCTGGTCGTCTGAGACACCAACAAGTAGGCTATACAATAAACAAGATAACTTTACAACGAAGAAACTAAAGTAATAATAATTAAACAATAAAATAATATATATATATATATATATACAATTATCATATGTTTGGTTGCTCGGAGACTGAGTCGTGTCTACACAATATTATTTACAACGAGCGGTTCCCATCCTTTTCAAGTAGACTAAATCTGTCTGCAGTTTTATGTTATAGGTGATCTTTTCCATTAAATACAGTTCTTTCAGTCTACCGCTCCACTCTTCCATAGTATGAATGTCCTCATTTAACCAATGCTCTATAATTATCAATGTCTACACTGTATTTCTGATCAATTTGATGTTATTTTAACGGACAAAAAAAAGTACTTTCCTTTCAAAAACAAGGACATTTCTAAATGACCCCAAACTTTTGAACGGTAGTGTAGTAACTTAACTAGGATCAGCTTTCTCTCCCCAAGCCGACCAGAAAATAATGGAACACTGACCCAAGATCAGTGCTGTACATCGGCAACTTTCAACCCAACGTAATACAGAGCGCGTTCCAGCTCGTCAACACAATCGGCTGCAGTGGAGGTTACTTTCTGCCTTGTTCGCAAATCAAATAAATCACATTTTATTAGTCACATACACATATTTAGCAAATGTTATTGGTAACATACACATATTTAGCAGATGTTATTGCGGGTGTAGCAAAATGCTTGTGTTCCTAGCTCTCCTATGCTATGCTGGTAGTGCACAATATAGGGCTGTGGTCTAAAGTAGTGCACTATATAGGGCATTGTCTACAGGTGGACTTTAGATCTTAGTGGTAAAGGTGGTCTTTATGCTGGGAATCTTTTTAGACTGGTTAGTTATAAAAGCAACATGTTTCATGGAGCCACGACTGAGATGAGGAGATGTACAATAACCAAAGATTCACCTTAGTAATGATTTATTTTAAAACACATTCTACAAAACACAGTAACTACATACTGTTCCAAACTGATGTCCTCAGCATTAGGAAAGACAGAGCAGAAGAAAATAACCCTTAAATGGTATTATAAACCGTCTTTATTATTATAAGGTTGTGTCCATATAACTTGACAAACATTCAGTTCTAATCTGAGTTGATACTTTGGATCATTGTTCTCAAACTGATCTTGAGTTTTCAAGTCAAAACATAAATACAAAATAACTTCAAGTGAGCCTCCGCTATGTGAAGACTTTCCCATGAGCCTTTGGGGGCGTTGCGATGATGGTTCGCTGTTGGTCCCAAATGGCACCTTATTCCCTATATAGTGTACTACTGTTGACCAGAGCCTTATTCCCTATATAGTGTCTATGGACCCAGGTCAAAAGTAGGGCACTATATAGGGAATAGGGTGCTATTTGGGAGATAGTTTAGATCTCAGAGCGTCGTGGGGGGAAGACGCGGCGTGGGGGAGGCCTCGCTGTCTTGTTGCCACGGCGAAGAGACTCTAGCTCCCGATGGGTAGCCATCACGACCCGACTGAAAGAGAAAGGGATGAAGAAGGGAGAGATAGAGATGGAGGGAGGGAGGAAAGAAAAGAGGGAGAGAAAAGAGAAGGATAGGTGAGGGAGGAAGAGATGCATTGGGAGAGAGTGATATTATTTTCAGTTGCTATTTGTCTGTTTTTACTACTACTTACAAAACATCTGATCACCACTGTCATGCAAATGTAGTTGGTTTGATCTTGAGAGGTGTGAGATTGCTTTAGGCAATGTAAACATATGTTTCCTATGCCAATACTGCCCTTGGAATTGAATTGAAATTGAATTGAGAGAGAGATCAAAGAGAGAGCATAGCAGGACAAGATCTCTCCCTGTGACGAGACTCCCCCATCCTGAGTCAGTCTGAACACACCCCTTCAAACTGTCCTGCAGACGAGGATAGTCACCCCCCCCCCCCCCCAGCACTGAACCCACCCCTTCAAACTGTCCTGCAGACGAGGATAGTCACCCCCCCCCCAGCACTGAACACACCCCTTCAAACTGTCCTGCAGACGAGGATAGTCACCCCCCCCCCCCCCCCAGCACTGAACACACCCCTTCAAACTGTCCTGCAGACGAGGATAGTCACCCCCCCCCCAGCACTGAACACACCCCTTCAAACTGTCCTGCAGACGAGGATAGTCACCCCCCCCCCAGCACTGAACACACCCCTTCAAACTGTCCTGCAGACGAGGATAGTCACCCCCCCCAGCACTGAACACACCCCTTCAAACTGTCCTGCAGACGAGGATAGTCACCCCCCCCCCCCCCCCCCAGCACTGAACACACCCCTTCAAACTGTCCTGCAGACGAGGATAGTCACCCCCCCCAGCACTGAACACACCCCTTCAAACTGTCCTGCAGACGAGGATAGTCACCCCCCCCCCCCCCCAGCACTGAACACACCCCTTCAAACTGTCCTGCAGACGAGGATAGTCACCCCCCCCCCCCCCCCCCAGCACTGAACACACCCCTTCAAACTGTCCTGCAGACGAGGATAGTCACCCCCCCAGCACTGAACACACCCCTTCAAACTGTCCTGCAGACGAGGATAGTCACCCCCCCCTCCCCCAGCACTGAACACACCCCTTCAAACTGTCCTGCAGACGAGGATAGTCACCCTCCCCCAGCACTGAACACACCCCTTCAAACTGTCCTGCAGACGAGGATAGTCACCCCCCCCAGCACTGAACACACCCCTTCAAACTGTCCTGCAGACGAGGATAGTCACCCTCCCCCAGCACTGAACACACCCCTTCAAACTGTACTGCAGACGAGGATAGTCACCCCCCCCACACCGAGGATAGTCCCCCCCCCAGCACTGAACACACCCCTTCAAACTGTCCTGCAGACGAGGATAGTCACCCTCCCCCAGCACTGAACACACCCCTTCAAACTGTCCTGCAGACGAGGATAGTCACCCCCCCCCCAGCACTGAACACACCCCTTCAAACTGTCCTGCAGACGAGGATAGTCACCCCCCCCCCCAGCACTGAACACACCCCTTCAAACTGTCCTGCAGACGAGGATAGTCACCCCCCCCCCCCCCCCCAGCACTGAACACACCCCTTCAAACTGTCCTGCAGACGAGGATAGTCACCCTCCCCCAGCACTGAACACACCCCTTCAAACTGTCCTGCAGACGAGGATAGTCACCCCCCCCCCCCCCCAGCACTGAACACACCCCTTCAAACTGTACTGCAGACGAGGATAGTCACCCCCCCCACACCAGCACTGAACACACCCCTTCAAACTGTACTGCAGACGAGGATAGTCACCCCCCCCACACCGAGGATAGTCACCCCCCCCCCCAGCACTGAACACACCCCTTCAAACTGTACTGCAGACGAGGATAGTCACCCCCCCACACCAGCACTGAACACACCCCTTCAAACTGTCCTGCAGACGAGGATAGTCACCCCCCCCCCAGCACTGAACACGCCCAGGTCCCACAACTGCACCGGTCCTCCATCATTGAGGGATGAATTCACAGAGCTGGAGAGAGACATGGTGGAGCTCAGAGAGCTGGTCCACACAATCCAGACAGAACAAACCCACAAAACAGACCAGCACAACAACACCCCCCAACAAGACGCGGGGGGCCGAAGGTGGAGGTGAACGGCCGTCTGAGAGAGCTGGCTGCTCTATGGACTGAGGTGAGAGAACTTAAAGAGGAGGGGGAGGAACACGTGGTACAGCTAACAGTAGTGAAGGAGAGGAGGGAGAGGAACACATGACACAGCTAACAGTAGTGAAGGAGAGGAGGAAGAGGAACTCATGGCACAGCTAACAGTAGTGAAGGAGGAGAGAGAGGAACTCATGGCACAGCTAACAGCAGTGAAGGAGGAGAGAGAGGGACACATGGCACAGCTAACAGCAGTGAAGGAGGAGAGAGAGGAACTCATGGCACAGCTAACAGCAGTGAAGGAGGAGAGAGAGGAACACATGGTACAGCTAACAGTAGTGAAGGAGGAGGGAGAGGAACACGTGACACAGCTAACAGTAGTGAAGGAGGAGAGAGGAACACATGCTACAGCTAACAGTAGTGAAGGAGGAGAGAGAGGAACACATGGTACAGCTAACAGTAGTGAAGGAGGAGAGAGGAACACATGGTACAGCTAACAGCAGTGAAGGAGGAGAGAGAGGAACACGTGACACAGCTAACAGTAGTGAAGGAGGAGAGAGAGGAACACATGGCACAGCTAACAGTAGTGAAGGAGGAGAGAGAGGAACACATGCTACAGCTAACAGCAGTGAAGGAGGAGAGAGAGGAACACATGGCACAGCTAACAGTAGTGAAGGAGGAGAGAGGAACACATGCTACAGCTAACAGTAGTGAAGGAGGAGAGAGGAACACATGGTACAGCTAACAGCAGTGAAGGAGGAGAGAGAGGAACACATGGTACAGCTAACAGCAGTGAAGGAGGAGAGAGAGGAACACATGGTACAGCTAACAGCAGTGAAGGAGGAGAGAGAGGAACACATGGTACAGCTAACAACAGTGAAGGAGGAGAGAGAGGAACACATGGCACAGCTAACAGTAGTGAAGGAGGAGAGAGGACCACATGGTACAGCTAACAACAGTGAAGGAGGAGAGAGAGGAACACATGGCACAGCTAACAGCAGTGAAGGAGGAGAGAGAGGAACACGTGACACAGCTAACAGTAGTGAAGGAGAGGAGGGAGAGGAACACATGGTACAGCTAACAGCAGTGAAGGAGAGGAGGGAGAGGAACACGTGACACAGCTAACAGCAGTGAAGGAGAGGAGGGAGAGGAACACGTGACACAGCTAACAGTAGTGAAGGAGGAGGGAGAGGAACATGTGACACAGCTAACAGTAGTGAAGGAGAGGAGGGAGAGGAACACGTGACACAGCTAACAGTAGTGAAGGAGAGGAGGGAGAGGCACACGTGACACAGCTAACAGTAGTGATGGAGGAGGGAGAGGAACATGTGACACAGCTAACAGTAGTGAAGGAGGAGGGAGAGGCACATGTGACACAGCTAACAGTAGTGAAGGAGGGAGAGGGACACGTGACACAGCTAACAGTAGTGAAGAAGGAGTGAGAGGAACACGTGACACAGCTAACAGTAATGATGGAGTAGGGAGAGGAACATGTGACACAGCTAACAGTAGTGAAGGAGGAAGGAGAGGAACATGTGACACAGCTAACAGTAGTGAAGGAGGGAGAGGGACACGTGACACAGCTAACAGTAGTGAAGAAGGAGTGAGAGGAACACGTGACACAGCTAACAGTAGTGATGGAGGAGTGAGAGGAACACGTGACACAGCTAACAGTAGTGAAGGAGGAGGGAGAGGAACACGTGACACAGCTAACAGTAGTGAAGGAGGAGGGAGAGGAACACGTGACACAGCTAACAGCAGTGAAGGAGGAGGGAGAGGAACACGTGACACAGCTAACAGCAGTGAAGGAGGAGGGAGAGGAACACGTGACACAGCTAACAGCAGTGAAGGAGGAGGGAGAGGAACATGTGACACAGCTAACAGTAGTGAAGGAGAGGAGGGAGAGGAACACGTGACACAGCTAACAGCAGTGAAGGGGAGGGAGAGGTACACGTGACACAATTAACAGCAGTGAAGGAGGAGGGAGAGGAACACGTGACACAGCTAACAGCAGTGAAGGAGGAGGGAGAGGAACATGTGACACAGCTAACAGTAGTGAAGGAGGAGGGAGAGGAACACGTGACACAGCTAACAGCAGTGAAGGAGGAGGGAGAGGAACACGTGACACAGCTAACAGCAGTGAAGGAGGAGGGAGAGGAACACGTGACACAGCTAACAGCAGTGAAGGAGGAGGGAGAGGAACACGTGACACAGCTAACAGTAATGAAGGAGAGGAGGGAGAGGAACACGTGACACAGCTAACAGCAGTGAAGGGGAGGGAGAGGTACACGTGACACAGCTAACAGCAGTGAAGGAGAGGAGGGAGAGGTACACGTGACACAGCTAACAGCAGTGAAGGAGAGGAGGGAGAGGAACACATGACACAGCTAACAGTAGTGAAGGAGGAGGGAGAGGAACACGTGACACAGCTAACAGCAGTGAAGGAGGAGGGAAAGGAACACGTGACACAGCTAACAGTAGTGAAGGAGGAGGGAGAGGAACACGTGACACAGCTAACAGCAGTGAAGAAGGAGGGAAAGGAACATGTGACACAGCTAACAGCAGAGTTCAGAACCTCATCCCCTGTTCTCCTCCTCTCCTGTGTTAACTAAGGTTAAGACCTCATCCCATGTTCTCCTCCTCTCCTGTGTTAACTAAGGTTAAGACCTCATCCCCTGTTCTCCTCCTCTCCTGTGTTAACTAAGGTTAGGACCTCATCCCCCGTTCTCCTCCTCTCCTGTGTTAACTAAGGTTAGGACCTCATCCCCTGTTCTCCTCCTCTCCTGTGTTAACTAAGGTTAGGACCTCATCCCCTGTTCTCCTCCTCTCCTGTGTTAACTAAGGAGGAGAGATCCTAATCTATGTCTATCTGAGCAGACAGCCATCTAGCCAATCAGAGCTCAGAGATCTGTGGGGCGGATCAGGCTGACTTTTAAAGTTCATTAGGTCAAAGGTCATCACTAGGAGAAAGTGGTGAAGCAGTAGAAGGATGGAGGGAGAGGAGGGAAAAGAGAGGAAGACTCACTTTAGGTAGGAGAGTTCTCTGATCAGGCCACAGACCAGTTCTGTAGCGTCTTCATGCCCTTCCTCTTTCTCCTCTTCCTCTTTCTCACTAGTTAAGGGGAAGAGAGAGACAGAGAATGGCACCATTCCCTATATAATGCACTACTTTTGACCAGGGCCACATGTGCATTATATGGGGAATAAGGGTTTATCGTAGGCTTCAAAACAAGTGAATACAAAGTTCTAAAATAGTGTACTGGTTCTAGGAAGATGGATAAATGTAACTGACCAGTAATGTTCCTGAAACAAGATGAAATATCTAGGTCAGTGGTTATCGCTGGGTACTGCAGGTGGTCCGTAATTTCGGTGGGATAAAAATACAACAATCTTCCAAAAAGAATAACAGTTGAGGTTATTAACGGTGTTATAAGCCATTTGACATGACTTTTCACAATGCTAATAGTTTATAATAGGCCTTTAATGTATTACGTTCACTGGTAAAATGTACTACATTTGACAGCAAATATAGTTTATGTTAAATAATGATGCGACCCTGTGAAAGATGGTCCCCAAAAGCGTTTGACTGATCTGCTCTCAGGAACAGAAAAGGAACCGCTGTTCCAGACAGAAACAATGATCTGCTCTCAGGAACAGAAAAGGAACCGCTGTTCCAGACAGAAACAATGATCTGCTCTCAGGAACAGAAAAGGAACCGCTGTTCCAGACAGAAACAATGATTTGCTCTCAGGACAATCGTTCACAACTGTTCACCTTTGGCAAACACTTTTTTTCTAGCTATCTGATTGATTTGTCATTACATCTCTTTCATCTGTTGACAGTGATCATTTTTGGCTCTGTACTCCAGCACTTTGGGATGTGAGATGATACAAAGACTATGAGGTTAAAGTGCAGACTGTCAGCTTTCATTTTAGGGTATTTTCATGCATATCGGGTGAACCTTTCAGAAATTACAGCACTTTTTTTACACAGTCCCCCCATTTTAGGTGACCAAAAGTATTTGGACAAATTCACTTATATACACTATATATACAAAAGCATGTGAACAGCCCTTCAGATTAGTGGATTCAGCTAAAGAAATTGTTTCCCGAGATTGGTGTGGAAGAACTTGACTGGCCTGCACAGAGCCCTGACCTCAACCCCATCGAACACCTTTGGGATGATTTGGAAGGCCGTTTGCGAGCCAGGCCTAATCGCCCAACATCAGTGCCCGACCTCACTAATGCTCTTCTTGCTAAATGGAAGCAAATCCCTGCAACAATGTTCCAACATCTAGTGGAAAGCCTTCCCAGAAGAGTAGAGGCTGTTATAGCAGTAAAGGGGGGACCAACTCCATATTAATACCCATGATTGTGGAATGAGATGCTCGACGAGCAGGTGTGTAGTTTTGGTCATGTAGTGTCTGTATTAAAGTAGTAAAAAGTGAAGTATTTGTTCCCATATTCATAGCACGCAATGACTACATCCAGAAATGTACATACGCACAAATATCACCCCCCCCCAAAGAAAATGTCAACCTCCCAAAGTGCTGGAGTACAGAGACAAAAATAATAATACTTTTGGAGCTCACTATGTCCCAAATGGCACCCTTTTCCCTTTATAGTGCACTACTTTTGACTAAGGGCCCTGGTCTAAAGTAGTGCACTATGTAGGGAATAGGGTGCTATTTGAGAGGCACCCTGCAGATGATGTAGAAGCAGTGACCCGGCAGGAGATCTTCTCTGATGTTAGTTTAGAACGGTGAGAAAACACAACTACTGTCTGTCTCCAGACCCAGAGGTAAAGATGGAGGAGGTGGAGATATCTCTTCATCTACTCTCATCTCTGTCTCCAGACCCAGAGGTAAAGATGGAGGAGGTGGAGATATCCCTTCATCTACTCTCATCTCTGTCTCCAGACCCAGAGGTAAAGATGGAGGAGGTGGAGATATCCCTTCATCTACTCTCATCTCTGTCTCCAGACCCAGAGGTAAAGATGGAGGAGGTGGAGATATCTCTTCATCTACTCTCATCTCTGTCTCCAGACCCAGAGGTAAAGATGGAGGAGGTGGAGATATCCCTTCATCTACTCTCATCTCTGTCTCCAGACCCAGAGGTAAAGATGGAGGAGATGGAGATATCCCTTCATCTACTCTCATCTCTGTCTCCAGACCCAGAGGTAAAGATGGAGATATCCCTTCATCTACTCTCATCTCTGTCTCCAGACCCATAGGTAAAGATGGAGGAGATGGAGATATCCCTTCATCTACTCTCATCTCTGTCTCCAGACCCAGAGGTAAAGATGGAGGAGATGGAGATATCCCTTCATCTACTCTCATCTCTGTCTCCAGGCCCAGAGGTAAAGATGGAGGAGGTGGAGATATCCCTTCATCTACTCTCATCTCTGTCTCCAGACCCAGAGGTAAAGATGGAGGAGATGGAGATATCCCTTCATCTACTCTCATCTCTGTCTCCAGACCCAGAGGTAAAGATGGAGATATCCCTTCATCTACTCTCATCTCTGTCTCCAGACCCAGAGGTAAAGATGGAGGAGATGGAGATATCCCTTCATCTACTCTCATCTCTGTCTCCAGACCCAGAGGTAAAGATGGAGATATCCCTTCATCTACTCTCATCTCTGTCTCCAGACCCAGAGGTAAAGATGGAGATATCCCTTCACCTACTCTCATCTCTGTCTCCAGACCCAGAGGTAAAGATGGAGGAGATAGAGATATCCCTTCATCTACTCTCATCTCTGTCTCCAGACCCAGAGGTAAAGATGGAGATATCCCTTCATCTACTCTCATCTCTGTCTCCAGACCCAGAGGTAAAGATGGAGGAGGTGGAGATATCCCTTCATCTACTCTCATCTCTGTCTCCAGACCCATAGGTAAAGATGGAGGAGGTGGAGATATCCCTTCATCTACTCTCATCTCTGTCTCCAGACCCAGAGGTAAAGATGGAGATATCCCTTCATCTACTCTCATCTCTGTCTCCAGACCCAGAGGTAAAGATGGAGATATCCCTTCATCTACTCTCATCTCTGTCTCCAGACCCAGAGGTAAAGATGGAGGAGGTGGAGATATCCCTTCATCTACTCTCATCTCTGTCTCCAGGCCCAGAGGTAAAGATGGAGATATTCCTTCATCTACTCTCATCTCTGTCTCCAGGCCCAGAGGTAAAGATGGAGGAGATGGAGATATCCCTTCATCTACTCTCATCTCTGTCTCCAGACCCAGAGATAAAGATGGAGGTGGAGATATCCCTTCATCTACTCTCATCTCTGTCTCCAGACCCAGAGGTAAAGATGGAGATATCCCTTCACCTACTCTCATCTCTGTCTCCAGACCCAGAGGTAAAGATGGAGGAGATAGAGATATCCCTTCATCTACTCTCATCTCTGTCTCCAGACCCAGAGGTAAAGATGGAGATATCCCTTCATCTACTCTCATCTCTGTCTCCAGACCCAGAGGTAAAGATGGAGGAGGTGGAGATATCCCTTCATCTACTCTCATCTCTGTCTCCAGACCCAGAGGTAAAGATGGAGGAGGTGGAGATATCCCTTCATCTACTCTCATCTCTGTCTCCAGACCCAGAGGTAAAGATGGAGATATCCCTTCATCTACTCTCATCTCTGTCTCCAGACCCAGAGGTAAAGATGGAGATATCCCTTCATCTACTCTCATCTCTGTCTCCAGACCCAGAGGTAAAGATGGAGGAGGTGGAGATATCCCTTCATCTACTCTCATCTCTGTCTCCAGGCCCAGAGGTAAAGATGGAGATATTCCTTCATCTACTCTCATCTCTGTCTCCAGGCCCAGAGGTAAAGATGGAGGAGATGGAGATATCCCTTCATCTACTCTCATCTCTGTCTCCAGACCCAGAGATAAAGATGGAGGTGGAGATATCCCTTCATCTACTCTCATCTCTGTCTCCAGACCCAGAGGTAAAGATGGAGATATCCCTTCATCTATTCTCATCTCTGTCTCCAGGCCCAGAGGTAAAGATGGAGGAGATGGAGATATCCCTTCATCTACTCGCATCTCTGTCTCCAGACCCAGAGGTAAAGATGGAGGAGGTGGAGATATCCCTTCATCTACTCTCATCTCTGTCTCCAGGCCCAGAGGTAAAGATGGAGATATCCCTTCATCTACTCTCATCTCTGTCTCCAGACCCAGAGGTAAAGATGGAGGAGGTGGAGATATCCCTTCATCTACTCTCATCTCTGTCTCCAGGCCCAGAGGTAAAGATGGAGATATCCCTGCATCTACTCTCATCTCTCTCCCACTCTTCCTTTACCATCCCTCCTTCTCGTCCCTCTGTCTCACTCTCCCATCTATTCTTCTCGTCCCTCTATCTCTCACTCTCCCATCTCTCCTTATCATCCCTCTCTCTCATTCTCCCATCTCTCCTTCTCATCCCTCTCTCTCTCACTCTTCCTTTCTCATTTCCTCATCTACCTGCCCCCACATCTGTATATCAGCACTTCTCTCCTCCCCTCATGCCTGCATCTACCCCCCCCCCCTCCTTCCTCCCCCCTCTCTCACGTCAGAGTGATGGTGTTGAGTTGAGAGTCAGACACGTAGTCCAGAGCCAGCGCTCCAAACGGGTCAACGACAGCATCATCATCGTCTCTGGTCAGGTCTGGGGTGGTGGACTGAAATACACAAACAATCAGGACTCAAACAAACAAACAAAGTAACAAACAAAGACGTCAACAAAAACACTCACATGGTTGTTCTCCTCCGAGCCACCAGGTGTCACTGCAGCCTGGTTGTGCCCCTCCCTTCCAGGACCTGGCTTTGTGGGGGGAGGCATGGTGGACTCTCCTCTGTCAGCCGGGACCAGAATGAGTGCCCGGGGGTCAACCACAGTCCCAGTCCCTGCCCCATCTTCAGCCCCCCTCTCTCTCTGGGTAGGTGAGCTCTGAACCTCTCCGTGGTGCTCCCTCTCTGCCCCAGCCTCCAGAGGGATAGAGGTAGAGGTGGTGGTGGAGGATGGTGTAGGGGCCCTAAGGGGGCTCTCCTCTGGCTCATTAGACCCACAGCCCCCCCTGTCCCCCTCCTGGTTCTTCTCCACAACCCCCTCTGTGTCTAGCTGTTCTTCCACCAACACCACAGGCTGCTCACTGCCCAGTGGGTCCACCTCCAGGCCAGTCCGGAGACCCTCTCCTGTGACCTGCTCTGTCCCAGAATAAGCTACTTCGCTGGGGTCTGCATGGCTGGCCTCTCCCCCTGACTGAAGCTGCTCCTCATCTAACTTCTCCCCCTCTTCCTTCTCCTCTTCTTTCTCTTTCTTCCCCTGCTCAGTGGTACTCCCCAGAGGAGCGGACGGAGGGATGAATGAAAGGAGGGACGGATCAGAGGATGATGCTGCTGTAGTTCCCTCTACAGCCACCAGGTTGTCACAACCACCACCACTATCACCACTCTGCCCGATGTCCTCCTCTCTCTCTTTCTCCACTTTCTCCTCCTCCGCTTTCCTCCCCAGCACCATCTCTTCTCCCTCCCTCCCTCCTTCCGTCGCACTCTTTCTTTCCTTCTGCCACTGCTCCTCTATTCCTCTCCTCCTCTCCCTCTCTCTCTCTCCCAGACCACACATCCCCATTCTCCTTCTCCTCTTCTTCACTGGTTCTTCCACAGATCTGTCCTCCTCCACTGGTGGACCCTCCCTCCCACCACCCAGACTAACACCTCTGTCATCTATAGCCTCCTGCTGTTCACTGTCGAGCTCCTCTTCATTGTCGGTTTGACTGTCCCCGTCCCCAACGTTGACCTCCTTGGAGGGAAGCAGGGAAGGCTGGGGCTGGGGCTGTGCTACAGTCAGTGGGTGTGGGGGGAAGCTGAGGAAACTCTGTGTCTTGATGTCTTCTTCTTCTCTACCCTCGTCATCTTTGACAGAGGACTCCACACTATGGTCTTCCTGTGGACTATCTCCACCATCCTGATTGGTTGGAACTGACTCCTCTGTGCCCGCCCCCTCCACAGCCCCTCCAATGGCCTGTTCTCCCTCGAAGCCAGGCACAACCGGACTTTCCTCCACTGGATCACCCTCTTGCTTCGGTGCAGTGGTATCTCCCGCTTTGTTAGCCTGCTGAGATGGATGAGTAGTACAGGCCGTCAGAGGGCGGTGGGGATCTTTAGGAGGAGAGGTGGTGTTTAACACTGTTCCCTCAGTGTCCTGCTGCACACAGCAGAGGAGGAGGAATCAGTTAGAACATAGCAACATTTGAATTGTAACTGACAAACGCTCAACCAGCAAATGGAACTTCTGTTGGCTACCTGCTCTAGGTGTGAGGGCTGTGCTTCCACTGCCTCTCCAGAGGGGGCGCTCTCCTCTGACTCATCACTGCACTTTCTCTTCCTTGACCTGAGTGACCTAGGCTGGGGAGGTGTGAAACCTGGAGAGAAAATGTCAACTTTATGCTAAGGAAATGTCCTTTCTTTTACACATACATTAGCAAGCAAACAGGTGGACTGGCAACCTTTCACTTTGTTTTTCAATATCTTGTCAGCAGCATACCACCCTGCATCCCACAGCTGGCTTGCTTCTGAAGCTAAGCAGGTTTGGTCCTGGATTGGAGACCAGATGCTGCTGGAAGTGGTGTTGGAGGGCCAGTAGGAGGCACTCTTTCCTCTTGTCCCAAAAAATATTGGGCAGAAATTGGGGACATTGCCCTGTGTAGGGTGCTGTCTTTTGGATGGGTCGTTAAATGGGGGTTCTGACTCTCTGTGGTCACTAAAAGATCCCATGGCACTTATTGTTAGACTAGGGGTGTTAACCCTGGTGTCCTGGCTACATTCCCAATCTGACCCTCATACCATCATGGTCACCTAATCATCCCCAGCTTCCAATTGGCTCATTTCATCCATGTAACTATTTCCCAGGTTGTTGCTGAAACTGAGAATGTGTTCTCAGTCGACTTACCTGGTAAAATAAAAATCTCAGAGAAATTCAACTATGTTGGATGAAAGTTTTATGTCCAGGTATTCACTTTAGGAATGAATGATTTCAACCAATGAAAGCATTGGAGATCATTTAAACCCCAATATACAGTTGATGTGAATTTAACGGGGGCTATTTCAGTCTTACTTGTGGTTTGCTTTCGTTTTTTGGTCATCCTCCCAAGCTAGCTCTTCAAATGTCATGCAAAAACAAAACAGAGACAAAGTGTCAGTTGGCTAAGTTAGCTAACAATGATTTGCCAATTATATCAGATATCATGACACTGGCAAAACATCTCATTCAAAACAAAGACAACTAGCCAATAACATCTATCTAGCTAATACTTTTGAATTTTGATGGTGGATTTTAGTTTCACCTCAAGCTCTTGGTCTGGGCACAACTGTAGGTAGCTAGCTAGCCTACCTGGCAGTGCAGATCAAGACGGATTGTGAGTGGTCTCTCTTGCTAGCTAGCTAGCTATCAAACTTTTGACACTCTCACTGAAACATATAGCTACAGTGCATACCAAGTACAAATGGCTTGCTAAGATTAAAACACATCTAATGTTCAGTGACGAATATGAGATTTTTACACATAACTGACTGGACCTTACAGTTTGACACTTGTTAGAATATTTTTCAGCGATTTCTGGGCGTGTCCTTCAAACGCCGTAAAGCAAGGTAGTCGCGTTGCCAATGGTTACCCAATGCAGGAAGTAGGAAGTAGCCAATGTACACACCTTTTCCTGTTTTTAATAGCTCTCTAACTAGCAGTAATTTATACGTGACTGGCGTTCTCTCATATGTTTTTGAAATGATCAGTCGTCGTATGAACTAAGAAAGCGCTCAACATATGGTCCGTGGATAACGTATGACAAGGTAAAACAACGCTTTTAGTGGCAATGTTTACAAATGACATGGCAGCTTCTAGCAAGCTAACGTTAGCTAGTTAACAAGCTAACTACTACAAGTCAGAGCTGCTCAACATCGAATGAGGATAAACAACATTTGTGCGATGAATGATACTATGAATTTGCTGTTGATAGCTAGCTAACGTCACTACTAATTTGTTGCTAGGCGTTGTCAGAGACTGACACAAAACGTGAGCAGTCAACGAATGTGTTATTACCAGCCATGATATCAATGAAACGTAACGTTATCCAACTAGCTAAATGCAGTGTAAATTCAACAAAGTCCTGTAGCTAGCTGTCCATTTTTGTCTGTCAATACGTGTACGATAAAAGCTGAAAATAGCTAACTACTGGAACTATATGCCAGATGTCACAATATGTCTCTTTGGTTCTACTGTGTTGTTGTAGTTGTGGCACAGGTCAGTTGACAAGGTTCTCTCCATGAGTCACAGTCGGAACCCCCCGCCCAGGGGACAGGGGGCAGCGCGAGCCAAACAGGTAACCTCATTTTGATCATTGATTTGATAATGAATTATCATTGATAACTGTAAGTCAAGTTGTCATTGATAACACTAGTCATTTGCATTTTCAATTCTCTTTCTTTCTCCCTCTCCTTGTCTCTCTAAGATGGGGCTGCTCCTGGATCTGTCTCCGGATGGAGGGATGGATGGAGGAGGAAATGAAAAAGAGCTGGAGGCGGAGCTACTGGCTCTGATGGGCGGGTCCCAGGGGACGAAAGGGAGAGGAAAAGGTGAGGATCATCCTATTCATCATCATCATCCTCACCCATTATCTTCTCCCAATCTTGTAAGAAATAACTTCCACAGACCCTACCACTAGAACCGGGTTGATACCGTGTGTGTGTCTGTGTGTCTGACCTGCCTGCCTGCCTGCCTCTCCACAGCTCCAGTTCCCATGGCTGACATTGAGCGTATGGCGGCTCTGTGTATGAAGGACCTTGATGATGATGATGATGATGATCTGGAGGATGATGATGATCTCCTGGTATCCACCATGTTCACACTCCTCTTGTCCTTCATCTTCCTCCTGTCTGTTGTTGTTTCATTCCCAATGGCAACACTTTTCCTAAAGTGTGTGTGTGTGTGTGTGTGTGTGTGTGTGTGTGTGTGTGTGTGTGTGTGTGTGTGTGTGTGTGTGTGTGTGTGTGTGTGTGTGTGTGTGTCTCTCTCTATCTGTGTGCGTTTTATGCATTTGTGTCTTTATCCATCCCCAGGCTGAGCTGAATGAGGTGTTGGAGGACGATGATGATGAAGAGGTTCAGAAACCTGCCACCCCTCCCAGCTCTAACTCCACCCCCAGCACTCCTAGTGGTACAACCGGGCTGGAGGCCTGCCTGGCTGAACGCATTGACATGTACCAGACAGCCATCTCCAACGCCAATGCAGAGGGGGAGACCAGCAAGGCTCGCAGATACGACCGCGGATTGAAGGTGAGCCAGAGACTATGGGCTGGTTGTATGATGATGTGTCTCAGTAGGAGTGCTGATCTATCACCAGTTTTTCCCTTAAGATTATAATGAACAAGATTACCGGACAGGATGGACCTGATCCTAGATCAGCAATCCTATGAGGCGCAACGGCTCCAGGAACATGAATTATCCCAGATTCATCTAGCCATATGTAAACCTGGGATTCGACATGTGAAGGTCTACTTTTCCAGTCAGCTGAATTGTATGTTTGCTTGCTTGTCGTCTCCCCCTAGACGTTGCAGTCCATGATGACGTCAGCCAAGAAAGGAAAACCGATCAACGAAGAGGAAATCCCGCCTCCTGTCTCCACAGGTGGAAAGCCTTCCCCAGCCCCCGTGCAGCAGCCTGAACCAATCAAAGAGCGGGGGCTGCCAACCCCAGTGCTGACACCCTCCCCGTTCACCAATCAGAAGCCTCTGAGGGAGGCTCCGCCTGTTGCCCAGCCTCCCAAGCCCCGCCTCCTGCCCCCCCCTCAGAAACACACTGCCGTTACCCCGGATACGCCCGCAATCTCCCCCCTCACCCCCATTCAACCAGACGCACGGCACTCAGGTAGATCACACACACACATTTTTGAAGACAGATACCAGCTTGAATGAAGACAGACACCAGCCTGTAAATGTTACCGCAGTCCCCTGGAACATTCTGGTTGTTATATCATTCTCTCTCTCCCTCCACTCTCCGTCCTCTCTCCCTCCTCTCTCTCCCTCCTCCCTTCTCTCTCTCCCTCCTCTCTCCCTCCTCCCCTCTCTCTCTGTAGAGTTGAAGCAGTGTGTTCTAAACAGACAGAGGGAGTATAAGCTGGCAGCCCTCCACGCCAAGCAGGGAGGAGAGTCAGAGCTGGCCAGACAACACTACCACATCGCCAAGGTACCCCACACACTAGGGGTTACAGGACCTCCATGGACGTCCACTAGGGGTTAAAGGACCTCCACTAGGGGTTAAAGGATCTCCACTAGGGGTTAAAGGACCTCCACTAGGGGTTAAAGGACCTCCACTAGGGGTTAAAGGACCTCCACTAGGGGTTAAAGGACCTCCACTAGGGGTTAAAGGACCTCCACTAGGGGTTAAAGGGCCTCCACTAGGGGTTAAAGGATCTCCATGGACCTCCACTAGGGGTTAAAGGACCTCCACTAGGGGTTAAAGGACCTCCACTAGGGGTTAAAGGACCTCCACTAGGGGTTAAAGGACCTCCAAGGACCTCAACTAGGGGTTAAAGGACCTCCACTAGGGGTTAAAGGACCTCCATGGACCTCCACTAGGGGTTAAAGGACCTCCATGGACCTCCACTAGGGGTTAAAGGGCCTCCACTAGGGGTTAAAGGACCTCCAAGGACCTCAACTAGGGGTTAAAGGACCTCCATGGACCTCCACTAGGGGTTAAAGGACCTCCATGGACCTCCACTAGGGGTTAAAGGACCTCCACTAGGGGTTAAAGGACCTCCACTAGGGGTTAAAGTATTTTGAAGTCGACTCCACCACTACGTCGTCATCGTTAACCGTGTCAAAAATGGCAGAGAAAGACGAGACAGTAGTGAAGTCCTGTATGGTAAAGCTCGGAGAAGTTAAATGAGAAGGACATGCACACCTTTCCAGGGGGATGATGTACTGCAATGGCAGTGGTGGAAAAAGTACCCAATTGTCATACTTGAGTTAAAGTAAAGATACTTAATATAAAATAACTCAAGTCACTCGGCAAAATACTACTTGAGTACTATCAAAAGTAAACGTATAAATCATTTCAAATTCTTTATATGTAGCAAAAAAAAGTTATCTTTTTAAAATGTACAGATAGCCAGGGACACATGCTAACACTCTTAAATTCATTTACGAACAAAGCGTGTGTGTTTAGTGAGTCGGCCAGATCAGAGAACAAAGCGTGTGTGTTTAGTGAGTCGACCAGATCAGAGAACAAAGCATGTGTGTTTAGTGAGTCGGTCAGATCAGAGAACAAAGCATGTGTGTTTAGTGAGTCGGCCAGATCAGAGAACAAAGCCTGTGTGTTTAGTGAGTCGACCAGATCAGAGAACAAAGCATGTGTGTTTAGTGAGTCGGCCAGATCAGAGAACAAAGCGTGTGTTTAGAGAGTCGACCAGATCAGAGAACAAAGTGTGTGTGTTTAGTGAGTCGACCAGATCAGAGAACAAAGCGTGTGTGTTTAGTGAGTCCGTCAGATCAGAGAACAAAGCGTGTGTGTTTAGTGAGTCGACCAGATCAGAGAACAAAGCATGTGTGTTTAGTGAGTCGACCAGATCAGAGGCAGTAGGGATGAGATGTTCTCTTGATAAGTGTGTGAATTGGACCATTTTCCGGTCCTGCTAAGCATTCAAAGTGTAACAAGTACTTTTGGGAGTCGGGGAAAATGTACGGAGTAACAAGTCCATTATTGTCTTTAGGAATGTGGTGTTGTAAAAGTGAACAAGGTGGTGTTCCTGTCTGACTAGATGCCAGCTGTTGCATTGCATCAACCAATAGCTGCGTGCCACATCATCGACTGCTCAGTCTGACATCAAGTTGCTGTATCACATGATGTGGTTAGCGGATAGGTTCAACACCTATCCCAGTGGAGGCTGCTGAGGGGAGGACGGCTCATAATAATGGCCGGAATGGCATCGAACACCTGGAAACCAGGTGTTTGATGTATTTGAAACCGTTCCACTAGTTCCACTTCAGCCATTACCACGAGCCCATCCTCCCCAATTAAGGTGACACCAACCTCCTGTGACCTATCCAGCCATTGTGAGTTCAGGCATGTCGGCAATGTACAGGAACACACCCACCTGACTACACCTCCTCTCCCTCTCCCTCTCCACCACCTCTTCACCCCCTCTCCCTCTCCACCACCTCTTCCCCTCCTCTCCCTTTATTTACCCACCTTCCTCTCCCTCTTCACCACCTCTTCCCCTCCTCTCCCTTTATTTACCCACCTTCCTCTCCCTCTTCACCATCTCCTCTCCCTCTCCACCACCTCTTCCCCTCCTCTCCCTTTATTTACCCACCCCCCTCTCCCTCTTCACCACCTCTTCCCCTCCTCTCCCTCTTCACCCCCTTTCCCTCTCCACCACCTCTTCCCCTCCTCTCCCTTTATTTACCCAACCCCCTCTCCCTCTCCACCACCTCTTCCCCTCCTCTCCCTTTATTTACCCACCTTCCTCTCCCTCTTCACCACCTCTCCACCTCCTCTCCATCTCCTCTCCCTCTCTCCCTCTCCACCACCCCATCACCTCCTCCCCCTTTATTGACCCACCCTCCTCTCCCTCTGCACCACCCCTTCACCTCCTCCCCCTTTATTTACCCACCCTCCTCTCCCTCCACCACCCCTTCACCTCCTCCCCCTTTATTTACCCACCCTCCTCTCCCTCTCCACCACCCCTTCACCTCCTCCCCCTTTATTTACCCACCCTCCTCTCCACCTCCTCTCCCTCCTCTCCCTCAACACCTCTTCACCACCTCTCCTCTCCTTGTACAGAAACTAGACCCAGTAGTAGAGGCGTTGGACAGAGGGGAACCAGTGGACCTCAGCTCTCTACCTCCCCCTCCAGGTGCGCTTGGCTTACTACACCTGAGTCCTAAATCAATTGTATTTAAAAAAATATATATTTCACCTTTATTTAACCAGGTTGTCATTTACAACTGCGACCTGGCCAAGATAAAGCAAAGCAGTGCGACACAAACAACAACACAGAGTTACACATGGAATCAACAAACATACAGTCAATAATACAATAGAGAAAGTCTATATACAGTGTGTGCAAATGAGGTAAGATAAGGGGTTGAGGCAATAAATAGGCCATAGTGTCGAAATTATTACAGTATGGCAAATTAAACACTGGGGTGATAGATGTGCAGAAGATGAGTGTGCAAGTAGCGGTACTGGGGTGCAAAGGAGCAAAATATATAAAATAAGTAACAAATGGTGATGAGGTAGTTGGATGGGCTATTTACAGATTGGCTATGTGCAGTGATCTGTGAGCTGCTATGACAGCTGGTGCTTAAAGCTATTGAGGGAGATATGAGTCTCAGGGTTACCCGACTCCCTATATAGTGCACTACTTTTGACCAGGGCCTATAGGGTGCCATTTGGAACTCATCCCCAATGACCTGTTAGAGACTAGAAGACCAGGATCTGTATTCATAGTGTCTCAGTCTCATCCCTAAAGACCTGTTAGAGACTAGAAGACCAGGATCTGTATTCATAGTGTCTCAGTCTCATCCCTAAAGACCTGTTAGAGACTAGAAGACCAGGATCTGTATTCATAGTGTCTCAGTCTCATCCCCAATGACCTGTTAGAGACTAGAAGACCAGGATCTGTATTCATAGTGTCTCAGTCACATCCCTAAAGACCTGTTAGAGACTAGAAGACCAGGATCTGTATTCATAGTGTCTCAGTCTCATCCCTAAAGACCTGTTAGAGACTAGAAGACCAGGATCTGTATTCATAGTGTCTCAGTCTCATCCCTAAAGACCTGTTAGAGACTAGAAGACCAGGATCTGTATTCATAGTGTCTCAGTCTCATCCCTAAAGACCTGTTAGAGACTAGAAGACCAGGATCTGTATTCATAGTGTCTCAGTCTCATCCCTAAAGACCTGCTAGAGACTAGAAGACCAGGATCTGTATTCATAGTGTCTCAGTCTCATCCCTAAAGACCTGTTAGAGACTAGAAGACCAGGATCTGTATTCATAGTGTCTCAGTCTCATCCCTAAAGACCTGTTAGAGACTAGAAGACCAGGATCTGTATTCATAGTGTCTCAGTCACATCCCTAAAGACCTGTTAGAGACTAGAAGACCAGGATCTGTATTCATAGTGTCTCAGTCTCATCCCTAAAGACCTGTTAGAGACTAGAAGACCAGGATCTGTATTCATAGTGTCTCAGTCTCATCCCTAAAGACCTGTTAGAGACTAGAAGACCAGGATCTGTATTCATAGTGTCTCAGTCTCATCCCTAAAGACCTGTTAGAGACTAGAAGACCAGGATCTGTATTCATAGTGTCTCAGTCTCATCCCTAAAGACCTGTTAGAGACTAGAAGACCAGGATCTGTATTCATAGTGGCTCAGTCTCATCCCTAAAGACCTGCTAGAGACTAGAAGACCAGGATCTATATTCATAGTGTCTCAGTCTCATCCCTAAAGACCTGTTAGAGACTAGAAGACCAGGATCTGTATTCATAGTGTCTCAGTCTCATCCCTAAAGACCTGCTAGAGACTAGAAGACCAGGATCTGTATTCATAGTGTCTCAGTCTCATCCCTAAAGACCTGTTAGAGACTAGAAGACCAGGATCTGTATTCATAGTGTCTCAGTCTCATCCCTAAAGACCTGCTAGAGACTAGAAGACCAGGATCTGTATTCATAGTGTCTCAGTCTCATCCCTAAAGACCTGTTAGAGACTAGAAGACCAGGATCTGTATTCATAGTGTCTCAATCTCATCCCTAAAGACCTGTTAGAGACTAGAAGACCAGGATCTGTATTCATAGTGTCTCAGTCTCATCCCTAAAGACCTGCTAGAGACTAGAAGACCAGGATCTGTATTCATAGTGTCTCAGTCTCATCCCTAAAGACCTGCTAGAGACTAGAAGACCAGGATCTGTATTCATAGTGTCTCAGTCTCATCCCTAAAGACCTGTTAGAGACTAGAAGACCAGGATCTGTATTCATAGTGTCTCAGTCTCATCCCCAATGACCTGTTAGAGACTAGAAGACCAGGATCTGTATTCATAGTGTCTCAGTCTCATCCCTAAAGACCTGCTAGAGACTAGAAGACCAGGATCTGTATTCATAGTGTCTCAGTCTCATCCCTAAAGACCTGCTAGAGACTAGAAGACCAGGATCTGTATTCATAGTGTCTCAGTCTCATCCCTAAAGACCTGCTAGAGACTAGAAGACCAGGATCTGTATTCATAGTGTCTCAGTCTCATCCCTAAAGACCTGTTAGAGACTAGACCAGGATCTGTATTCATAGTGTCTCAGTCTCATCCCTAAAGACCTGTTAGAGACTAGAAGACCAGGATCTGTATTCATAGTGTCTCAGTCTCATCCCTAAAGACCTGTTAGAGACTAGAAGACCAGGGTCTGTATTCATAGTGTCTCAGTCTCATCCCTAAAGACCTGTTAGAGACTAGAAGACCAGGATCTGTATTCATAGTGTCTCAGTCTCATCCCTAAAGACCTGTTAGAGACTAGAAGACCAGGGTCTGTATTCATAGTGTCTGTCTCATCCCTAAAGACCTGTTAGAGACTAGAAGACCAGGATCTGTATTCATAGTGTCTCAGTCTCATCCCTAAAGACCTGTTAGAGACTAGATTACCAGGGTCTGTATTCATAGTGTCTCAGTCTCATCCCTAAAGACCTGTTAGAGACCAGAAGACCAGGATCTGTATTCATAGTGTCTCAGTCTCTGAGAGTGTGCTGATCTGGGATCAGTTTTCTCTTTTAGATCACAATGAAAAAGCTGACATGGGGAACCTGATCCTAGATCAGGACTCCTACTCTGAGACGCTTTGTACATTCCACCCTGACCCCTAAACATCTGATCTCAACTCCCCCCATACGGCATAACTCCTCTTTCTTCTCATCCCTCCCTCTCTCTCTCTCATGCAGTGGTAGAGCGTTCAGCTCCTCCTCCTCCCCAGTCTTCCTCCAGACCCTCCCCTGCTGCTCCCCCTGCAGCTCCCCCGGTGGCCGACTCCGGTAACACACATACTATTAATAATAATGATGCATTGGATGTATAAAGGGCCTTTCTAAAGGGGGAAATCACCTCCTCCATCACCGATGTGTAGCTCCCATCTGGTTGATGCACGGCAGCCATTTTGTGCCAGGTCGCTCAGTGGAGATGTGTGTGTGTGTGTGTGTGTGTGTGTCTGTGTGTGTGTGAGACAGCCCTCCCAGCCCCAGGCAGTGTAGGGGAAGCGTTACAACAGAGGATGGACAGATACAAAGCTGCAGCAGAGGGGGCCAGGAGCAAAGGAGACGACCGCAAGGCACGCATGCACCAGCGCATCGTCAAGGTACACACATCAAAGAAATGACTGGTGGTTCACACACACATCAAAGAAATGACTGGTGGTTCACACACACATCAAAGAAATGACTGGTGGTTCACACACACACACAAAGAATGAGAAAGAACTCCAAAAGTTCCATGCTTTTAACAGCAGAAACGCCTCACACACACACTGTAATGTATACCTGCTTGGATATGTCGTACTAATATTCAGTGTGTGTGTGTGTGTAACAGCAATACCAGGATGCCATCAGGTCTCATAAGGCTGGACGACCAGTCAACCTGGCTGATCTTCCTGTACCACCAGGTAACATTTAGCTGCAGCCTCCATCATGTACATTTCTGTCATTTAGCAGATGCTCTTATTCCCCGTGTGGAATCCAACCCACAACCCAGGCGTTGCAGCTGCCATGCTCTACCCACTGAGCCACACGTGACCTCTATAATAGGTGTTTGAGCCTAGTGTGTGTTCAGTCTGTACCGTGTTTGTTTATATGATGGATTCGTTGTACGAGAGTTTTTAATTTTTATACTTTGTTACTCTCAGGCTGGCCCTTGCCAGCATCATGTTTTTTAGCGTGTACGCCGTAACGTGTTTTTAGCGTGTACGCCGTAGCGTGTTTTTAGCGTGTACGCCGTAGCGTGTTTTTAGCGTGTACGCCGTAACGTGTTTTTAGCGTGTACGCCGTAGCGTGTTTTTAGCGTGTACGCCGTAACGTGTTTTTAGCGTGTACGCCGTAGCGTGTTTTTAGCGTGTACGCCGTAGCGTGTTTTTAGCGTGTACGCCGTAGCGTGTTTTTAGCGTGTACGCCGTAGCGTGTTTTTAGCGTGTACGCCGTAGCGTGTTTTTAGCGTGTACGCCGTAGCGTGTTTTTAGCGTGTATGCCGTAGCGTGTTTTTAGCGTGTACGCCATAGCGTGTTTTTGTTCTCTGTGTTTACTGTGTTGTTGTGGGCCAGGCTGTCCTCCGCTGCAGGGCACAGAGAGCAGCCAGCAGAACTTCATGGGCGTCCTGGAGACGGCCATGAAACTAGCCAATCAAGACGCAGACGCAGAGGACGAGGACGGAACAGGGGAATTGGCCAAGGTAACCACCATGACCTATGACCCTGACACACATGATGTCATGAGATTTCTTGACGCTCAAGATTGTTCTGGAAAGTGGGAAAATATGGATACTATGTTCATGTTTACAATATTTAACTTCTGTTCACTTAACTCTCTCTCTCTCCCCCCCTCCAGCCTGCAGTGGGAGCTCCAGTCCAGAAAGGCAAAGCCCCGGCCCCTCCCACACCAGGTTCTGGAGGCAACACAACACAGGGCTCCAGACTGGGGCTTAAAGGTGTGTGTGTGTTGGTGTCAGTTTGTATGTCAGTGTGTCGGTACGTGTGTGTGTGTGTGTGTGCACATATTCATAGATGTGTTAAATTCATCCCTTGACATGAACAAATTCATTCTCCCATTGACACCTCTACATTAGCCACTCTGATGTCTCCCTACACACACACACACACACACACACACACACACACACACACACACACACACACACACACACACACACACACGTACCCCCCTCCCACCTGTGGCGTCTCTTCCTGTGGTGCAGCCCAGCAGCAGTTGGACTTCCTGTTGCTGCGGCGGCAGGCGTTCGTCCGGGCGGCGCTGCGTTCTAAACAGATGAAGGACATGCAGGGAGCGGCGGTCCATCTCCGACACGCTAAAGGACTGGACCAGATGATCAGCGCCACCAAGGGAGGCCTGCCTGTAGACATCACCAAGGTGTGTGTTTGGGCTGGTGGAGGGTTACTTTTCACATTCACAGTTTCTCCAGGAATCTGCAGGGAATAATACAGCAGGAAATCTTCAACCAGAATTTTGGGGAAAGTTTTTTTATTATGCAACACGAGGAGGACTGTGTGTGTCAAGGTTAAGGAAGGAGGGAGGGAGACAGGGAAGGAGGGAGGGAGACAGGGAGGGAGGGAGGGGGAAGGAGGAACATTGAGACTGCAGGAGAGGAGCCAGGAACAGATGGAGAGGACAGGGGGGACCAAGACACCTGTGTGTGTGTGTGTGTGTGTGTGTGTGTGTGTGTGTGTGTGTGTGTGTGTGTGTGTGTGTGTGTGTGTGTGTGTGTGTGTGTGTGTGTGTGTGTGTGTGTGTGTGTGTGTGTGTGTGATATATAATCTCCTGCTGTTGACTTTTCACATCTCTCTATTTCCACTTCATTTTCCTCCTCTACTACACACCTCTCTTTCTCACTCTCTTTTTGTGTCGGTGTGTCTACATATTTGTTATGTGTTAAATTCATCCTTTGACATAATTTCACACACACTTACCCCCCCACCCCACACACACACACACACATTCAGCTTCCTCCATCTCTTTCTCTCCCCCTCCTTACTCCCCTTCCTCTCTCTCACTCCTCTCTCTCTCGTCCTCATCCTCTCTTCCTGTCTCTCTCATTGATTTATCCATCCGTCTCTCTCTCCCCTGTCTCCTCTCCCCCCCTCTCATCTCCCCATCTCCTCTCTCTGATTCAGAGGGGTTAGGTTAAATACGGAAGACATATTTTTGGTTGAAAGCGTTCCGTTGTACAACTGACTAGGTTTCCCCCTTTCTGTTTCCTCCCACAGGTCCCCAGTGCTCCAGTCAGTGAGGAGGACTACTCTCTGGCTCGGTCTCGTTCCTCTCCTCGCTCCTCAGAGCAATACAGCAGCCTCATGGAGCTCCTCCGACAGCAGCACCAGGTTATTACAACTCTTATGACATGCTTATTAACACTGTTATGACAACTTATTAAACAGCCTACCCCTTCAGCATATATTTAAAACAATATATTTATACAGCACCTCACCAATAATAAATGCCTCATTGAACCCTTATACGTACAAACGTTCATACATACATACATACATACATACATACATACATACATACATACATACATACATACATACATACATACGTACATACATGTACAGTACATACATGTACAGTACATACATACATACATACATACATACATACATACATACATACATACATACATACATACATACATACATACATACATGTACAGTACATACATACATACATGTACAGTACATACATATATATATATATATATATACATACATACATGTACAGTACATATATATATATACATACATACATGTACAGTACATACATACATACATACATGTACAGTACCAGTCAAAAGTTTGGACAGCTACTCATTCCAAGCTGTCATCATATATAACATATATTTTGATTTGTTTTACACTTTTTTTGGTTACTACATGATTCCATAGTTTTGATGTCTTCACTAATATTCTACAATGTAGAAAAAGGTAAAAATAAAGAAAAAACATGGAATGAGTAGGTGTGTCCAAACTTTTGACTGGTACTGTGTATGTATATATATTTTATATATATTTTTATATATATATGTGTGTGTGTCAGTACAACACGTTATAATAGACTCCTAACATGTTGATAGTACATTAATAACACATGATCTGTTTCTCTCTACAGAAATGTCTGGGTTACTCCCAGCAGTTCACTCACATGGGAAGCGTGGCGGAGACCTCCAGGTTAGTGGCAACAATTGTATGCGAGTGTGAGTGTGCACGAGTGTAAGTGTGCACGAGCGTAAGTGTGCACGAGCGTAAGTGTGCACGAGCGTACGTTAGTACACAGAGCACATTAAGAGGTTCAAAGAATTACCGGACTGATAAAAGTCAGTTCAATACATATTTATTATAAAACAGATGTGTTTAAAAAGAGGTTCAAAAACAGACCGCGTTAAAAGGTCATTAAAGCAACCAGGACCTGCACACCACACAGTATGTATAGATCTACCTCGTTCCTCCCACACGGTATGTATAGATCTACCTCGTTCCTCCCACACGGTATGTATAGATCTACCTCGTTCCTCCCACACGGTATGTATAGACCTACCTCGTTCCTCCCACACGGTATGTATAGGCCTACCTCGTTCCTCCCACACGGTATGTATAGATCTACCTCGTTCCTCCCACACGGTATGTATAGATCTACCTCGTTCCTCCCACACGGTATGTATAGATCTACCTCGTTCCTCCCACACGGTATGTATAGATCTACCTCGTTCCTCCCACACGGTATGTATAGATCTACCTCGTTCCTCCCACACGGTATGTATAGATCTACCTCGTTCCTCCCACACGGTATGTATAGATCTACCTCGTTCCTCCCACACGGTATGTATAGATCTACCTCGTTCCTCCCACACGGTATGTATAGATCTACCTCGTTCCTCCCACACGGTATGTATAGATCTACCTCGTTCCTCCCACACGGTATGTATAGATCTACCTCGTTCCTCCCACACGGTATGTATAGATCTACCTCGTTCCTCCCACACGGTATGTATAGATCTACCTCGTTCCTCCCACACGGTATGTATAGACCTACCTCGTTCCTCCCACACGGTATGTATAGACCTACCTCGTTCCTCCCACACGGTATGTATAGATCTACCTCGTTCCTCCCACACGGTATGTATAGATCTACCTCGTTCCTCCCACACGGTATGTATAGATCTACCTCGTTCCTCCCACACAGTTCAGAAACACTCTGTAAAGAGACACACAATAATTAGGATCAGGCGTGGCCATTTCGTAGGCGGGGCTATTTTGTGGGTGTGGTCAATTAGTGGGTGTGGTCAACACACCTGAACACACTATAATTGACAGACAAACACTTGAAACTGTTGAGTGTGAAGTTGATGATGCACATACACCATGGCATGTTTGAATAGTAAGATACAATATGGGCCCAACTACTGTAACACACATGTTACAAATATAAGTGAAGATGCATTGAATTTAGGGAAATGCCATCTTCACTGTGTGTGTACCGTGTGTGTGTGTGTGTGTGTGTGTGTGTACCGTGTGTACCGTGTGAATCAGGGTGGGAAATGTAACTTTTTGTTCCACTCAGATTTTTTTATCAGCCATAATATTTTTTGCTCCATAATTACACCCCAAAAATAGTAACGGATGAGCATGTTTTGTAATGTTTTAAAACAATAAATTAATCACCAGTAAGAAGTAATGTGGTATATTTCTTAATTCCATAAAATGTTTGTAACCTACGTCTTTTAACCAATGTATGTTAAAATAAATCATTTAGATACTATAGTAAAAACAGATAAACAGTTAAATAAATCATTTAGATACTATAGTAAAAACAGATAAACAGTTAAATAAATCATTTAGATACTATAGTAAAAACAGATAAACAGTTAAATAAATCATTTAGATACTATAGTAAAAACAGATAAACAGTTAAATAAATCATTTAGATACTATAGTAAAAACAGATAAACAGTTAAATAAATCATTTAGATACTATAGTAAAAACAGATAAACAGTTCTACAACTGAACATCAACAATCAACAAGTGCCTGCCCTGCCACAAAATACTGAGTGATATGGGTTATTTAATATTGTAGTTCAGGGCTCCACACTGATGTGTATTACAAGGAGTACATCATCTGTTTCTAAGTAGAAATGTGGAAGCACACAAATAAATCTAGGAGAACAATTTCAAGTATTTGAGTGTTTTAATGATAAGAAAGTGACAAAAAAGCTGATGAATACGTTTTTTGGAGTGATCCGTGCTAGATCAAGCACAATCATTAGGCGAGACAGAAATTGTCAACTGGTCCTTTAAGGGACGGGCCATTACCACGGTAACCGTGGCACTGGCTTGTCTGTGACGGGAAAAGCATCTCAGACTGCGACGTCTTCCTAGCAGCGGACAGTTGCAGCAAACTCAAACTAACAATGAAAAACAACCTGGCGTGTGAACAAAACATTTTAACTGGCCAAGAAACACGAGGACAAAGTCACACGTCAGTAGCCTTGTAAATTCCACCAACTTCTTCTACATGTGGGTTTTGCATGAAAAAAACTGTTCCCAAATGCTCTGTGTGACCACCCGCAAACGTGGCTGGTGAAATAGACATTCAACCCCGCCAATGACAACATCTACCCCCATTTGGCGGGTGTGAACCCTGCGTGTACTGTGTGTGTGTGTGTGTGTAATGTGCGTGTGTGTTGCTGTTGTCAGGTTTGAGAAGCTGGCGGAGGAGTGTATGCAGAACATTGAGGTGTTGAAGATGGCCCACGCCAAGGGCCAACCTGTCCCCAAATACCACACTGAGGAGAGGACCTTCAACACTGTCAAGTACTATACTGTTACTACCATATTAACATCACACTGAGGAGAGGACCTTCAACACTGTCAAGTACTATACTGTTACTACCATATTAATATCACACCGAGGAGAGGACCTTCAACACTGTCAAGTACTATACTGTTACTAACATATTAATATCACACTGAGGACCTTCAACACTGTCAAGTACTATACTGTTACTACCATATTAACATCACACTGAGGAGAGGACCTTCAACACTGTCAAGTACTATACTGTTACTACCATATTAATATCACACTGAGGAGAGGACCTTCAACACTGTCAAGTACTATACTGTTACTAACATATTAATATCACACTGAGGACCTTCAACACTGTCAAGTACTATACTGTTACTACCATATTAATATCACACTGAGGACCTTCAACACTGTCAAGTACTATACTGTTACTACCATATTAATATCACACTGAGGACCTTCAACACTGTCAAGTACTATACTGTTACTAACATATTAATATCACACTGAGGACCTTCAACACTGTCAAGTACTATACTGTTACTAACATATTAATATCACACTGAGGACCTTCAACACTGTCAAGTACTATACTGTTACTAACATATTAACACCACAATGCCATACAATTTACATTCATATAAAAATACATCTCTTACACACACATACACATATATACAAAGCAGGAGGAAAGTAATCTGTCTTCTCTGTCTGTTGTAGAATGTATACTGACCTGACAGCCAATGAGATGACGCTGTACATCGTGAAGGGCATCAATCTACCTGCTCCCTCAGGTGTGTTGTTTTGAACTTTATATGCCTCCTTCTGACTCCTCTCTCCTGATCCCCCCTCTCTCCTGATCCCCCCTCTCTCCTGATCCTCCCTCTCTCCTGATCCTCCCTCTCTCCTGACCCCCCCTCTCTCCTGATCCCCCCTCTCTCCTGATCCCCCTCTCTCCTGATCCCCCCTCTCTCCTGATCCTCCCTCTCTCCTGATCCCCCCCTCTCTCCTGATCCTCCCTCTCTCCTGACCCCCCCTCTCTCCTGATCCCCCCTCTCTCCTGATCCTCCCTCTCTCCTGATCCCCCCTCTCTCCTGATCCCCCCTCTCTCCTGATCCCCCCCTCTCTTCTGAATCCCCCCCTCTCTTCTGATCTCTCTCTCTTCTGATCCCCCCCTCTCTCCTGAATCCCCCCTCTCTTCTCATCCCCCCTCTCTCCTGAATCCCCCTCTCTCCTGATCCCCCCTCTCTCCTGAATCCCCCCTCTCTCCTGATCCCCCCTCTCTCCTGATCCCCCCTCTCTCCTGATCCACCCTCTCTCCTGATCCCCCCCTCTCTTCTGAATCCCCCCCTCTATTCTGAATCCCCCCTCTCTTCTGATCCCCCCCTCTCTCCTGAATCCCCCCTCTCTTCTGATCCCCCCCTCTCTCCTGAATTCCCCCTCTTCTGATCCCCCCCTCTCTTCTGAATCCCCCCTCTCTTCTGAATCCCCCCTCTCTTCTGATCCCCCCTCTCTTCTGATCCCCCCCCCTCTCTTCTGAATCCCCCTCTCTCCTGAATCCCCCCTCTCTCCTGAATCCCCCCTCTCTCCTGAATCCCCCCTCTCTCCTGAATCCCCCCTCTCTCCTGAATCCCCCCTCTCTTCTGATCCCCCCTCTCTCCTGAACCCCCCCTCTCTCCTGAATCCCCCCTCTCTCCTGATCCCCCCTCTTTCCTGAATCCCCCCTCTCTCCTGAATCCCCCCTCTCTCCTGAATCCCCCCTCTCTCCTGAATCCCCCCTCTCTCCTGAATCCCCCCTCTCTCCTGAATCCCCCCTCTCTTCTGATCCCCCCTCTCTCCTGAATCCCCCTCTCTCCTGAATCCCCCCCTCTCTCCTGATCCCCCCTCTCTCCTGATCCCCCCTCTCTCCTGATCCCCCCTCTCTTCTGATCCCCCCCTCTCTCCTGAATCCCCCATCTCTCCTGAATCCCCCCTCTCTTCTGATCCCCCCTCTCTCCCGATCCCCCCTCTCTCCTGAATCCCCCATCTCTCCTGAATCCCCCCTCTCTTCTGAATCCCCCTCTTTTCTGATCCCCCCTCTCTCCTGAATCCCCCCTCTCTTCTGAATCCCCCTCTCTTCTGATCCCTCCTCTCTCCTGATCCCCCCTCTCTCTTCTTTTTTCAATTTAAAGTTTTATTAAGTTTTCAAACAACCAACCAAACACATTCCACATTCACAGATGTGACAAACTTTAAAAAAATAATAATAATAATAATAATAAAAAATAAAAAAATGTTATATATATATATATACATATATACATACCTACATATACATACATACCCACATACACACAAATAATAATTATAACAAAATTTAAAATGTAGAACTTGCAGCAGCACTATCAAGGTTCTTATTTGCTATTTCCAGCCTTAGCTGAGATGACGAGCCAATGATTAGTTTTTAGATTTTACAGCACCTTACACAACACGCATCTGCTCACCTCCCCGATCCCCCCATTCACTCTGTCCAATTTGAGATATAGTGGAGTAGTGGAGACCAGAGTCTATCAAACTTGGGCTGTCTCTTGTGGAGGTCATAAGTGAGCTTTTCAAGAGGGAGAAAGTCAACAATCTGGTCAATCCACATTTTAAATGTAGGAGAGGTACTAGAGGCCCACAATAGAAGGATACATTTCTTAGCAAAGTATGTAATGGTCATGAGCAAATTTTCTCTGCCAGGATCAAGAACAAAGTCCTGCTGGGCATTAAGAAGATAGAGACACGGGGTCATATCAAACTGTACATCTAGTATTTTCTGTGCAGCAGTATGTATAGATTGCCAAAATCTGGCAATCTCTCTACAGCTCCAAAATACATGCATATAGGTTCCACTTTCAGAGGTACATCTTTTACAGTTAGGAGAAATGTCTGTTTTCATTTTATGGAGTCTCAAGGGAGTGTAATAAAATTTGTACAAAAATTTGTAATTCGATTCTTTCATTTTTACATTAGTAGAGGAGCAGTATACCCTGTCGCAAACCTCCGCCCATAACTCATCACTGATAGTCAGACCAAGGTCCTTTTCCCAGATTATTTTCAAAGGAGTAAAGGAGGAGCCTCCTTTCTCAGAAAGGAGTCTATAGATATAGGATATTTTGCCTTTAATGGATTGTGCTGTGACAAGAAGGGTTTCAACTTCGTTGAACTGAGTTCTAAACCTCCTCTTGGAAGTAAATGAGGAGATGACATGTCTAATTTGAAGATATTTAAAAAAAATGGGATCTTGGCACATTGAATTCACTGCAGAGCTCTTGAAAGGATTTCAGTGTAGTGGTCTTCTGATGAAATAGGTCTGAAAAGGTCCTGATTCCTAGAGTATGCCAAAGATTAAAGTTGGCATCCCTCAGGGCTTTTGGCAAGTCTGGGTTGCCTACTATAGGCGAGTGAGAGCATATTTGGGAGGAGATGCCCAGGTATTTCTTACAGTCCCTCCACGCTAGTAGGGTGCTGTAAATCACAAATGTTTTGGCTATGTTGCCCACTTCACTAAAGTTATTAATGAATATAGTTGAGCTTAGTGGCAATGAACCACAGGATTGGGCTTCTATCTGGATCCACGTTGACTCTTGTCTGTTTGTGATCCATGTTAGCATGTTGCGGATTTGGGCAGACCAGTAGTACAATTGAAGGGAGGGAAGGGCAAGACCGCCCTTAGATTCAGGTTTCGATAGAGTGGAGAGCTTGATCCTAGGTTTTTTATTGCCCCATATAAATTTGGTGATGCTTTGGTTAATTGTTTTGAAAAAGGAAGCTGGGAGATAGCATGGGAGCATCTGAAATAAATAGTTCAGTCTAGGGAGGATGTTCATACGGATTACATTAATTCTTCCTACTAAGCTAATTGGGAGGGAGATCCAGGTTTGGAGGTTGTTTTTGATTCGATCCAGGAGTGGAAGATAATTCTCCTTGAAAAGCCTATTCAGATCTGGTGTTATGAATATCCCAAGGTATTGAAACCCCTGTGTCTTCCATTGGAATGGGCATAGTGTCTTCATAGAACTGGTGAGTGTAATATTGAGAGGGCAGACAGTGGATTTGTTAAAATTTATCTTATAACCTGAAAACGTGCCATACTGAGCAATTGTGTCTAAAATGGGAGGAAGGGATTTCTCAGGGTTGGATATGTAGAGCAAGACATCATCCGCGTAAAGCGAAATCTTGTGCTGCAGGCCGCCTGCAGGAACACCTGTAATACTTGAATTGCTCCTTATCAACTCTGCCAGAGGCTCCGCCCCCAACAAGTAGAGCAGGGGGGATAGCGAGCACCCTTGTCTTGTGCCCCGTCCCAAAGGGAATCTGTCAGAGTTCAGTCCGTTAGTAGTCACCATGGCATTTGGATGAGAGTATAGTGATTTGATCCATTTAATAAAGTTTGGGCCCATATTGAACTTTTCTAAGACTGAGAACAAAAAGCTCCACTCCATCCTGTCGAACGCCTTCTCAGCATCCAGTGAAGCCAGCAGGACAGGGGTCTTCTGTGCGTTTACTTGATCAATAATATCAAAAAGACGGCGAATGTTATCAGAAGAGTATCTGTCTCTAATAAATCCAGTTTGGTCCGCTTTTATTATTTTGGGAAGAAGAGTGTTTAGTCTTTTGGCCAGCAATTTGGTAATTATTTTGTAGTCGAAATCCAACAAGCTTATGGGCCGGAAGGAGGAGCAGGATAGGGGGTCCTTGTCTTTTTTGAGCAACACTGTAATGCGAGCTGTGCGCATTGAGTCTGGGAGAACTCCGTTTTTGCAAAAATCCTCCAGCATTGGCATGAAAATAGGGCTAAGCTGGGGCCAAAAAGCTTTGTAGAACTCTCTGGGGAATCCATCTGGGCCTGGGGACTTGTTAGGTGGCATGGAGGTAATTGCCTCCAGGATCTCCTCAGGAGTGAAGGGGGAGTTGAGATCTTCTTGGTCAGTCTCTGATAGTTTAGGTAGCGAGATTCCCTCTAGGAAGGAGTGGAGTTCTGCTTCCGTGTGTTTTCTCTCAGAGGTATATAGTTTGCAGTAAAAATCATGAAAAGTTCAATTGATCTTTTTTGGGTCATATGTGACCTCGTCCTCTGCTGTTCGGATAGCCATAATTGTACGCTCTGACTGCTCTTTTTTTAATTGATAAGCAAGCAATCTACTAGGCCTATTGCTATACTCATGGTATTTCTGTTTAGTAAAGAAAACTTTTTTTTTAATCTCCCGAGTATAGTCCAAATTCAGTTTGGCTTTGGCTGCTTTAAGTTGACTCCAGGAGGTGCTGTCTGTGGATTGTTTATGTACTTTTTCACAGCGTTCCAGCTCCCTCTCCAGATCTAGCCTGTGTGCTTCCATTGCTTTTTTCTTAGAGGAAGCATATGCAATTAGATGACCTCTTAGTGTGGCTTTAGCAGCGTCCCACATTGTGGCCGGAGAAACAGGAGAATCTTTGTTGTCTTGTGTGTAGTTGTCTATCCATGTAGTTACCAATGTATGGAATGCTTCGTTTGATAGCATGGAGGTGTTGAATTTCCAGCTCTTTGACCTCGGGATGTTTTTGCAGAGGTCAAAGCGGAGGTGGACAAAGGCGTGATCCGAAAGCGCTATGGGTCCGATTCTACACGTGGCTGAATTTATGAAACTCTTTGGGATAAAAATGTAATCTATACGGGAGTAGGTGTTATGGACATTAGAGTAGTATGTATAGTCCATAGATGAGCTATTAGTCTCTCTCCAGATATCTATCAGTCCCATCTCTTTAGTAAGAGAGTTCAACATCTTTGCAGATCTAGGATTTGTGGTGGGGACTTGAGATGATTTGTCTAGGGTTGGGTTCAGGGTACAATTAAAATCTCCGGCCAACACTCCAAAGGAAACACAATGCTCATTGAACAGGGTTATCATTTTCGACATAAAAGCAGGAGTATCTGTGTTAGGGGCGTATATGTTTAAGAGAGTAATTGGTTGCCCATACAGTGACCCAGTTATCAAAATAAATCTCCCCTCCGGATCAGATATGTTTTTGTCAATTATGAATGGAACATTCTTATGGATAAGTATGGCTGTGCCTCTACTGTTGGATTTGAAAGATGAGAAATACACCTGTCCCACCCAAGCTCTGCGGAGTTTGGCATGTTCAGCATCACAGAGGTGTGTCTCTTGCAATAGCGCGATGTCTGCTTTTTCCTTTTTTAGAGCACATAGTATCTTTTTCCGTTTTATTGCATGACCTAGACCATGGCAGTTCCATGTCAATAGATTTAAGGTACTAGTCATCGTCATCGAACAGTAATCGAACTTTAGTGCAAGTCATCTCTGGGTAAAGGTGGATAGTAGTTACAGCTGCGTTCACATAAAAGGAAAATAAATGGTTTACATAAAATAACAGTCTCTGAACACCCCAGCCGAGTTCCCAAACAACTCGACATATCCCGTTGGATCTATTACCTCCCCGCTCAGTCACAATTCTGTGTTCCAACAACAACAACAAAAAAAACGGGAACAGTTAGCAACGCACAACGTCTCCCCCTCCCCACCAAAGAAATGCCTCATCCTCTCCGCCCCGCATTGGGTAAATGACAACGTAGCCCCCGTCCAGACCACATTAAAAATGGGAGAAAATAAAATCAATAGCCCAGCCTACATATAGTAGGCCTAGGTTATAATATGGAGCCTATCCCTCTCAGCTAAAGGAACATAAATATAGATTAGACGGCTATAATGACATTTAGCAGGGCGGGTGGGTCTTTGGATATCGGCTATATGTTGTCTTACCTCCTTTAGTAATAATAGTAATCGCATTTAGTCATTGGTCCATTTCTCATTGACCGGGGTTGTCTTTCAAAAAACGTTTTGCCTCTTCGGGAGTTTTGAAGTGTCGCAGGGCTCCTTGGTAAAGAATCCTGAGCTCGTTTGGGTATTTGAATCCCCTAAAGATGCCTCGGTCAATGGAGCATTTCTTCACCTCGTCAAACTCTCGGCGCTTTCGGCGTATTCCAGCTGACAGGTCCTGGAGTAAGATGAGTTTGGCGTTTCCCACTGTAATGGTGTTGGTTTTCGCCGCCTGTAGGACTCGTTCCTTGTCGGTGAATCTCAAGAAACGTATGGTGATTGGGCGCGGTGGTTGTCTGGCTGCTGGTGGGGGCCTCAGTGCTCGGTGAGCTCTCTCGAGTTCTATGGGTCTGTCGGTGGACAGGTGGAGCCACTCGGGAAGTTTGTCTTGCAGGTAGCGGATCAGTGGCATGTTTCCCTCTTCTTTTTCGCCCAGATTTAATAGAACACAATTATTCCTTCGCCCCCTGTTTTCCAGGTCCTCTGTTTTCTCTTCCAGCTGCTCTATTTTTTTTTAGCATATGCTATTGTTTCCATGGCGTCTGTCAATAAGTTTTCCGTGGATAGGATTCGCCCCTCTGCCTCGTCCAGGCGCCCCGCGTTTATGGTTATCTTGTTGTTTATGTCAGGCAAAGCATTTTCCAGGATTGTCACCTTGCCCCCTATCGCACTGAGCTGAGCGTTAATGCCATCTAGTTTAGTGTTGAGTTCTGTACGTTGGGATCTCAGCTCAGAAAAGATGTCTTCGACAGAGTGCGAGGTTGGCCTTCGTTGGGCCTCGGGGGGGAACGGGTCCTCTTGCTCCTGGCTAATGGCGCTAGCTTTTTCTGAAGCTAGCTGCTTCTTGGAGGCTTTTTCCGTCGCTAGTGCTCGAGTCCGGGTAAAAATGTCACCTGTAGTGTCGTCTTTTGTAGCCGCCATGACTTTTTGACTAAAGCTAAATGAGTTTAAACTTGAAGTGGAGGTAAGATTAGGAATTGGAAACTACTTGTGCGGAGCTCCTAGTTCATGCGGCCATCTCGTTCAGGGGTCACGTGATCCCTCCCCCCTCTCTCTTCTGAATCCCCCCTCTCTCTTCTGAATCCCCCCTCTCTTCTGAATCCCCCCTCTCTCCTGAATCCCCCCTCTCTCCTGAATCCCCCCTCTCTTCTGATCCCCCCTCTCTTCTCATCCCCCTCTCTTCTGATCTCTCTCTTCTCATCCCCCTCTTCTCAGGAGTCTCTGCCAGTGATCTGGACACCAGTGTGCGCTTTGAGTTTCCTTTTCCTAGTGCGGTAAGACTCACACTCTACACAATCACACGCACACACACACACACACACACGCATACACACACAACCATTTTGCATGCACACATTTCCACTTAGATCCACTCAAATATTCTCTCTCTGTCTTGTGTGTGTGTGTGTGTGTTTGTGTGTGTGTGTGTGTGTGTGCAGGAAGAGGCCCAGAGGGACAAGACCAGTACAGTGAAGAACAGCAACAGTCCAGAGTTTAAAGAGCAGTTTAACCTGAACATCAACCGTCAACACAGAGGCTTCAAGAGGGTCGTCCAGGCCAAAGGCATCAAGTTTGACATCATCCACAAGGGGTGAGATCCACAGACACACACCAGACCTGGTTAATACATGCAGATTGAGGTAACATAGAATATTAACACAGACACACACCAGACCTGGTTAATACATGCAGATTGAGGTAACATAGAATATTAACACAGACACACACCAGACCTGGTTAATACATGCAGATTGAGGTAACATAGAATATTAACACAGACACACACCAGACCTGGTTAATACATGCAGATTGAGGTAACATAGAATATTAACACAGACACACACCAGACCTGGTTAATACATGCAGATTGAGGTAACATAGAATATTAACACAGACACACACCAGACCTGGTTAATACATGCAGATTGAGGTAACATAGAATATTAACACAGACACACACCAGACCTGGTTAATACATGCAGATTGAGGTAACATAGAATATTAACACAGACACACACCAGACCTGGTTAATACATGCAGATTGAGGTCTGTGTTAATGACTATTGTAGCTGGAAACGGTCTGACAAACACCGCTGTAGCTGGGCCACCTTCCACCACCGATGTCTCATGGTCTGACAAACACCGCTGTAGCTGGGTCACCTTCCACCACCGATGTCTCATGGTCTGACAAACACCGCTGTAGCTGGGTCACCTTCCACCTCCGATGTCTCATGGTCTGACAAACACCGCTGTAGCTGGTCACCTTCCACCTCCGATGTCTCATGGTCTGACAAACACCGCTGTAGCTGGTCACCTTCCACCACCGATGTCTCATGGTCTGACAAACACCGCTGTAGCTGGGTCACCTTCCACCTCCGATGTCTCATGGTCTGACAAACACCGCTGTAGCTGGGTCACCTTCCACCTCCGATGTCTCATGGTCTGACAAACACCGCTGTAGCTGGGTCACCTTCCACCTCCGATGTCTCATGGTCTGACAAACACCGCTGTAGCTGGGTCACCTTCCACCTCTGATGTCTCATGGTCTGACAAACACCGCTGTAGCTGGGTCACCTTCCACCTCCGATGTCTCATGGTCTGACAAACACCGCTGTAGCTGGGTCACCTTCCACCTTCCACCTCCGATGTCTCATGGTCTGACAAACACCGCTGTAGCTGGGTCACCTTCCACCTTCCACCTCCGATGTCTCATGGTCTGACAAACACCGCTGTAGCTGGGTCACCTTCCACCTCCGATGTCTCATGGTCTGACAAACACCGCTGTAGCTGGGACACCTTCCACCTCTGATGTCTCATGGTCTGACAAACACCGCTGTAGCTGGGTCACCTTCCACCTCCGATGTCTCATGGTCTGACAAACACCGCTGTAGCTGGGTCACCTTCCACCTTCCACCTCCGATGTCTCATGGTCTGACAAACACCGCTGTAGCTGGGACACCTTCCACCTCCGATGTCTCATGGTCTGACAAACACCGCTGTAGCTGGGTCACCTTCCACCTTCCACCTCCGATGTCTCATGGTCTGACAAACACCGCTGTAGCTGGGTCACCTTCCACCTTCCACCTCCGATGTCTCATGGTCTGACAAACACCGCTGTAGCTGGTCACCTTCCACCGCCGATGTCTCATGGTCTGACAAACACCGCTGTAGCTGGTCACCTTCCACCGCCGATGTCTCATGGTCTGACAAACACCGCTGTAGCTGGGTCACCTTCCACCTTCCGCCACCGATGTCTCATGGTCTGACAAACACCGCTGTAGCTGGGTCACCTTCCACCTTCCACCTCCGATGTCTCATGGTCTGACAAACACCGCTGTAGCTGGGTCACCTTCCACCACCGATGTCTCATGGTCTGACAAACACCGCTGTAGCTGGGTCACCTTCCACCTCCGATGTCTCATGGTCTGACAAACACCACTGTAGCTGGGTCACCTTCCACCGCCGATGTCTCATGGTCTGACAAACACCGCTGTAGCTGGGTCACCTTCCACCGCCGATGTCTCATGGTCTGACAAACACCGCTGTAGCTGGGTCACCTTCCAACGCCGATGTCTCATGGTCTGACAAACACCGCTGTAGCTGGTCACCTTCCACCTCCGATGTCTCATGGTCTGACAAACACCGCTGTAGCTGGGTCACCTTCCACCTCCGATGTCTCATGGTCTGACAAACACCGCTGTAGCTGGGTCACCTTCCACCGCCGATGTCTCATGGTCTGACAAACACCGCTGTAGCTGGGTCACCTTCCACCACCGATGTCTCATGGTCTGACAAACACCGCTGTAGCTGGGTCACCTTCCACCACCGATGTCTCATGGTCTGACAAACACCGCTGTAGCTGGTCACCTTCCACCACCGATGTGGACGGCCGCCATAGGTGGATTGAGACGCATCCAATTAAATAGAAAACATATCTCTATCTTAAATTGACAGATTATGATGGATATTTTTTTATTATGTCACTTAGTTTGACGCACCGGTGCTTCAATAGACCTTTGGGGATATTAATGTGTGTGTGTGTGTGTGTGTGTGTGTGTAGGGGTCTGTTCAAGGGGGACAAAGTGTTGGGGAACGCTCAGCTGAAGCTGGACTCACTGGAGAACCAATGTGACATCAGACAGATTATAGAGGTAAACACAATTTTAACACGCACACACACTTTTAACACAGAGATACTGTACACACACATATTTTCACTTAGACATCCTCATATACAGTGGGGAGAACAAGTATTTGATACACTGGCGATTTTGCAGGTTTTCCTACTTACAAAGCATGTAGAGGTCTGTAATTTTTATCATAGGTACACTTCAACTGTGAGAGACGGAATCTAAAACAAAAATCCAGAAAATCATATTGTATGATTTTTAAATAATTCATTTGCATTTTATTGCATGACATAAGTATTTGATCACCTACCAACCAGTAAGAATTCCGGCTCTCACAGACCTGTTAGTTTTTCTTTAAGAAGCCCTCCTGTTCTCCACTCATTACCTGTATTAACTGCACCTGTTTGAACTCGTTACCTGTATAAAAGACACCTGTCCACACACAATCAAACAGATTCCAACCTCTCCACAATGGCCAAGACCAGAGAGCTGTGTAAGGACATCAGGGATAAAATTGTAGACCTGCACAAGGCTGGGATGGGCTACAGGACAATAGGCAAGCAGCTTGGTGAGAAGGAAACAACTGTTGGCGCAATTATTAGAAAATGGAAGAAGTTCAAGATGACGGTCAATCACCCTCGGTCTGGGGCTCCATGCAAGATTTCACCTCGTGGGGCATCAATGATCATGAGGAAGGTGAGGGATCAGCCCAGAACTACACGGCAGGACCTGGTCAATGACCTGAAGAGAGCTGGGACCACAGTCTCAAAGAAAACCATTAGTAACACACTACGCCGTCATGGATTAAAATCCTGCAGCGCACGCAAGGTCCCCCTGCTTAAGCCAGTGCATGTCCAGGCCCGTCTGAAGTTTGCCAATGACCATCTGGATGATCCAGAGGAGGAATGGGAGAAGGTCATGTGGTCTGATGAGACAAAAATAGAGCTTTTTGGTCTAAACTCCACTCGCCGTGTTTGGAGGAAGAAGAACTTTGAGTACAACCCCAAGAACACCATCCCAACCGTGAAGCATGGAGGTGGAAACATCATTCTTTGGGGATGCTTTTCTGCAAAGGGGACAGGACGACTGCACCGTATTGAGGGGAGGATGGATGGGGCCATGTATCGCGAGATCTTGGCCAACAACCTCCTTCCCTCAGTAAGAGCATTGAAGATGGGTCGTGGCTGGTTCTTCCAGCATGACAACGACCCGAAACACACAGCCAGGGCAACTAAGGAGTGGCTCCGTAAGAAGCATCTCAAGGTCCTGGAGTGGCCTAGCCAGTCTCCAGATCTGAACCCAATAGAAAATCTTTGGAGGGAGCTGAAAGTCCGTATTGCCCAGCGACAGCCCCGAAACCTGAAGGATCTGGAGAAGGTCTGTATGGAGGAGTGGGCAAAAATCCCTGCTGCAGTGTGTGCAAACCTGGTCAAGAACTACAGGAAACGTATGATCTCTGTAATTGCACACAAAGGTTTCTGTACCAAATATTAAGTTCTGCTTTTCTGATGTATCAAATACTTATGTCATGCAATAAAATGCAAATTATTTACTTAAAAATCATACAATGTGATTTTCTGGATTTTTGTTTTAGATTCCGTCTCTCACAGTTGAAGTGTACCTATGATAAAAATTACAGACCTCTACATGCTTTGTAAGTAGGAAAACCTGCAAAATCGGCAGTGTATCAAATACTTGTTCTCCCCACTGTATCTCTCTGCCTGCCTGTCTCTTATCTCTCTGTCTCCCCCCCATCTCTCTCTGTCTGTCTTTCTCTGTCCCCCCCCTCTCTCTGTCTCCCTCCCTGTCTCTCTGTCTCCCCCCCTCCCTCTCTGTCTAACTGTGTTGTGCTAGGTGTTGGATGGTCGTAAGGCTACGGGGGGTAAGCTGGAGGTGAGGGTAAAGATTCGGGAGCCGCTGGGAGGAGCACAACTTCAGATCACCACAGAGAAATGGCTGGTCCTAGACCCTGTACCAATCACCACCCCCGACAGAGAGAGAGGACAACAGGTAAGGAGAGAGAGGGATGAGGGGAGGGGGAGAAATGGCTGGTCCTAGACCCTGTACCAATCACCACCCCCGACAGAGAGAGAGGACAACAGGTAAGGAGAGAGAGGGGAGGGGGAGAGAGGGATGAGGGGAGGGGGAGAGAGAGACCTACCTTTTGGAGTATTCAGGACTATAAGGGGTATAGTCCCTGTCAGAGTTAACATGTTATATTAATACCAGTCTAACTGAAGTCTCTGTCAGAGTTAACATGTTATATTAATACCAGTCTGACTGAAGTCTGTCAGAGTTAACATGTTATATTAATACCAGTCTGAAGTCTCTGTCAGAGTTAACATGTTATATTAATACCAGTCTAACTGAAGTCCCTGTCAGAGTTATTAACATGTTATATTAATACCAGTCTGACTGAAGTCTGTCAGAGTTAACATCTGTCAGAGTTAACATGTTATATTAATACCAGTCTAACTGAAGTCCCTGTCAGAGTTATTAACATGTTATATTAATACCAGTCTGACTGAAGTCTGTCAGAGTTAACATGTTATATTAATACCAGTCTAACTGAAGTCTCTGTCAGAGTTAACATGTTATATTAATACCAGTCTGAAGTCTCTGTCAGAGTTAACATGTTATATTAATACCAGTCTAACTGAAGTCCCTGTCAGAGTTAACATGTTATATTAATACCAGTCTAACTGAAGTCCCTGTCAGAGTTAACATGTTATATTAATACCAGTCTAACTGACGTCTCTGTCAGAGTTAACATGTTATATTAATACCAGTCTAACTGAAGTCTCTGTCAGAGTTAACATGTTATATTAATACCAGTCTGAAGTCTCTGTCAGAGTTAACATGTTATATTAATACCAGTCTAACTGAAGTCCCTGTCAGAGTTATTAACATGTTATATTAATACCAGTCTGACTGAAGTCTGTCAGAGTTAACATGTTATATTAATACCAGTCTGAAGTCTCTGTCAGAGTTAACATGTTATATTAATACCAGTCTAACTGAAGTCCCTGTCAGAGTTAACATGTTATATTAATACCAGTCTGAAGTCTCTGTCAGAGTTAACATGTTATATTAATACCAGTCTAACTGAAGTCCCTGTCAGAGTTAACATGTTATATTAATACCAGTCTAACTGAAGTCCCTGTCAGAGTTAACATGTTATATTAATACCAGTCTGAAGTCTCTGTCAGAGTTAACATGTTATATTAATACCAGTCTAACTGAAGTCCCTGTCAGAGTTAACATGTTATATTAATACCAGTCTAACTGAAGTCCCTGTCAGAGTTAACATGTTATATTAATACCAGTCTAACTGACGTCTCTGTCAGAGTTAACATGTTATATTAATACCAGTCTAACTGAAGTCTCTGTCAGAGTTAACATGTTAATACCAGTCTAACTGAAGTCCCTGTCAGAGTTAACATGTTATATTAATACCAGTCTAACTGAAGTCTCTGTCAGAGTTAACATGTTAATACCAGTCTAACTGAAGTCCCTGTCAGAGTTAACATGTTATATTAATACCAGTCTGTCTGAAGTCTCTGTCAGAGTTAACATGTTATATTAATACCAGTCTGTCTGAAGTCTCTGTCAGAGTTAACATGTTATATTAATACCAGTCTAACTGAAGTCCCTGTCAGAGTTAACATGTTATATTAATACCAGTCTAACTGAAGTCTCTGTCAGAGTTAACATGTTATATTAATACCAGTCTAACTGAAGTCTCTGTCAGAGTTAACATGTTATATTAATACCAGTCTAACTGAAGTCTCTGTCAGAGTTAACATGTTATATTAATACCAGTCTAACTGAAGTCTCTGTCAGAGTTAACATGTTATATTAATACCAGTCTAACTGAAGTCTCTGTCAGAGTTAACATGTTAATACCAGTCTAACTGAAGTCTCTGTCAGAGTTAACATGTTATATTAATACCAGTCTAACTGAAGTCTCTGTCAGAGTTAACATGTTATATTAATACCAGTCTAACTGAAGTCTCTGACAGAGTTAACATGTTATATTAATACCAGTCTAACTGAAGTCTCTGACAGAGTTAACATGTTATATTAATACCAGTCTAACTGAAGTCTCTGTCAGAGTTAACATGTTAATACCAGTCTAACTGAAGTCTCTGTCAGAGTTATTAACATGTTATATTAATACCAGTCTGACTGAAGTCTGTCAGAGTTAACATGTTATATTAATACCAGTCTGAAGTCTCTGTCAGAGTTAACATGTTATATTAATACCAGTCTAACTGAAGTCCCCCCCCCCCCCCCCCAGCAGGCCCCCTCTCCTCGCTCCAAACCAAAGAGTGACAATGGGAGGAACAAGCAGTGTAACCAGTCCAGCCACTCTCCTCCCCAGTATAAACTCCACAGTTTCAGTCTGCTGCACTACGACAAGGAGAGACTGGAGAGACAGGTGTGTTTTCATTCTCTATACTTCTCTTCCTTTCATTTTCCTCTCCTCTTCTCCGTGGGAACGTGTCATCTAGATCCGTTCAGAATTGGAGGTAGCCAATCTATGCTGTGATTGGTCTAAGATGATGTCAATCACCCTGTGTGTCCGTCAGATTGGTGATTACAGGAAGAGTAGGCGGGATCCTCCGTCTGACCTGGTACAGCAACACAAGGAGGTCACACACAGGCTGCAGTGGCAGAAAGCCCAGTTAGAGAGAGGCTCCCCTACTCTACTGGCAGGTAACACACACACACACACACACACACACACACACACACACACACACACACACACACACACACACACACACACACACACACACACACACACACACACACACACATGCTGCAGTGGCAGAAAGCCCAGTTAGAGAGAGGCTCCCCTACTCTACTGGCAGGTAACACACACACACACACACACACACACACACACACACACACACACACACACACACACACACACACACACACACACACACACACACACACACACATGCTGCAGTGGCAGAAAGCCCAGTTAGAGAGAGGCTCCCCTACTCTACTGTCAGGTAACACACACACACACACACACACACACACACACACACACACACACACACACACACACACACACACACACACACACACACACACACACACACACACACACACAGGCTGCAGTGGCAGAAAGACCAGCTACTCTACTATCAGGTGACACTACAGAAGCATGTTCATACACAGAGAAATATGAACACCAGCATACTCATCTATATATTTCTCTCTCTCTCCCTCCCTCCTTCCCCCTCTCTCTCTAATCTCCATCCATCTCCCTCCCTCCCTCCCTCCATCCACTCCTCTCTCTCTATCTCCATCCATCCCTCTCTCTCTATCTCCATCCATCTCTCTCTCGCTCTCTCTCTCCCTCCATCTCTCTCTCTCGCTCTATCTCTCTCACTCTCTCTCTCTGATCTCCCTCCCTCTCTCTCTCTCTCTCCCTCCATCTCTCTCTCTCGCTCTATCTCTCTCTCACTCTCTCTCTCTGATCTCCCTCCCTCTCTCTCTCTCTCTCCCTCCATCTCTCTCTCTCGCTCTATCTCTCTCTCACTCTCTCTCTCTGATCTCCCTCCCTCTCTTGATCTCCCTCCCTCTCTCTCTCTCTCTCTCTCTCTCTCTATCTGTCTGTAGAGTATGAGAATATTTTGCAGCGTTTCGCCCAGGGACTTGCTGAGTCAGTGAAGAAGTTTTCCAGCCAAGGCAACAGGGTGAGCAAAGGGTCAGGGTTGTGTGTGTGTCTTTGTGTTATCGCATGTTTGTCTGTGTGTGTGTGTGTAACGTGTCTGTCCCTCTGCCTATTCAGGATGCTGCTAAGGACGCTCTAGGACGGCTGAAGATGGTGGAGACTGAGGTAAACACTGTTATATACAGACAGTGTTAGGTACTCCACCTCGTACACCGACATGGTTAGCTCCTACAGACAGTGTTAGGTACACCGACATGGTTAGCTCCTACAGACAGTGTTAGGTACTCCACCTCGTACACTGACATGGTTAGCTCCTACAGACAGTGTTAGGTACACCGACATGGTTAGCTCCTACAGACAGTGTTAGGTACTCCACCTCGTACACCGACATGGTTAGCTCCTACAGACAGTGTTAGGTACACCGACATGGTTAGCTCCTACAGACAGTGTTAGGTACACCACCTCGTACACTGACATGGTTAGCTCCTACAGACAGTGTTAGGTACACCGACATGGTTAGCTCCTACAGACAGTGTTAGGTACTCCACCTCATACACCGACATGGTTAGCTCCTACAGACAGTGTTAGGTACTCCACCTCATACACCGACATGGTTAGCTCCTACAGACAGTGTTAGATACACCACCTCATACACCGACATGATTAGCTCCTACAGACAGTGTTAGATACACTGACATGGTTAGCTCCTACAGACAGTGTTAGGTACACCGACATGGTTAGCTCCTACAGACAGTGTTAGGTACACCGACATGGTTAGCTCCTACAGACAGTGTTAGGTACACCGACATGGTTAGCTCCTACAGACAGTGTTAGGTACTCCACCTCATACACCGACATGGTTAGCTCCTACAGACAGTGTTAGATACACTGACATGGTTAGCTCCTACAGACAGTGTTAGGTACACCGACATGGTTAGCTCCTACAGACAGTGTGGCTTGCTATATAAAGCAGGCAGACAGGCATCGAGGCATTCAGTTACTGTTCCATTGAACGTTAAAATGGCCAAGACAAGTGACCTAGGAGACTTTGAGCGTGGTTTGATGGTTGGTACCAGGTACGCCGGTTCCAGTATCTCAGAAACGGCCGACCTCCCGGGCTTCTCACACACGACAGTGTCTAGGGTTTACCGAGAATCATGAGACAAACAAACAACGTCCAGTCAGCGGCAGTCCTGTGGGTGGAAAACGGAAGACTGGCGCAAGCTAACAGGCGGCCCACAAACAGGCAAATAACTTGGTGCGCAGAACGGCATCTTGGAACGCACAATTCGCCCCTCCTTGTCACTGATTGGCTATTACAGCAGACGACCACACTGGGTTCCACTCCTATCGGCTATAAAGAAGAAGAAGCGTCTCCAGTGGGCATGACATCACCAACACGGAGGAGTGGGAAAACATTGCCTGGTTCAATGAATCCTGGTTCCTGTTGCGTCATGCTGATGGCAGAGTCGGGATTTGGCGTCAGCAGCATGAGTCCATGGCCCCATCCTGCCTGGTGTCAACGGTACAGACTGGGGGCGGTGGTGTAATGGTGTGGGGAATGTTTTCCTGACATTACGTTAGCAACGATTCCATTCCCCAAAGAATTTAGGCTGTTCTGGAGGCAAAGGGGGGTCTGACCTGGTACTAGATGGATATACCTAATCATCTGTACATATGAGTGTATATATGACTCTGTCTGAGTTTACACAGGCAGACCAATTCTGATCTTTTGACCAATTATTGCCAAAAGATCTGATCTGACTGGTCAAAATAAAAATAGAAAAAAGACCAGTTAGTGTCAAAAGATCAGAACTGGACTGCCTGTTTAAACAGCCTGTAGTCATCGGACCACATCGTGTATACGAGCACTATGTGATGTGTAATATCATTTAGTTTGAATTGTATCTGACACATACCTCTTGCCCTCCTCTCTCCCCATCTCCTTCCCTCCCTCACCTCCACTCCTTTCCTCCCTCACCTCCTCTCCTTTCCTCCCTCACCTTCTCTCCTTTCCTCCCTCACCTCCACTCCTTCCCTCCCTCCTCTCCACTCCTATCTTCCACTCCTTTCCTCCCTCACCTCTCCTTTCCTCCCTCACCTCCTCTCCTTTCCTCCCTCACCTCCTCTCCTTTCCTCCCTCACCACTCCTTCCATCCTTCCCTGCCTCACCTCTCCCTCTCTCTTTCTCTCACTCTCATCTCCACTCCTTCTCTCCTCGTCTCTTCTCACTCCCCTTCTCCTCTCTATCCCCATCTCATTCCCCCCCCTTTCTCTCTCTCTCTCTCTCTCTCCATTCGTCAGTTGGAATCTCTCAAGAGGAAACGCCTGGTCTGAGAAGAAGAGGACAGAGGGACTGGAGAGTTGGCTGGACTACTGTTATGTTACTCACACACACACAGCCAATCACCTTCAACATCTTCCTGCCACTCCTCTGCTCCTCTCTGCCTCCTCCACTAATGCTCTCCCTTTTACTCTGTTCTTCACTTTGTATTGTCATTCATTCAATCAGTTAGGAAGAAGAACCAGTTTGAATAATAACAGGTCTGCCTCCCAAATGGCTCCCTATATAGTGCACTACTTCAGACCAGGACCCATGGGGACTAATATAGGGAATAGGGCACCATTGAGATACACGGCAGAATGGGATCCTGTGAGATTGATAGTGACATGAAGACAGAATGCAGGGCAGGACAGAGAAAGGCTTATTTGCACTTGAAAACAAAAACACTACCGATTATTAAAACGCTGCCGCCTTCACTATATTCTTTAAAGTCCTTCAATGGCTCTCTGTCTTTCCCTCTGTTCAGAGAGTGGTGTGTGCAACTCCTGGTCTACACATTGCGTGTGTGCGTGCGTGCGTGCGTGCGATGTTAATGACCTTAATCTAATCTGTCTGCTCCACTATTCCCAGATTACTGTAATCTGACTTGTTTGGTGCCGTGTGATATGGGAACTACATTTACATTTACATTTAAGAACTACACGGAAACGGGAACTATATTCTATAATGAGGGATTAGCTAACACTAGTGTTGCCATGGATACGCCTCATTCAGGGAAGTGAGGAGAGGAGGTACCCCAGGGGTTAAATTGAAGAGGACAGGGTTAGAATTTGTGTAGAACAGACCTATAGCTGTAAAACCCACTGGATTGTCTTTGAATTGGGATATAGATTCTCTATTCATTGTAATTCTATGGTACGGAGTTTGGGAGCCCGTTTAAAAGGACCCTTCTTATAGGACGATATTTAGCCTATTGTGATGTCATCAATTAGGCTTGCGTCATGTCACTATGACGTCATCTATAGACCCAGACACCCTGAGGTCTCCTCCTGTACCCCTCTATAGACCCAGACACCCTGAGGTCTCCTCCTGTACCCCTCTATAGACCCAGACACCCTGAGGTCTCCTCCTGTACCCCTCTATAGACCCAGACACCCTGAGGTCTCCTCCTGTACCCCTCTATAGACCCAGACAGCCTGAGGTCTCCTCCTGTACCCCTCTATAGACCCAGACACCCTGAGGTCTCCTCCTGTACCCCTCTATAGACCCAGACACCCTGAGGTCTCCTCCTGTACCCCTCTATAGACCCAGACACCCTGAGGTCTCCTGTACCCCTATCAGTCTCTCTCTCTTGCTCTCTCTCTCTCTCTCTCTATACACTACAACAGTAGTTTAGTAGCCTACTGTAGTGGGATCTGTCTCCGTATCCACAGCATCTGACTTGGAGTGCTGATCCAGGATCAGGTCCCAACCTGTCCATATAATCTGATTCATTATGATCTAAAAGGCAGTGCTGATCCAGGATCAGGTCCCAACCTGTCCATATAATCTGATTCATTATGATCTAAAAGGCAGTGCTGATCCAGGATCAGGTCCCAACCTGTCTATATAATCTGATTCATTATGATCTAAAAGGCAGTGCTGATCCAGGATCAGGTCCCAACCTGTCCATATAATCTGATTCATTATGATCTAAAAGGCTAAACTGATCCCAGATGCTGCTCTGAGAAGCTTTGTGGATACAGGCCCAGTCCCCCAGTCCTGGTGGCTAAACTGATCCCAGATCAGCACTGTTTTTTTTTTTTTTTTTTTTTATGTTTTAAAAAATGTATCCATTGTTGGCAATCAGTCAGTATAGACCTGTTAATATATTATATACACAGCATTGACTATGGCTCTATTTTTAAATGAAGGAAGTGTGTGTGTGTCCAAAGGTGATGGATAATGAACTATTAACTGGCATTACAATGATGTGGTCAAATGTCTTGGGAGGGGAATCATGGTTGGATTAAAATATCAGAATGAATTAAGCCTGTATATTGTGTTTGTTTAGTGTGTGTGTGTGTGTGTGTGTGTGTGTGTGTGTGTGTAAGAGTGATTGATGAACTACCAGTCAGTGGAGGTTCCAGATCACATCTCCAGACACCAGTATTGTCTACATCATCTCTCTAGACTGACTATCATATATAGCTCAGTATACAGCTAGTCAAGTCTCTATAGTACATTCTATAGACTCTATAGTCTACTCTAGACTGACTATAGTCTATAAATCAGTATACCGCTCCAGGGAGGACTATAGTACAGTCTATACAGAGAGGACTATAGTACAGTCTATACAGAGAGGACTATAGTACAGTCTACACAGAGGACTATCTATACAGAGGATTATAGTACAGTCTATAGCTGCAGAGATTACTACAGTACAATCTATACAGAGAGGTTTATAACGTTGTATATAGCTCAGACTCACTATAGCGCTAGTCTAGTCTGTACAGTATAATCTGTGTAGCTCTATAGCTGCAGAGAGAGGACTATTGTTAGGGTTGCGTAAGTTCAACTGAGATAGGAACAATAGGACACCTGAACTTGATTAAAATAATTGTTTAATTCAAAAGTTAATAAATGGCAAATGCATTTTTCGTATATATGGGTCCACTGCCCCACCCCGCAGGGTGGAAACAGAGAAGACACTTGTTACTGACAAAGACATTATAATAAATACTCATGACAGAGATAGTTCCCACTTCCGAGCCGGCCTGTCAGAGTAGAGACTGGGCGTGGTTTAGACTCACCCAGCCTATCGTTGGTGTTGGCACATAAGCTAGTCCTAGCCCCTTTGCGCTCTCTGTTGTCCCGTCACTGTTGCTGTGTAGATTACGCTTCTTCACCCCAAAGACTGGGGTCAGACAGCTCTGTAATATTGTCTGAGCTATTCACACCTGTTATACAATGTCCACTGTTCTCGCTCAAGGCTAACTACAGCTTCCCAGCTTCTTATCTGAGCTAACTGTTACTTTCGGCACACACACACAGACACCCAGGCGCCCAGACCAACAGTCAGCTAATATTCAATCACGTTTGTTGTAGTATTCAATCACATATCATACAGTTGCTAATATTCAATCATGTTTGTTATAGTATTGGGTTATAGTGCATGACTCAGAACCTCACATATGTTTTTCGTGTGTATAGTTTATCTGTTATTGTCTGGTCAGCAGTCTCCTGATTCACCCCCCTCCTGTGTCTCTCTAAGATTAGCACAGTCTCGGCCACACAGTACAGCTTCACACTACTGATACATTTGTTTCATACACACACATATTTCATACACACACATTTCAGGCTGATATTCATGGTTAGGCCCTGAGCACTGGTAAGAGTGAGAACAATGGAAAATGCAGGTTCACAAGAGTCAGCAATTCAAACTTTAATGCATACGAAGCCCTACTAGCTTATAGTTAGTTAAGCATGTCAAAAAACCTTTATAAAACCCCACACTATAGACAATGGCTTCGGTGTTTGTTCCGTCGTTCTCCCTAAACCCCGAGAGGAGGCTGCAGCCTGCTCCATTGTTGAAGGGAAAGAAAGAGCACCGGCTCAACTCCTCCAGTTACGCTAATACAAGTGATCTGAACGTTACATTTCTACAAACAAAACAGAGGGCAGAGAGAAGAAGGGAGAAGAGAGAAGGCCTGTCACCGTCGAAAAGAGCGCGCGAGAGGTGGGCGTGGACAGAGCTCAGAAAGGCAGGGTCGGTTTCCTGTCGGGGTAAGCACGTGGTTCCGTATGTGTGTCAGACAGAGGTTTTCTGAGCTCCCCTTCTCTTTTTTCCCCCCAGACAGTTAATATTCATTTTCCAGCACTTTTATCCTCTACCAACCCACGACGATTCGAAACAGCAACCGGGCGGAGTGTGTGTGTTGTGCCATCCGATCCATCTCGTTCGCGGGTCATGACGCTCGAGGCGATCCGTTACCGGGCCGGGTCTCTGCAGATTCTTAACCAGCTGCTCCTACCGCAGGAGACTGTGTTCGACGAGGTCCGCACAGTGCAGGACGGCTATGAAGCGATCAAGTCCATGAAGGCAAGAAATATTACTCACTCTGTCTTCTCCCTCTTCCGTTTCCTATTCCACCCTCACTACGTGTCACCTCGTCGTGTGTGTGTGTGTGTGTGTGTGTGTGTGTGTGTGTGTTTTTCCTAGCAGTGTTTCCACCACAGTGTGTGTAGCTATGTTGACTGCGGGTGTCTTTGTGTCAAACAGGGTGGATATTTTGTGTGAGCTGTGCACCCTGCCCTCGGTTCTGTCACAGAGCAGATCTGGACGGTGTTGTGCATGGGCGAAGGTCTTGTGGCCTGTGATAGGCTCTTTGTTGAAGTCCAGGGCCTGTGTGTTTTGACCGTCCCCGCTATTTCCACCGATTACTACCGTCCGCAGGGCCGTATTGCATGGAATAGCGGCCTCGGTGTGGACGGTCGGGGTTGGATCACATACACAGTGTGTCACTCGTTCGTTTTTACCAGCCATCGGCCCGGTTGGTCAATTTGACGTGATCCTAAGCTACAATGGATCCAATTATTTATTTACCGTTAACCGACAAAACCACCGTGCCAGGTATCCGCACCCAACCATGAAAACGCCCACCCCCCTCGCTCCCTTTCTCTTGCTCTCACGGTAAAGATTGTCTATGCATTATTAATGACCGATTCCCGGGGTTTTGTTCGCGCCTGCAGTCGGTGCTCTGCCTCTTGTTGACTCGTTTTATTAGTGTTTGGCGACGGCTTTTATCAGAGCGGTTGTGACGAGGAGAGGTGTTTTGTTGATCATCAAATAGACTGCTTCTCTTTTCTTTTTCTTCTTCATAATAAACCTCCTTCCATTGATACAGACACCCTCTCTTCATCTCCCTCTTTGTCTCACACACACACACACACACACACACACACACACACACAGTTACTCTCCATCTGAGCATCAGCCCAATTTCAGACCTGTGATGGAATGCCTCTTAAACAGTATGATGTCGTCATGGTGATAGTAATAGTAGTGTCCCTGGGGGTGGATGATACCAAGCTGACACTGATCTCACACACTGGTGACGTCATACACCACAACTCACTGTCCTGCTGTCTGTGTGTTCTGACTATCGCCCTGCTTTGTGTCGGCAGGTAGCCTAGTGGTTAGAGGGTTGGGCGTGTGTGTGTGTACAGTCATGTCAGGGATTGTCTGCATACTGTCCTGTCTGGTATTGCCTGCATACTGTCCTGTCTGGTATTGCCTGCAGACGGTCCTGTCTGGTATTGCCTGCAGACGGTCCTGTCTGGTATTGCCTGCATACGGTCCTGTCTGGTATTGCCTGCAGACGGTCCTGCCTGGTATTGCCTGCAGACGGTCCTGCCTGGTATTGCCTGCAGACGGTCCTGTCTGGTATTGCCTGCAGGCGGTCCTGTCTGGTATTGCCTGCAGACGGTCCTGCCTGGTATTGCCTGCAGACGGTCCTGCCTGGTATTGCCTCGTACTGCATAGTTTCAGTCATCCAGCTAACTGCAAGACAAGGTCTTCTGGACAGGAGAGTTTTGGAGGAGTGTGGCGAGGAGAGATGGGAGGAGACAGGTGTATGATGAAGACCAATGAGAGAGTTTGATAGACACACAGGTCCTCCCCCTCTGGTTTACCTGGAGGATTACAAGAAATGTTCAAAGGCTCAATTCCAATATGATGTCTGGTTCCCCCTCCACTCCTTCTCCCCCTCCAGGTGCGGGGGGCTCCTGCCATCGCCATCGTGGGCTGTCTGAGCCTGGCAGTGGAGCTGCGCGCAGGTGCCGGGGGCAACGACCCCGTGACCTTCATCCGGGAGTCTCTGTGTCACCTGACTTCTGCAAGACCCACGGCCGTCAATATGGGCCGGGCCGCCCGAGAACTGATGGAGTTTGCCGAGAACGAGAGCATGGAGAAAAACCCAGAACAACTCACAGAGAGGTATGGAGAGAGGGATGAATTTGGAGAGATGGAGGGAGGGATGGATGTATGGAGAGGAATGAATGTAGGGAGAGAGGGAGGGATAGATGTATGGAGAGAAAGGGATGGGAGGGATGGATGTAGGGAGAGAAAGAGGGATGGATGTAGGGAGAGAAAGGGATGAGAGGGATGGATGTAGGGAGAGAAAGAGGGATGGATGGATGTATGTAGGGAGAGAGGGAGCGGGATGGATGTAGGGAGTGAGAGAGGGATGGATGTATGTAGGGAGAGAAAGAGGGATTGATGTAGGGAGAGAAAGGGATGAGAGGGATGGATGTAGGGAGAGAAAGAGGGATGGATGTAGGGAGAGAAAGAGGGATGGATGTAGGGAGAGAAAGAGGGATGGATGTAGGGAGAGAAAGAGGGATGGATGTAGGGAGAGAAAGAGGGATGGATGGATGGATGTATGTAGGGAGTGAGAGAGGGATGAATGTATGTAGGGAGAGAAAGAGGGATTGATGTAGGGAGAGAAAGGGATGGGAGGGATGGATGTAGGGAGTGAGAGAGGGATGGATGTATGTAGGGAGAGAAAGAGGGATTGATGTAGGGAGAGAAAGGGATGGGAGGGATGGATGTAGGGAGTGAGAGAGGGATGGATGTAGGGAGAGAGGGAGAGGGATGGATGTAGGGAGAGAGAGAGAGGGATGGATGTAGGGAGAGAGAGAGAGAGGGATGGATGTAGGGAGAGAAAGGGATGGGAGGGATGGATGTAGGGAGAGAGGGAGCGGGATGGATGTAGGGAGAGAGGGAGCGGGATGGATGTAGGGAGAGAAAGAGGGATGGATGTAGGGAGAGAGGGAGCGGGATGGATGTAGGGAGAGAGGGAGTGATGGGTATAGGCGGAGAGGGAGAGATACCAAAGAGAGAGAGGGAGGGCGACCCAGCGAGAGAGGGAGACCCAGAGGGAGACCCAGAGAGAGAGAGAGGGATGGATGTAGGGAGAGAGGGAGTGATGGGTATAGGCGGAGAGGGAGAGATACCAAAGAGAGAGAGGGAGGGCGACCCAGCGAGAGGGAGACCCAGAGAGAGAGGGAGACCCAGAGGGAGACCCAGAGAGAGAGAGAGAGAGAGGGAGACCCAGAGAGAGAGAGAGAGAGAGGGAGACCCAGAGAGAGAGAGAGAGAGGGAGACCCAGAGAGAGAGAGAGAGAGAGGGAGACCCAGAGAGAGAGAGAGAGAGAGGGAGACCCAGAGAGAGAGAGAGAGGGAGACCCAGAGAGAGAGAGAGGGAGACCCAGAGAGAGAGAGAGGGAGACCCAGAGAGAGAGAGAGGGAGACCCAGAGAGAGAGAGAGGGAGACCCAGAGAGAGAGAGAGGGAGACCCAGAGAGAGAGAGAGGGAGACCCAGAGAGAGAGAGAGGGAGACCCAGAGAGAGAGAGAGGGAGACCCAGAGAGAGAGAGAGGGAGACCCAGAGAGAGAGAGAGGGAGACCCAGAGAGAGAGAGAGGGAGACCCAGAGAGAGAGGGAGACCCAGAGAGAGAGAGAGAGAGAGGGAGACCCAGAGAGAGAGAGAGAGGGAGACCCAGAGAGAGAGAGAGAGAGAGGGAGACCAGAGAGAGAGAGAGAGAGAGGGAGACCCAGAGAGAGAGAGAGAGGGAGACCCAGAGAGAGAGAGAGAGGGAGACCCAGAGAGAGAGAGAGGGAGACCCAGAGAGAGAGAGAGGGAGACCCAGAGAGAGAGAGAGGGAGACCCAGAGAGAGAGAGAGGGAGACCCAGAGAGAGAGAGAGGGAGACCCAGAGAGAGAGAGAGGGAGACCCAGAGAGAGAGAGAGGGAGACCCAGAGAGAGAGAGAGGGAGACCCAGGGAGAGAGGGAGACCCAGAGAGAGAGGGAGACCCAGAGAGAGAGGGAGACCCAGAGAGAGAGGGAGACCCAGAGAGAGGGAGACCCAGAGAGAGAGAGAGAGAGAGAGACCCAGAGAGAGAGAGAGGGGGAGACCCAGAGAGAGAGAGAGAGAGAGAGAGAGGGAGACCCAGAGAGAGAGAGAGGGGGAGACCCAGAGAGAGAGAGAGGGGGAGACCCAGAGAGAGAGAGAGGGGGAGACCCAGAGAGAGAGAGAGGGGGAGACCCAGAGAGAGAGAGAGGGGGAGACCCAGAGAGAGAGAGAGGGGGAGACCCAGAGAGAGAGAGAGGGGGAGACCCAGAGAGAGAGGGGGAGACCCAGAGAGAGAGAGAGGGGGAGACCCAGAGAGAGAGAGAGGGGGAGACCCAGAGAGAGAGAGCGGGGGAGACCCAGAGAGAGAGAGAGGGGGAGACCCAGAGAGAGAGAGAGGGGGAGACCCAGAGAGAGAGAGAGGGGGAGACCCAGAGAGAGAGAGAGGGGGAGACCCAGAGAGAGAGAGAGGGGGAGACCCAGAGAGAGAGAGAGGGGGAGACCCAGAGAGAGAGAGAGGGGGAGACCCAGAGAGAGAGAGAGGGGGAGACCCAGAGAGAGAGAGAGAGGGAGACCCAGAGAGAGAGAGAGAGGGAGACCCAGAGAGAGAGAGAGGGAGACCCAGAGAGAGAGAGAGGGAGACCCAGAGAGAGAGAGAGGGAGACCCAGAGAGAGAGAGAGGGAGACCCAGAGAGAGGGAGACCCAGAGAGAGAGAGAGGGAGACCCAGAGAGAGAGAGAGGGAGACCCAGAGAGAGAGAGAGGGAGACCCAGAGAGAGAGAGAGGGAGACCCAGAGAGAGAGAGACCCAGAGAGAGAGAGAGGGAGACCCAGAGAGAGAGAGAGGGAGACCCAGAGAGAGAGAGAGGGAGACCCAGAGAGAGAGAGAGGGAGACCCAGAGAGAGAGGGAGACCCAGAGAGAGAGGGAGACCCAGAGAGAGAGGGAGACCCAGAGAGAGAGGGAGACCCAGAGAGAGAGAGGGAGACCCAGAGAGAGAGAGGGAGACCCAGAGAGAGAGAGGGAGACCCAGAGAGAGAGAGGGAGACCCAGAGAGAGAGAGGGAGACCCAGAGAGAGAGAGGGAGACCCAGAGAGAGAGAGGGAGACCCAGAGAGAGAGAGGGAGACCCAGAGAGAGGGAGACCCAGAGAGAGGGAGACCCAGAGAGAGGGAGACCCAGAGAGAGAGAGACAGAGAGAGACCCAGAGAGAGAGAGAGAGAGAGAGACCCAGAGAGAGAGAGAGAGAGACCCAGAGAGAGAGAGAGAGAGAGACCCAGAGAGAGAGAGAGAGAGGGAGACCCAGAGAGAGAGAGAGGGGGAGACCCAGAGAGAGAGAGAGGGGGAGACCCAGAGAGAGAGAGAGGGGGAGACCCAGAGAGAGAGAGAGGGGGAGACCCAGAGAGAGAGAGAGGGGGAGACCCAGAGAGAGAGAGCGGGGGAGACCCAGAGAGAGAGAGCGGGGGAGACCCAGAGAGAGAGAGAGGGGGAGACCCAGAGAGAGAGAGGGGGAGACCCAGAGAGAGAGAGGGGGAGACCCAGAGAGAGAGAGAGAGGGGGAGACCCAGAGAGAGAGAGAGAGAGAGAGAGGGAGACCCAGAGAGAGAGAGGGAGACCCAGAGAGAGAGAGAGAGGGGGAGACCCAGAGAGAGAGAGAGAGGGGGAGACCCAGAGAGAGAGAGAGGGGGAGACCCAGAGAGAGAGAGGGGGAGACCCAGAGAGAGGGGGAGACCCAGAGAGAGAGAGAGGGAGACCAGACAGTGAGAGAACATGAAAGTGGACTAAACTAAAGAGTAGATCAGAAGTTGAAAAGGGAAGATGATAGTGAAAACTGCTTTATGACAGACACACTCCCTCTCCTCTAATCCCCGCCCATCTTGCAGTGTGATTGGCTGGATCGAGGAGATGCTGGAGCGGGATGTCAATGACAACAAGAAGATCGGTAACTACGGAGCTCAACACATCCTGTCTGGTGTTCCCCGAGACTCTGTCACCATCTTAACTCACTGCAACACAGGGTCACTGGCCACGGCAGGATACGGCACCGCACTGGGTAAGACAGAGAGTCTCTGTGCTCTAGTACTAGACTATAACCAGTGTGTCTGTGCTCTAGTACTAGACTATAACCAGTGAGTCTCTGTGCTCTAGTACTAGACTATAACCAGTGAGTCTGTGCTCTAGTACCAGACTGTAACCAGTGTGTCTCTGTGCTCTAGTACTAGACTATAACCAGTGAGTCTCTGTGCTCTAGTACTAGACTATAACCAGTGAGTCTCTGTGCTCTAGTACTAGACTATAACCAGTGAGTCTCTGTGCTCTAGTACCAGACTATAACCAGTGTGTCTCTGTGCTCTAGTACTAGACTATAACCAGTGAGTCTCTGTGCTCTAGTACCAGACTGTAACCAGTGTCTCTGTGCTCTAGTACTAGACTATAACCAGTGAGTCTCTGTGCTCTAGTACTAGACTATAACCAGTGTGTCTCTGTGCTCTAGTACCAGACTATAACCAGTGTGTCTCTGTGCTCTAGTACTAGACTATAACCAGTGTGTCTCTGTGCTCTAGTACTAGACTATAACCAGTGTGTCTCTGTGCTCTAGTACCAGACTATAACCAGTGTGTCTCTGTGCTCTAGTACCAGACTATAACCAGTGTGTCTCTGTGCTCTAGTACCAGACTGTAACCAGTGTGTCTCTGTGCTCCAGTACTAGACTATAACCAGTGTGTCTCTGTGCTCTAGTACCAGACTGTAACCAGTGTGTCTCTGTGCTCTAGTACTAGACTATAACCAGTGTGTCTCTGTGCTCTAGTACCAGACTGTAACCAGTGTGTCTCTGTGCTCCAGTACTAGACTGTAACCAGTGTGTCTCTGTGCTCTAGTACTAGACTATAACCAGTGTGTCTCTGTGCTCTAGTACCAGACTATAACCAGTGTCTCTGTGCTCTAGTACCAGACTATAACCAGTGTGTCTCTGTGCTCTAGTACTAGACTATAACCAGTGTGTCTCTGTGCTCTAGTACTAGACTATAACCAGTGTGTCTCTGTGCTCTAGTACCAGACTATAACCAGTGTGTCTCTGTGCTCTAGTACCAGACTGTAACCAGTGTGTCTCTGTGCTCTAGTACTAGACTATAACCAGTGTGTCTCTGTGCTCTAGTACCAGACTATAACCAGTGTCTCTGTGCTCTAGTACCAGACTATAACCAGTCTGTCTCTGTGCTCTAGTACTAGACTATAACCAGTCTGTCTCTGTGCTCTAGTACTAGACTATAACCAGTGTGTCTCTGTGCTCTAGTACCAGACTATAACCAGTGTGTCTCTGTGCTCTAGTACTAGACTGTAACCAGTGTGTCTCTGTGCTCTAGTACTAGACTGTAACCAGTGTGTCTCTGTGCTCTAGTACCAGACTATAACCAGTGTCTCTGTGCTCTAGTACCAGACTGTAACCAGTGTCTCTGTGCTCTAGTACTAGACTATAACCAGTGTGTCTCTGTGCTCTAGTACCAGACTGTAACCAGTGTCTCTGTGCTCTAGTACTAGACTATAACCAGTGTGTCTCTGTGCTCTAGTACCAGACTGTAACCAGTGTGTCTCTGTGCTCTAGTACCAGACTGTAACCAGTGTCTCTGTGCTCTAGTACTAGACTGTAACCAGTGTGTCTCTTTGCGCCAGTACCAGACTGACAGTGTGTCTCTGTGCTCCAGTCCCAGACTGTAACCAGTGTCTCTGTGTTCCAGTCCCAGACTGTAACCAGTGTCTCTGTGCTCCAGTCCCAGACTGTAACCAGTGTCTCTGTGCTCCAGTCCCAGACTGTAACCAGTGTGTCTCTGTGCTCCAGTCCCAGACTGTAACCAGTGTGTCTCTGTGCTCTAGTACCAGACTGTAACCAGTGTCTCTGTGCTCCAGTCCCAGACTGTAACCAGTGTGTCTCTGTGCTCTAGTACCAGACTGTAACCAGTGTCTCTGTGCTCTAGTACCAGACTGTAACCAGTGTGTCTCTGTGCTCTAGTACCAGTCTATATCCAGTGTGTCTCTGTGCTCTAGTACCAGACTATAACCAGTGTGTCTCTGTGCTCTAGTACCAGACTGTAACCAGTGTCTCTGTGCTCTAGTACCAGACTATAACCAGTGTGTCTCTGTGCTCCAGTCCCAGACTGTAACCAGTGTGTCTCTGTGCTCTAGTACCAGACTGTAACCAGTGTCTCTGTGCTCTAGTACCAGACTGTAACCAGTGTGTCTCTGTGCTCTAGTACCAGACTGTAACCAGTGTGTCTCTGTGCTCTAGTACCAGTCTATATCCAGTGTGTCTCTGTGCTCTAGTACCAGACTATAACCAGTGTGTCTCTGTGCTCTAGTACCAGACTGTAACCAGTGTGTCTCTGTGCTCTAGTACCAGTCTATATCCAGTGTGTCTCTGTGCTCTAGTACCAGACTATAACCAGTGTGTCTCTGTGCTCTAGTACCAGACTGTAACCAGTGTGTCTCTGTGCTCTAGTACCAGACTATAACCAGTGTGTCTCTGTGCTCTAGTACCAGACTATAACCAGTGTGTCTCTGTGCTCTAGTACCAGACTGTAACCAGTGTGTGTGTCTCCAGGTGTGGTGCGTTCCCTCCATGCTCTCGGCAGACTGAAGCGGATGTATTGTACAGAGACCAGACCCTATAACCAAGGGGCCAGACTGACAGCCTATGAGGCCGTGGCTGAAGGGTTCCCTGCTACTCTCATCACAGACAGCATGGCTGCACTCACCATGAGAGAGAAGAGCATCACAGGTATACACAGTCTGACTGACTGACTGACTGCCTGCCTGTCTGACTGACTGACTGCCTGCCTGTCTGACTGACTGACTGCCTGCCTGCCTGTCCGACTGCCTGTCTGACTGCCTGACTGCCTGTCTGACTGCCTGCCTTTTTGTTTCCTTCTCTTCCTGTCTTATCTCTCTCTTTCTTCCTCCAATAACTGGTCTGGTTTGATGTTCTATCCATCTCTTTTCACTATACTGTTATTTTTTTTCTCTCTCTCTACCTCTTCCCTCTCTCTCTCTCTCTCTCTCTCTCTCTCTCTCTCTCTCTCTCTCTCTCTCTCCCTGTCTCAGCTGTTGTCGTAGGGGCGGACAGGGTGGTTGCTAACGGCGACACGGCCAACAAAATCGGCACGTACCAGCTGGCCATCGCCGCAAAGCACCATGGGATCCCGTTCTACGTGGCGGCGCCCAGCACGTCATGTGACCTGAGTCTGGAGAGCGGCCGGCACATTGTCATCGAGGAGCGCCCCGCCGAGGAACTCACCAGCATCAACGGAGTCCCCATCGCTGCCCCGGGTACGAGTGTGTGTGTGTGTGTGTGATGACAGACCGTGAGTTAATGTGTGGAGAAGCTAGGTGGTGATGGACAGAGAGTGGGAGAGGGAGAAACAGACAGATTGATAGAAAGATAGTGATAGAGCTGGGGAGAGTGGTAGAGATATAACAGTATAGTCCCTGGTAGACAGACAGACAGAGGGAACAGTGTATTCTCTGGTAGACAGACAGACAGACAGAGGGAACAGTGTATTCTCTGGTAGACAGACAGACAGAGGGAACAGTGTATTCTCTGGTAGACAGACAGACAGAGGGAACGGTGTATTCTCTGGTAGACAGGCAGAGGGAACAGTGTATTCTCTGGTAGACAGACTGACAGAGGGAACAGTGTATTCTCTGGTAGACAGACTGACAGAGGGAACAGTGTATTCTCTGGTAGACAGACAGACAGAGGGAACAGTGTATTCTCTGGTAGACAGACAGACAGAGGGAACGGTGTATTCTCTGGTAGACAGGCAGAGGGAACAGTGTATTCTCTGGTAGACAGACTGACAGAGGGAACAGTGTATTCTCTGGTAGACAGACTGACAGAGGGAACAGTGTATTCTCTGGTAGACAGACAGACAGAGGGAACAGTGTATTCTCTGGAGAATGTACCGGAGCTGATTGACTTGTGACATGTGTCTCTAATTAAAGAACTAGAAGAGGAGCTCTGTGACATCACAGTAATTATATTATCCTCTCCTTTAATGGAGACGCTGTTCCCCAGGGTGTTCCTGCTCTCTCTCCTTCTCTTCCCTCCCTTTACCTCCTCACTCTATCATTATTTACCTTCCCTTCTTTCTCCCCCCTCTTCCTATATCTCTCTCTACCGTCTCACTCTCTCAAATCTCTCGCCCCCTCTCTCCCTAACCCCCCACCCCCTAATTTATCTTGCTCTCTGTCCCTTCCCCCGTCTCTCTCCCTCTTTCTACCCCCCTCTCTCCCTGTCCAGGTATTGATGTGTGGAACCCGGCGTTTGACGTGACCCCCCACCAGCTGATAACGGGGGGCATCATCACAGAGCTGGGGGTGTTTCTGCCCTCAGAGCTGCAGGCAGCACTCACCGGCCGCCTCACTGCCCTGTAGACGGCGCTATCACCACCCGCTGGCCGCCGTGCGCTACTGCACCTTAATATTCCTGCTCTCACTCTCTCATACGACTTCCACGTCCTCACACACACAGACGAGGTGGAAGTCCAGTTTTGTTACATTTACACACACAGTCAGTGTTCTACAAACTCACACGTTTTACGGTCTCACACATTATGCAGGAACTCAGACATACATCCAACCCCCTCCCACTCCTTACCCTCCCTCTCTCCTCTCTCTGGTCTCTCCTGTCCCTCCCTCTCTCCTCTCTCTGGTCTCTCCTGTCCCTCCCTCTCTCCTCTCTCTGGTCTCTCCTGTCCCTCCCTCTCTCCTCTCTCTGGTCTCTCCTGTCCCTCCCTCTCTCCTCTCTCTGGTCTCTCCCTCCCTCTCTCCTCTCTCTGGTCTCTCCTGTCCCTCCCTCTCTCTGGTCTCTCCTGTCCCTCCCTCTCTCTGGTCTCTCTTGTCCCTCCCTCTCTCTGGTCTCTCCTGTCCCTCCCTCTCTCTGGTCTCTCCTGTCCCTCCCTCTCTCTGGTCTCTCCTGTCCCTCCCTCTCTCCTCTCTCTGGTCTCTCCTGTCCCTCTCTCTCTCCTCTCTTTGGTCTCTCCTGTGTTCATCTCCTCTCTCTGGTCTCTCCTGTCCCTCCCTCTCTCCTCTCTCTGGTCTCTCCTGTGTTCATCTCTTGTCCAGTGATCTACATCCCTGTCGCTGTGTGAAGCTCTTGCGCTCCTTCTCTCTCTCCCTCCTACAAAATGGCTTCCGCAGTGACAATCAACACTCAGCTTGACTCCGCCCTTAAATCAGACCAGTAACAATGATTGGTTAATGAGTAGCGTGACAAAAATGCTGACCTCTGTTTGATAAACAAAACCTGTTCAACCAGGAAGAGAACAGTGGCCTGTGTGTTTTCCCTCACAGGGTTCTTACTAGTGAACACATGTGTCTATTAGAAGTTGTTTTAACACTTTGTGGTGCTGAAGGTGAGGTGTCTGTGCTGCTGCGTGACCTGTAAATAAATATGACCTCGTAGGGAACACACCTACAGAACTAGCCACTGTCCTTCAGAAGAACTGGCCTGAACTACATCCTAATCATATTCACACTTCTCCAAACAACGTTAGGAAGGAAAAATGTAACACTTATACCCAATCACAATATTATATATTAACATGTAGTTTTCTCTGGAAAAGTGTTTTATAGAAATGTGAGTTTAAGAAAATTGATAGCCCGTGATGACACTTGATTGCTGAAAATACATTGGGTGAGTCTGAAATAGCTCCTTATTCCCTTTATAAGGAATAGGGCTCTGTGCCAAAAGTAGTACACGATATAGGGGGTCATTTGAGACACAACCATTACCAAAGTAACTGAAATTAGAACTATTCACACCAAAACAATCAAAGCCAGTTGATATGACATTATCTAGAGCAAACCTCTTTAGTCAGCTGATGTGTATAACTTGTGGCTACCTCCCTATACCTCACATAATGTCTGTACCTCGCTGTTCCAATCTGTACCACATCGTCCCCTACTCCCAGGGTTATCAAACCTCTCCTCAGGCGTTTCACAATTCTGTTGTAGCCCTGAACTAGGTCGCCTGATTCACCTGGTCGAGGGCTTGATAAGTAGTTGACAAGTTGAATCAGGTGAGCTAGCTGTGGACCTGGGTCCCTGGGGAGAGGTTTAACAACCACCGTCCTACTGTGTACCATATCAAACGACACAGAATACACAGAAACACTATATATACACTCAACACCAATCTCCGTGTTATTAGGCCTGGACAACAAATCAAGCAAAATAAAACCTTTTCTTTCTCTTGGCCCGAGATGGAAGTCTCGGCTTTAAACAACAATTGAACGGAATGTGGAATGGAGCTGTTTGTTCTAGAGATTGTATTTCTATGATGTACTGAATGTCACAGGGGCCTGCACTGCTCCATGCCTTACACCACCAGCACCCCCGCTCACACACACCACAGGACAGGCGTCCCCAATGGCATCCTATTAGCTATATGGTGCACTGCTTTTGACCAGAGCTTTGGTCGTAAGTAGTGCACAATAGAGGGAATAATAGGTTGTAATTTGGGACAGGTCCCAGGACAGCAGGCTAACAGGGAGGAACGTAGCCCTTTAACCCCCCCCTCAAAATGCAAGAGGAGATCTGAAAGTTGCCTGGCTACCCAAACTCCTTGCTCTAGTGAAACGCTAGGCAACGCCCACTGACGTTAGTTTCTTCTCCGCAATGAGACTGGATCTGAGTACCCCCTCCCCCCGAAGATTTCTAGAACGCAAACACATTCTAACCATTCTGATTGGTCCCAGAAACCGATAGTTTGGGCCAGAAAGGCGGCATTTTGAAAAATCATCATTGGCTTTGATACTCTGATTGGTTAGAGATGATCCAATCGCTGATGACTTTGTTTTTTACAACACCCCTCATTTTGACGTCACCACAAACTACTTCAACGATGGCAGTCTGACTGAAGTATGTAGCCAACATAGAGCAGGGGAGAAATGTACAGTAGTTTGAGTTGTCAGGCAAGTCTGAAAGGTCAAAGGTGAAATACATCCCCAAATCCACTACTTTACTACTCCATCATCCCTCATTCAGAAACCTCTGATCTCTAAATACACCACACCTCCTCCTCACCCATTGGACCGTTTCTGGTCCACACCAGGCATTCTTATCTAGAACTTTCCTGTCAAAAAAAGAATACATTATTTTGAATTCTAGAATCCATAGTGTCATAACTGTTCCACATTCTAGAATCGCAGTAGAACAGAGACCCCTCCATCCCCAACCTCTCCCTGTCAAACTTACCCCTCTCTCCCTTCCTCTCACAACGATGCTGTTGGCTGTCAAACCACAAGGGTCTAGAATCAAACACCACTGTTGTGTTTTTGGGTTCCTTTCTTTGTCTTTTATTTTGAGAAACTGAACTGGAAGAAATCAGAGGGGAGAGTTTTAACGGTCGAGAACAATGTAGCAACTTTGTCGCCATCCTTAGATTGTTACGTTGAAAACTTTTTTTAAAGGGTACGAGAATCCGTTTGTCTCTTAAAACAGACTTATCAGACTTTTTTTTGTTGTTGACTGGAAACTAGATGCTGTTCTGTGTTAACATTTCACCCCTTGTACTCCTGGGCATTGTTTTGCATGACAAAGAGTGGAATGATGGCACGAACAGACTGGCACCCAGGCTACTCTTGTTTGGCTGTGATCAGTTTTGTTATTATCGTGATTCTTAGTGATAAAACTGTTGTTAATTAGACTACACTGAGAGGCCTCCTCGGTCACGCGCACTATCACACACACACACACTGATTAAACGTAGTCTATCCAGACATTTTATCGGAATTAGCTGCCAGTTAGTCACCCAGAGGTTATCTGTGTATTTTGCAGGCTAAGTGTGTGTCCCGAATGGCAACCTATTTCCTTTGTAGTGCACTACTTTTAACCTGGGCCCTATAGGGTTCTGGTCAAAAGTAGTGCACTATATAGGGAATAGGGTGACATTTGGACGCATACTAGATCTAGACAGAGGGCACCATATTGAATAGTGTAAAATATCTCCCACTCTCTTTACTGAGGGTATCTTAAGATGCAGTAAATCCCCAGTGTACTTGTAGGAAACCTTCTGTCCTCCCTCTTATTCTCTGTCCCCAATAACCACACTAGCATACTATCTAGTATGCACGGGCAGAATTGCTTCATACTAAGTAGTATGCAAGGGTGGATACTTCGGGACATGGCCTAATGAGTCTAGTCTTGGGTGAGGAACATGCCAAATTAAGTGCCAAATGCAACGCTATCGCTATCATCACTTCTACTCCCTCTGAGATTTCAACCAGCGGGAGAATGTCCTGATGACAGGGTGTTTGTGAATAAGCCAATAGGAAGCATGGCTGGTGATATTAGTGTGGGTAGTGGTGTAGTCGATTAGAAGGCCTTTCTACGTGTAGTTACGTTATTGTTTATATTCATATCTGGGGTTTAGTTTTGTATCATGTGGAAATAGTTCAAAAATTGATGTTTTTTTTAATATGTATATGAATATAATGCTGTAAACTGCATACCTGAATTAAGAAGAGATTTCTCTTTCACGACAATACAATAAAGAGTGAACAAAAACATTACAGCTGTCTGTGTTGTATCTTTTAGGTCGTGGGACATTTCTTTGTACATACAATGATAGCCTATCTAATTTATACATTAATTTCATGTCAAGGTACATGTTAAATAAGTAATGTATCTAACTTCGCACAATTCAAACATTTTATTGATTCAGTTCAAAAAATCTTCCAGAGAGACTATTTTCGTATTTTCCACACCTCAGTACTCCAGTATCCCAGAATGCCATGTTGTAACGCCCATCTGCATCCGGTCTGGAACAATACGGTGAAAACAGCTTCGAGGCAAGATGGCGCAAGGTAAACAGAAGTTCAAAGCGCAACCCGGTGGAGCCAAGAAACCTCAAAAAATCAAAGGTCCCAGAAAAGGAGGTACGTTCAGAGTGATATGGTTGATATCTTGTATTCTAGCGATTTCGCCTGGACTTCGTATATATATACTCAAAGTATTTGCGACGTGTGGCGGCAGACATGCTCAAACACGGTTCAGTGAGGAGAGTTTCAATTGAAAACAGCGTGGGAACTAGACTATGAAGGGTGCGGGCGCCCCCTCAAATGGAACTCATCATAGCACAATATTTTGAATTGCATCGCATACCATTGCATGTGCATAACAAGACACATTCGAAAGTTGTCCCAATGTTTAGGCCTACTTACTGGCCCTGCTGCCAGCTTGTGAAGGAGAACTGTAGGGCAGCTTATAGCTATTTATAGGGAGATTTGTAATAGCATTATCAGCCACACAAAGATTACACAGTGCCTGGCCTATTCCCCTGCCAACTAGCTAACCTTGATCCCCTTATGGGCTGTTCCAAATGGAAACTTTGCTTAACTTCTACAGTACTTGTTACGAATCTGTTTGGCTTAAGGGTACAATCCGCAATTGCTACATACATTGTTTGACTTTTAAAGTAAGGTTATAGCCATCGATTCTTGAAGAATATAACTTTTATAAATGCCTCACGATGAGCATAGTTCAACCCATCAGAACCATCCCTCAACGATTTACCAAAACAGAAACGGGATGTTGGCTTTGTTATTGTTGGCCCCTTTAACCACGGTGTGTTGTAAGGGGGTCCATAAATGTCTACAGCGAGGTTTTGTTGTTGGTTACAGATCTCACCCTCACTGGTTGTTGTTTCACAGGGAGGACGATTGCACCAAAGAAGGTGAAAGTGGTACAGCAACAGCAGTTGAAGAAGGTAAGACAGCAGCTACAGGACAGCCCATACTGTCCCTTACGGAGTAATGAGAGGGTTTCAAATCTATCTGTTCTGCCTGGGGGCTAACACTTGTATACGATGGGGAAGTGACCGCTCATTTCCCCTTACTTCCAAGATCCAGTCCCATACTGGTTTTGAATGGGCTTCAAGATTATAGAATCAAATTCACACGTAGAACAGTCGTTTAAGATGTTTGTGGATTTATTGACTTCTACCCGCTGCCTTTTGATAATGAAGATGTTCTATGTTGTTTTTGTGCGTTTGGCGCTTAAAGATTATAAAACCGTAAAAGGGTGAAATGGAGGTGGCCAGTTTCCCGTGGTGTTCTCGTCTCAGCCCTCTCCCGGGTTTAGGGACACTTCTACTTCTTCCAGCTGGCTACGTCCCGATTCTGAATCTGCACCCTTCTCTCCTCGTCGTGGACGGTGGACACGCCCTCCAACCACTGCCTACACCAACTCCATGCTTTTACAGTGAACTCCATGAAGGGAAGTAAACACTTTGGGGAAGGTTAGAGAATCCACTACGTTCTGTCTGTCTGTGGGACATACCATCTGAGGAGAATCCACTACGGTCTGTGGGACATACCATCTGAGGAGAATCCACTATGGTCTGTCTCTGTGGGACATACCATCTGAGGAGAATCCACTACGGTCTGTCTGTCTCTGTGGGACATACCATCTGAGGAGAATCCACTACCGTCTGTCTGTCTCTGTGGAACATACCATCTGAGGAGAATCCACTACGGTCTGTCTGTCTCTGTGGGACATACCATCTGAGGAGAATCCACTACCGTCTGTCTGTCTCTGTGGGACATACCATCTGAGGAGAATCCACTACCGTCTGTCTGTCTCTGTGGAACATACCATCTGAGGAGAATCCACTACTGTCTGTCTGTCTCTGAGGGACATACCATCTGAGGAGAATCCACTACGGTCTGTCTGTCTGTGGGACATACCATCTGAGGAGAATCCACTACGGTCTGTCTGTCTGTGGGACATACCATCTGAGGAGAATCCACTACGGCCTGTCTGTCTCTGTGGGACATACCATCTGAGGAGAATCCACTACTGTCTGTCTGTCTCTGTGGGACATACCATCTGAGGAGAATCCACTACGGTCTGTCTGTCTGTGGGACATACCATCTGAGGAGAATCCACTACGGTCTGTCTGTCTGTGGGACATACCATCTGAGGAGAATCCACTACGGCCTGTCTGTCTCTGTGGGACATACCATCTGAGGAGAATCCACTACTGTCTGTCTGTCTCTGTGGGACATACCATCTGAGGAGAATCCACTACGGTCTGTCTCTGTGGGACATACCATCTGAGGAGAATCCACTACTGTCTGTCTGTCTCTGAGGGACATACCATCTGAGGCAACATGCACTGGGATAGTCAGCACTGTCTGCAGATGGAATCCTCTCAGAGAACCTGGACCCTGACATCACCCAGAAATTGTCCATCTTATTACGCGACTCATCTGAAAAAGTAGAGATGAGTTGTACTTTGACGGACAAAAACGCAGATCAATGCAGATGTTTAAATAAACACGCCATGTTTAAATAAATACGCCATGTTTAAATAAATACGCCATGTTTAAATAAATACGCCATGTTTAAATAAATACATGGCGTGTTTATTTTTCTTTATTTTCCTGGATAGTACCCCATTGAAATGTCCTGAGGTGAGGAATGCTTTTTTTTAGGCACTGATGTACGTCATACATGAATGAATCTGAGTGGCTGCTCCCTAATCCCATGTCCCCTGCTGTTCCCCCCAGGGCCTGGAGGTGGCGATCAGGAACAAGATAGAGGAAGAGGTGACTCACAGAGCCAGTACTAAACTCCACAAGAGGCTGAGTGTTGTGAAGGGAGCGGAGGTGAAACCAACCCCCTCTAAAGGAAACAATCATCCCAACCACCCTGCACCCAGCACCTCCAAATAAACACCCTGTTATTCTGTCTGTCTGCTCTGACTGCTTTCGCTGTGCTAGATAGAAGTTCATTATGGCTCCCAAATGGCACCCTATTCCCTATATAGTGTTGTACTTTTTGAACGGGGGCCCATAAGGCTCTAAAGTAGTGCACTGTCTAAAGTAGTGCACTGTATAGTGAGTAGGGCGGCATTTGGAACGCATACAATGTGTTTGGCACTCCTGCTAGGCTGAATGGACTGACATGAAGTCATATACCTCTATTGACGGTTGAGGAGTGTAATATCCAAGTCTCCAATAGATGGTGCTATAGTAGTCAGTTTTGGTGAGTTTACTGGTAGACTTGGCTGCTTGCTATCGCCTCGAGGAGACAAGGAAAGGAGACGAGGAACGTGAGGATGCCACAGAAGAATATTGAGATGCACCCTAGATAGTCAACGGTCTACATTTGTGATCTCTGTGGTGTATATTGAAGGGGCCATCGAGTATTTTTTGTGTGATTCTTGTCTTGTGTTGCACTGTCTTCAGAACTGAGACACTAGTTTCTCCCATATACTGTATTCCAATGCAAAGGGCGTGAATAAAAAGCTGTGGACATTTTGTAACGCAACAGAGTTCTTTTGTCTTGTATGGGCGTGTGTAGCCCTATCCAGACCTGTGTATGGCTGTGTCAGGTGTTTTGTGTGTAGCCCTATCCAGACCTGTGTATGGCTGTGTCAGGTGTTTTGTGTGTAGGCCTATCCAGACCTGTGTATGGCTGTGTCAGGTGTTTTTTTTTAGTGTAGCCCTATCCAGACCTGTGTATGGCTGTGTCAGGTGTTTTGTGTGTAGGCCTATCCAGACCTGTGTATGGCTGTGTCAGGTGTTTTGTGTGTAGGCCTATCCAGACCTGTGTATGGCTGTGTCAGGTGTTTTGTGTGTAGGCCTATCCAGACCTGTGTATGGCTGTGTCAGGTGTTTTGTGTGTAGGCCTATCCAGACCTGTGTATGGCTGTGTCAGGTGTTTTGTGTTTAGGCCTATCCAGACCTGTGTATGGCTGTGTCAGGTGTTTTGTGTGTAGGCCTATCCAGACCTGTGTATGGCTGTGTCAGGTGTTTTGTGTTTAGGCCTATCCAGACCTGTGTATGGCTGTGTCAGGTGTTTTGTGTGTAGGCCTATCCAGACCTGTGTATGGCTGTGTCAGGTGTTTTGTGTGTAGGCCTATCCAGACCTGTGTATGGCTATGTCAGGTGTTTTGTGTGTAGGCCTATCCAGACCTGTGTATGGCTGTGTCAGTTGTTTTGTGTGTAGCCCTATCCAGACCTGTGTATGGCTGTGTATGGCTGTGTCAGGTGTTTTGTGTGTAGGCCTATCCAGACCTCTGTATGGCTGTGTCAGGTGTTTTGTGTGCATACACTTTTCTCTTTACCTCAGAGCTGCTCTTTAGTGCAGGTCTCACTTTCTCCTCCCACACTATGTTTAGACTCCCATGATGCTTTGCTCTCAGTGTGAAATTCCACCTGGCGTGTGTTTACCTCAGTCAAGCACATGCTGCTCAGGTAACGCCTTGCTTTTTCAACTGTGTTTTTGGTGGTTTTATTGGACAGACGGAGAACAGTAGAGAGAAGACAGGGAAGATCTGAGGAGCTCCATTCAGATGACAGGAAATCTTCCAACCAGGATTTCTGTAAAGTTAGGGGAAATGTACAGCCCTGACCTCCCCAGAACATAAAGTAGACCGGTTTCTCGTTACGGCTACATTTCACTCTAGTTCAGCATGCGATCCAATGAACTCTGCTCATACACGTAATCCTGGGCACATACACGTAATCCTGGGCACATACACGTAATCCTGGGCACATACATGTAATCCTGGGCACATACACGTTTATAATAGTAATACAGTTATAACTCCCTCTACAGAAGAGCATCTAGTAAGACTAGTTACTCAGTGAAATGTTAGATACTACTGTTGGAGCTAGGAACACAAGCATTTCCCTACACCCGCAATAACATCTGCTAAATATGTGTATGTGACCAGTAACATCTGTTAAATATGTGTATGTGACCAGTAACATCTGCTAAATATGTGTATGTGACCAATAACATCTGTTAAATATGTGTATGTGACCAGTAACATCTGTTAAATATGTGTATGTGACTGATAACATCTGATAAATATGTGTATGTGACCAATAACATCTGTTAAATATGTGTATGTGACCAGTAACATCTGTTAAATATGTGTATGTGACCAATAACATCTGTTAAATATGTGTATGTGACCAGTAACATCTGTTAAATATGTGTATGTGACCAATAACATCTGTTAAATATGTGTATGTGACCAATAACATCTGTTAAATATGTGTATGTGACCAATAACATCTGTTAAATATGTGTATGTGACCAATAACATCTGTTAAATATGTGTATGTGACCAGTAACATCTGTTAAATGTGTGTATGTGACCAATTTGATTTGACTAGAATACTCATGATCTCATTTCCTGTCAAAACACTTGATTAAGAACTGCATGGACACGTACCATAGTTATTCCACATTTATGATAAACACAAACATCTTACTACTCACATATGAGTGTATACTAAGACTTGAGTATAAATATAAATGATATAAATTCTAATGTAGTTATAAAACACAGCTTGTTATTATGTTGTGTGGTCCTCCGGGGCAGCAGGTGGCGCTGTGGAGTATCTAAGGAACCCTAAGGGCCTCCAGGCAGTGTGGGGAGCGCAGGAAGCGAGGATAAGAGTCTTTGGCCATCAGGTGGTAGACGTGTTGTTGGGCCTCGTGGAATGTGTCGCCTGCAGGCTCCTCCATCACTCTCAGTAGAGCCTCCCTGGTCTCAGCATCCAGGTTCACCTGGCGACATCACACACAATGTTCAGACAGCGCCTGTACAACGTTCACTAGCATCCTGTCCAGGGGGTGTACTTTACATCAAGCTTCCTTAAGCTACAGAAATATGAGAAATGGGGGGCTCTTGCCCCTCTGGACTGTTCTGGCTCAGACAAGGCTTACTTACTTCTACAACATTCAAGCAATGTCTATACAACCTTCACACAACATCTATACAACGTTTGTAAAATGTATATACAACGTTTAGACAGCATCTACACAACACTCCACCTACCTCCTGTGGTGAACCAGGGTTGATGTACTGGCAGTACATAGACTGAGCCTTGGCCCCCTGCTGCCATGGGGGGGTAACCCTGTACTCCTCACAGGCCAACCAGAACTGCAGGTTCTCCTCACTGAACTCAGACTGCAGGAACCAGAGGAAAGCTTTCTGGCCAACTGGGAGGGGGGGGGGGGGGGGGGCATTTCAACAAGTCAAACTATACATTGCCACGGAAACGTATCAGTGTAATTAGAGAGAGAGAGGATAGAGAAGAGAAGGAGAGAGGGGGAGAGAAGAGCGATAGAAGAGAGAGGGGGACAAAGAAGAGAGAGAGAGAAGAGATGGACTAGATCTTACTCTTGCCGTTGAGTAGAGACTCCAGACCCTGAAGAGTCCTGTCCTCATGGGCCCTTTTAGACGAGTCATGAGGTTATGGAGAGAAAGATTGAGATTAGGGAGAAGTTCTGATGAAAATTATCACTTTTTTGTCAGTTAAACATCCCACAGTTCCTGACGTGACTCAAGACTGCAGTAGCTCACTGGTGTAGAATGGTGGATAGGTAGACAGACAGGCAGGCAGACAGACAGGCAGGCAGGCAGACAGGCTACCTGTGTTTGTGATGTGTCCACTCCTGTTTGTCAGCCAGGCAGACAGACAGACAGACAGATAGGTAGACAGACAGACAGACAGATAGGTAGACAGACAGACAGACAGGCTACCTGTGTTTGTGATGTGTCCACTCCTGTTTGTCAGCCAGGTGGCTCAACTTCACCCGCATCCCCTTTGCTCTGGAACACACACACATTTAGTTTGTGCTCTATATCTAAAAATCTAATCCCATCATCCTTCTGCTTCGACAATCACATCAACCTTCTGCTTCGACAATCACATCAACCTTCTGCTTCGACAATCACATCATCCTTCTGCTTCGACAATCACATCGACCTTCTGCTTCGACAATCACATCAACCTTCTGCTTCGACAATCACATCAACCTTCTGCTTCGACAATCACATCAACCTTCTGCTTCGACAATCACATCAACCTTCTGCTTCGACAATCACATCAACCTTCTGCTTCGACAATCACATCGACCTTCTGCTTCGACAATCACATCAACCTTCTGCTTCGACAATCACATCAACCTTCTGCTTCGACAATCACATCGACCTTCTGCTTCGACAATCACATCGACCTTCTGCTTCGACAATCACATCAACCTTCTGCTTCGACAATCACATCAACCTTCTGCTTCGATAATCACATCAACCTTCTGCTTCGACAATCACATCAACCTTCTGCTTCGACAATCACATCAACCTTCTGCTTCGACAATCACATCATCCTTCTGCTTCGACAATCACATCAACCTTCTGCTTCGACAATCACATCGACCTTCTGCTTCGACAATCACATCGACCTTCTGCTTCGACAATCACTACATCCTTCTGCTTCGACAATCCCATCAACCTTCTGCTTCGACAATCACATCATCCTTCTGCTTCGACAATCACTACATCCTTCTGCTTCGACAATCACATCAACCTTCTGCTTCGACAATCACATCGACCTTCTGCTTCGACAATCACTACATCCTTCTGCTTCGACAATCCCATCAACCTTCTGCTTCGACAATCACATCATCCTTCTGCTTCGACAATCACTACATCCTTCTGCTTCGACAATCACATCAACCTTCTGCTTCGACAATCACATCAACCTTCTGCTTCGACAATCACATCAACCGGTCTCTCTTTAGAAACTATGACGCATCCTCACACACTACACACTACACTACACAATACATACTACACACTACATACTATACACTACACAATCGATACTACACAATCCACACTACATACTACACATTACACAATCCATACTACACAATCCATACTACACAATACATATTACACACTACACAATACATACTACACACTACACAATACATACTACACACTACATACCAGTGGAGGCTGCTGAGGGGAGGACGGCTCATAATAATGGCCGGAACGGAGCAAATGGAATGGCATGAAACCATGTGTATGATGTATTTGATACTAGTTCTGCTCCAGTCATTACCATGTGTCTGATGTATTTGATACTAGTTCTGCTCCAGTCATTACCATGTGTCTGATGTATTTGATACTAGTTCTGCTCCAGTCATTACCATGTGTCTGATGTATTTGATACTAGTTCTGCTCCAGTCATTACCATGTGTCTGATGTATTTGATACTAGTTCTGCTCCAGTCATTACCACGAAACCATGTGTCTGATGTATTTGATACTAGTTCTGCTCCAGTCATTACCATGTGTCTGATGTATTTGATACTAGTTCTGTTCCAGTCATTACCATGAAACCATGTGTCTGATGTATTTGATACTAGTTCTGCTCCAGTCATTACTACGAGCCCTGTCCTCCCCTATTAAGGTGCCACCAACCTCCTGTGGTACACATTTCATACTACACACTACACACTATATACTACACACTACATACAGTACTACATACTACACACTACATACAGTACTACATACTACACACTACATACAGTACTACACACTACACACTATATACTACATACTACACACTACATACAGTACTACTTACTTCCATACTCACTTCTCCAAACATGACGAGGGAAGGGAGGACAGTCCTTTACACATTTCATACTACACACTACATACTACACACTACACACTACATACAGTACTACATACTTCCAATACTCACTTCTCCAAGCATGACGAGGGAAGGGAGGACAGTCCTTTACACATTTTAGAATGAAACAAACAAAAAATGTGAAACCAGCTGTTTTATTCTGATGTCTGCTCCTTCCTGTCCTGTTGTGTGCTCCTTCCTGTTCTGTGTCTGTGCACAAACTAACTCCCTACAGTGTATCAGTCCCTTTAATATACCTGCTTATCACACATGTTCATCTACCACACATCTGAGAACAGAATGAGAGTGGAGGATGGACGGACGGAGAGATGGATGGATGGGGAGAGATGGAGGGTAATGTCAGAGAGGAGGTGTACGTGCGCTCCGACACCACCTGGCCGTTAATGTACCGGAACCGTTAACACCGGGAAAAGAAAGACGGGCCAGCACACACAATGAGGTAATCAGGAGACAGTGTGTGTCAGAGATCAATTGGCCAGTCTGTCAGCATGTGTGTTCTCACTTCTCAGCCAACCAGTCAGTGTGATGGGAAAAGTCCATTCACCAGAGAGAGGGGTGATGACAGACGAACAGGTGATACACTGGCCTCACCACTCCAACTATGGAAAGTGTGTGTGTGTGTGTGTGTGTGTGTGTGTGTGTGTGTGTGTGTGTGTGTGTGTGTGTGTGTGTGTGTGTGTGTGTGTGTGTGTGTGTGTGTGTGTGTGTGTGTGTGTGTGTGTGTGTGTGTGTGTGTGTGTGTGTGTGTGTGTGTGCATGCGGCTTGGTTTGTGGGGAGATTTCCCACTTCCCCATGATGACAAAGGTTATTTTAAGTTTAGGGGTTAGGGTTAGAATTAGGGTACGGGGTTAGTGGAGTAGGGTTAGAAGTTAGGTTTAGGGTTTTGTGTTAGGGGTTAGGGAAAATAGGATTTGGAATAGAAATACATTTTAGGTCCCCATGAGGATAGAACATAACATATGAGAGAGAGAGAGACAGAGAGAGAGAGAGAGAGAGTGCCAGGTGTGTCTAGTTGTAACAGGTGTGACTAGTTGTAACAGGTGTGTCTAGTTGTAACAGGTGTGACTAGTTGTAACAGGTGTGACTAGTTGTAACAGGTGTGACTAGTTGGAACAGGTGTGACTAGTTGGAAAAGGTGTGACTAGTTGTAACAGGTGTGACTAGTTGGAACAGGTGTGACTAGTTTGGAAAAGGTGTGACTAGTTGTAACAGGTGTGACCAGTTGTAACAGGTGTCTAGTTGTAACAGGTGTAACTAGTTGTAACAGGTGTGACTAGTTGGAACAGGTGTGACTAGTTGGAAAAGGTGTGACTAGTTGTAACAGGTGTGACCAGTTGTAACAGGTGTGACTAGTTGTAACAAGTGTGACTAGTTGTAACAGGTGTGACTAGTTGGAACAGGTGTGACTAGTTGGAAAAGGTGTGACTAGTTGTAACAGGTGTGACCAGTTGTAACAGGTGTGACTAGTTGTAACAGGTGTAACTAGTTGTAACAGGTGTGACCAGTTGTAACAGGTGTCTAGTTGTAACAGGTGTAACTAGTTGTAACAGGTGTGAGTAGTTGTAACAGGTGAGACTAGTTGTAACAGGTGAGACTACTTGTAACAGGTGTGACTAGTTGTAACAGGTGTCTAGTTGTAACAGGTGTGACCAGTTGTAACAGGTGTCTAGTTGTAACAGGTGTAACTAGTTGTAACAGGTGTGAGTAGTTGTAACAGGTGAGACTAGTTGTAACAGGTGAGACTACTTGTAACAGGTGTGACTAGTTGTAACAGGTGTCTAGTTGTAACAGGTGTAACTAGTTGTAACAGGTGTGAGTAGTTGTAACAGGTGTGACTAGTTGTAACAGGTGTGACTAGTTGTAACAGGTGTGACTAGTTGGAAAAGGTGTGACTAGTTGTAACAGGTGTGACCAGTTGTAACAGGTGTGACCAGTTGTAACAGGTGTCTAGTTGTAACAGGTGTGTCTAGTTGTAACAGGTGTCTAGTTGTAACAGGTGTAACTAGTTGTAACAGGTGTGAGTAGTTGTAACAGGTGAGACTAGTTGTAACAGGTGTGACTAGTTGTAACAGGTGTGACTAGTTGTAACAGGTGTCTAGTTGTAACAGGTGTAACTAGTTGTAACAGGTGTGAGTAGTTGTAACAGGTGTGACTAGTTGTAACAGGTGTCTAGTTGTAACAGGTGTCTAGTTGTAACAGGTGTAACTAGTTGTAACAGGTGTGAGTAGTTGTAACAGGTGTCTAGTTGTAACAGGTGTCTAGTTGTAACAGGTGTCTAGTTGTAACAGGTGTAACTAGTTGTAACAGGTGTGAGTAGTTGTAACAGGTGTGTCTAGTTGTAACAGGTGTCTAGTTGTAACAGGTGTCTAGTTGTAACAGGTGTAACTAGTTGTAACAGGTGTGAGTAGTTGTAACAGGTGAGACTACTTGTAACAGGTGTGACTAGTTGTAACAGGTGTCTAGTTGTAACAGGTGTAACTAGTTGTAACAGGTGTGAGTAGTTGTAACAGGTGAGACTACTTGTAACAGGTGTGACTAGTTGTAACAGGTGTGACTAGTTGTAACAGGTGTGACTAGTTGTAACAGGTGTGACCAGTTGTAACGGGTGTCTAGTTGTAACAGGTGTAACTAGTTGTAACAGGTGTGAGTAGTTGTAACAGGTGTGACTAGTTGTAACATGTGTGACTAGTTGTAACAGGTGTGACTAGTTGTAACAGGTGTAACTAGTTGTAACAGGTGTCTAGTTGTAACAGGTGTAACTAGTTGTAACAGGTGTGAGTAGTTGTAACAGGTGTCTAGTTGTAACAGGTGTAACTAGTTGTAACAGGTGTGAGTAGTTGTAACAGGTGTGACCAGTTGTAACTAGTTGTAACAGGTGTGACCAGTTGTAACAGGTGTCTAGTTGTAACAGGTGTGTCTAGTTGTAACAGGTGTAACTAGTTGTAACAGGTGTGACTAGTTGTAACAGGTGTAACTAGTTGTAACAGGTGTGACTAGTTGGAACAGGTGTAACTAGTTGTAACAGGTGTGAGTAGTTGTAACAGGTGTGACTAGTTGTAACAGGTGTGACTAGTTGTAACAGGTGTGACTAGTTGTAACAGGTGTAACTAGTTGTAACAGGTGTAACTAGTTGTAACAGGTGTGACCAGTTGTAACAGGTGTCTAGTTGTAACAGGTGTAACTAGTTGTAACAGGTGTGAGTAGTTGTAACAGGTGTAACTAGTTGTAACAGGTGTGAGTAGTTGTAACAGGTGTCTAGTTGTAACAGGTGTGACTAGTTGTAACAGGTGTCTAGTTGTAACAGGTGTGACTAGTTGTTACAGGTGTGACCAGTTGTAACAGGTGTGACTAGTTGTAACAGGTGTAACTAGTTGTAACAGGTGTGACTAGTTGTAACAGGTGTGACTAGTTGTAACAGGTGTGACTAGTTGTAACAGGTGTAACTAGTTGTAACAGGTGTAACTAGTTGTAACAGGTGTGAGTAGTTGTAACAGGTGTCTAGTTGTAACAGGTGTGACTAGTTGTAACAGGTGTCTAGTTGTAACAGGTGTGACTAGTTGTTACAGGTGTGACCAGTTGTAACAGGTGTGACTAGTTGTAACAGGTGTGAGTAGTTGTAACAGGTGTAACTAGTTGTAACAGGTGTAACTAGTTGTAACAGGTGTAACTAGTTGTAACAGGTGTGACCAGTTGTAACAGGTGTCTAGTTGTAACAGGTGTGACTAGTTGTAACAGGTGTGAGTAGTTGTAACAGGTGTAACTAGTTGTAACAGGTGTGAGTAGTTGTAACAGGTGTCTAGTTGTAACAGGTGTGACTAGTTGTAACAGGTGTCTAGTTGTAACAGGTGTGACTAGTTGTTACAGGTGTGACCAGTTGTAACAGGTGTGACTAGTTGTAACAGGTGTAACTAGTTGTAACAGGTGTGACTAGTTGTAACAGGTGTGACTAGTTGTAACAGGTGTAACTAGTTGTAACAGGTGTGACTAGTTGTAACAGGTGTGACTAGTTGTAACAGGTGTGACTAGTTGTAACAGGTGTAACTAGTTGTAACAGGTGTAACTAGTTGTAACAGGTGTGAGTAGTTGTAACAGGTGTCTAGTTGTAACAGGTGTGACTAGTTGTAACAGGTGTCTAGTTGTAACAGGTGTGACTAGTTGTTACAGGTGTGACCAGTTGTAACAGGTGTGACTAGTTGTAACAGGTGTGAGTAGTTGTAACAGGTGTGAGTAGTTGTAACAGGTGTGAGTAGTTGTAACAGGTGTGACTAGTTGTAACAGGTGTGACTAGTTGTAACAGGTGTGACTAGTTGTAACAGGTGTCTAGTTGTAACAGGTGTGACTAGTTGTAACAGGTGTGACTAGTTGTAACAGGTGTGAGTAGTAGTAACAGGTGTGAGTAGTTGTAACAGGTGTCTAGTTGTAACAGGTGTGACTAGTTGATAAGCCAGATGGTTGGGTGTGTGCATGGACATTTGTTTGAGAAGGCCACTTGACTTTATCTGAGCGTGTGTGTGCGCCCGTATCTGTGAGTGTTACTGCAACACAGGACCATGTTATTGTTGCAAACATGGTTTATAAAGGGGCATTCCTGGCACCCGTCCAACAGAGTGATTCATAATGTACTGAAATAAAACATCATATACATCACAACATGTGGTATAGAAAATGTACAGTGTCAATCAACTGTCATAGACTCAAGAACTCCTACTACGATAGTTCAGTATTGTATTATGAGAGCGAGTCCCACCATTGACTACGAGACCGTTTCAACGGTGTTTTTCAATTCACCTTGGGGTCTTTGTGCGTGGGGACTGAACTAAAGGCTTGTCCCTGGTCGTCTACAGGGGGCTACGGCGCAGACTCAAGACAACACATTCCTTCGACGCTTCACTTTCTCAGTTGACGCGACGGCGACGGTTTCTCACGTGAAGCAAGGATACATTAGCAGCATTGGCCGAAATAATATCTTCTTCGCATGACAGCGACCCGACACAGACCAACTATTTGCAACGCTGTAAAGCGCGCATTTGCTGTCACATTCGGACGGATCATTACGTCAGGACGGTGCATTACAAACCCCCGGGGTTGGTGTGCGTCCCAAAAAAAACAAGAGGACGACATGTACAGGCCTAATCTTTGAACGTCTCGGGCATATCCGTTACCGAGATGAATTTGACACTGGATTAAGGTTTCGGTTCTGGCAGTTTGCAGCGCTCCGTTCTAAAGCACCGAAAGAAGGAAGGGCTTTCTGTCTTTACTACTATGTTAGGTTACCGTCGCTTCCTGGTTTCTTGACGGATAAATAAACAACTATTTACAACCAATTACGGAATAAAAACGGATGTTAAAATTTTGAGATTATGTATAACATGTATAACATGACTGCGAGTGGGAACGCGTCGTGAGGTCCATCGTTCGATTGTTTTTAATCTGCACATCTGTTTCTGTCCTTCTCCCGAGAGATTTACTGACTGGCTGAGTAGCCTGAATATTACAACAACAAATCTATCCTGATTTGGACATCCGGACGTCGATGACTCTATAGGCTATTCCACCCGGATCTAACCGACGCAGCCAACCGTCACTACGCATGGGTCAGCCGGGGGCTCGGATCCCCCGGGGCTGGAGGACCCAGGCCCGCTGCCAGGAGGATGTCGACCCGGAGAGGGAGAAGAAATGGGTGGAACTGTTCGACGAACTGGACTTGAACAGTGATGGAGTCATCGATATCCACGAGCTCCGGGTGGGGTTGGCGAAACGTGGACTCTCCCGCCGCGCGGTGGACCGGGTAAGCAGCCAACGAGCCCGGGCAGCAACTCGGCTGTCATTCGGTATACCTTGATGATGATCACGAATTACGTTTTTTTACGTGAAACGTTTGGCTATAGCCTAAACTCACACGGTGGGGGTTCCCCCTAGCCATCACCAGCCACCAATTGCATGTTGTGTGTGTGTGTGTGTGTGTGAGTGTGAGTGTGAGTGTGTGTGTGTGATGTCCCTGATGAGGATTCCCCCGTGTATCTGCATCACCCATACTGTTTCACCTCTTCCATATTCTATCCTACTCTGTTCTGTTCTACTCTATTAGACTCTACAGGTCAGACAGTAGTCTGCTGTGGGTAGATTGGATATGTATTTGACTGTATTAGGCTCAGACAAGAGCAGGGCGCTGAATTCCACAGTATAGGCCAGGGGTGGGCAACTCCAGTCCTCTGGCCGAGTGGTGTCACACTTTCCCCCATCCCTAGCAAACACAGCTGGTTAAACTAATTACAATTTTATTGTTATGTTATTGTGTTACTTTTTTTGTAATTTTTTACTTTAGTTTATTTGGTAAATATTTTCTTAAACTCTTCTTGACCTGCACTGTTGGTTAAGGGCTTGTAGGTAAGCATTTCACGGTAAAGTCTACACTTGTTGTATTCGGCGCATGTGACAAATACAGTTTATTATTGGAGTCAGGTGTGTTAGCTGGGGCTGGGGGCAAACATTTGACACCAATCAGGGCCCCGGGGACTGCAGTTGCCCATCCCTGGTATAGGCTATACGAAGGTAGCCTGAGTGCCAGTCAGTTTGTGCTATCATGCCAAACATGTCTTGACAATGACAGCAATGGAGCTGGCAAAAGCACTAACACATCTGAGACTACCAGGCTATATGAAGATAGATAGGTAACCTCCTGAGACTACCAGGCTATATGAAGATAGATAGGTAACCTCCTGAGACTACCAGGCTATATGAAGATAGATAGGTAACCTCCTGAGACTACCGGGCTATATGAAGATAGATAGGTAACCTCCTGAGACTACCAGGCTATATGAAGATAGATAGGTAACCTCCTGAGACTACCAGGCTATATGAAGATAGATAGGTAATCTCCTGAGACTACCAGGCTATATGTAGATAGATAGGTAACCTCCTGAGACTACCAGGCTATATGAAGATAGATAGGTAACCTCCTGAGACTACCAGGCTATATGAAGATAGATAGGTAACCTCCTGAGACTACCAGGCTATATGTAGATAGATAGGTAACCTCCTGAGACTACCAGGCTATATGAAGATAGATAGGTAACCTCCTGAGACTACCAGGCTATATGAAGATAGATAGGTAACCTCCTGAGACTACCAGGCTATATGAAGATAGATAGGTAACCTCCTGAGACTACCAGGCTATATGAAGATAGATAGGTAACCTCCTGAGACTACCAGGCTATATGAAGACAGATAGGTAACCTCCTGAGACTACCAGGCTATATGAAGATAGATAGGTAACCTCCTGAGACTACCAGGCTATATGAAGATAGATAGGTAACCTCCTGAGACTACCAGGCTATATGAAGACAGATAGGTAACCTCCTGAGACTACCAGGCTATATGAAGATAGATAGGTAACCTCCTGAGACCACCAGGCTATATGAAGATAGATAGGTAACCTCCTGAGACTACCAGGCTATATGAAGATAGATAGGTAACCTCCTGAGACTACCAGGCTATATGAAGATAGATAGGTAACCTCCTGAGACTACCAGGCTATATGAAGATAGATAGGTAACCTCCTGAGACTACCAGGCTATATGAAGATAGATAGGTAACCTCCTGAGACTACCAGGCTATATGTAGATAGATAGGTAACCTCCTGAGACTACCAGGCTATATGAAGATAGATAGGTAACCTCCTGAGACTACCAGGCTATATGAAGATAGATAGGTAACCTCCTGAGACTACCAGGCTATATGAAGACAGATAGGTAACCTCCTGAGACTACCAGGCTATATGAAGATAGATAGGTAACCTCCTGAGACTACCAGGCTATATGAAGATAGGTAACTGATAGGAGAATGATGTTCTCCAGGTAAATAACCCAATTTAATTATATTACTCCGTCTGCAAACCAGAATTTGTAAGATCCTGGTCGAATGAAACAGACTAAAATAGTCAAAAAGGTTTATTCACGGGAACGTTCTAAAGTCAAGAATACAAAACAATACATTTTATACTGGCTTCTCACGCCCACACATTCACACAACCATACGCACACACATTCACACACACAGCCATACGCACACACACACACATTCACACAACCATATGCACACACATTCACACACTCACTACCCAGCCGCCAGAGATTAGTGACCTTGTCCTTGACACGTACTCCCTGTTCTCTCCCAAATCTCTAGTCAGGTCAGCACCGAGCTCAGACAGTCTGTGTTTAAAATACCATGAAGACATATTGTTTTACCCTAATTCTGACTAGGACTACACATTTATTGATTATGATTTTATACATTCTAATCAATTCCATACAATTATATGTTTCAGGGCGGAATATTCTAATCATTCAATTAACAGATCATTTTCACCTAACAATCCACCCTGAATGACTAAATAATACACACTGATACATCAATTGTATACAAGAATAATCCATACCAATACATTGCTTATCATATCCTGCTATATGTTACACCATCTATTGCAAGCCCAACAGTTTCCCCCCTCTCTGGGTGGGGAGACCTCCTTCCCTGCTATCAGATTCACAGTGGTCATAAGTTATCTGCCACAGTTCTTTGTCTGCTATGATTCAAACACATTTCCACATGTTTTACAGTGACAGGGTGGAATCCTTTTAATTATTGCCTAAACATTTACTACAAAAAATTACACATCTATTTTTATTAATATTGTCAATGTCACTCAAAATCAATGTCCCAAAACCAATATGTGTATTTTCATTCCTTATCCATCAGTGACAGTTATAGGCCTACATTAGGTATCCTAACACTTCCTGTTTAGGTTTTTATTACAATCTTCATAAAAAAACAGTCTTAACCTTTTGTAAGGTAACCTTTTTTTAAAGTCCACGTTAGTTTAGTAGTTGCAGGAACTCCACTATATTTCCAAGCTAATATATTTGTATATAGGCTATTATAGGTAAGAGGGGTGCATGAACTCAAGCAGTATAAAAGCCGGTGCCGGTCCTCAGCTCCGGTAAGATCCTGCCCAAGTCAAACACTGCTCACAGTTAAGACTGTGTCCCATATAGAACTTTATTCCTTTTACATAGGTAATTTAGGGTTCCATTCTGGACACAGACAGTATAGGCCTTAAGTCTACTAAATCACCATTCTGTTGGAGAGCTATAGGGCATTGTTTTGTGTGTTTGAATGTGTTACTGTTGACTTTGTTCTACACACGCACGCACGCACACACACACACACACACACACACACACACACACACACACACACACACACACACACACACACACACACACACACACACACACACACACACACACACACACACACACACACACACACACACACCTCCCGCTATCAGTTTATGGCTGTTTCTCTTGGCAGAAAGAGTGTAGCAGACAAACACACAGTGGTGTTTTGTCTGTGTTCACGTGTGTCGGTGAGAGTACGTTCCCTATTTTAGTTCAAGGAGAGAGTTGGTAAGCCGAGAAAGCATTTAACCTTTCCCACTCACGCTCTCTCTTTTCTCTCTCTCTCTCTCTTTTCTCTCTCCCTCTCTCTCTCTCTGTCTTTTCTCTCTCTCTCTCTGTCTTTTCTCTCTCTCTCTCTCTCTCTCTCTCTCTCTCTCTCTCTCTCTCTCTCTCTCTGTCTTTTCTCTCTCTCTCTGTCTTTTCTCTCTCCCTCCCTCCCTCTCTCTCTGTCTTTTCTCTCTCTCTCTCTCTCTGTCTTTTCTCTCTCTCTCTGTCTTTTCTCTCTCTCTCTCTCTCTCTCTCTCTCTCTCATTGCTTTCTCTCTCTCTGTCTTTTCTCTGTCTCTCTTTCTCCCTTTCTTTCTTTCTCTCTCTTTCTCTCTCTCTCTCAACTGGGGTTGTGTCACTACTGATCACTACTGAATTCCTCCTGATCCTGTTTAATTTCCTACATAAACCCTTTTGAATTACTTGGAAACTGACCCATTTACTACTGTTTGTCTACTCAAAATCACTGTTGTTTCACTCCTGTGTCACTACTTGGCCAGTGAACATGTTACTTCCTCTAGTTTCTAACTGGAGTTAATATCATCAAACAAGACATAATAACCTTCTACAAACGTAATAGCATTTAAAAAAGATAAGTTATTACATAACATATTACATTACATATTACATAACATATTACATTACATATTACATAACATATTACATATTACAATACATATTACAATACATATTACATAACATATTACATATATTACATTACATTACATATTACATTATATATTACATATTACATAACATATTATATTACATAACATATTACATATTACAATACACATTACATATTACATTACATATTACATAACATATTACATTACATATTACATAACATATAACATATTACAATACATATTACATATTACAATACATATTACATTACAAATTACATATTACAATACATATTACAGAACATATTACAGAACATACAACATAACATATTACATATTACATTACATATTACATATTACAATACATATTACATATTACAATACATATTACATATTACATTACATATGACAAAACATATTACATTACATATTACAATACATATTACATTACATAACATATTACAATAGATATACTTTTGTTAATCCCTTTGACGTAAACTGTCTCCACATCGTCTTTTGTGTTGCAGCCACATTTGTCCACCACATCATTTTTGGGAAAAAATAAAGACAAGAGACAACCAATTATAAGCCATTATCAATCATCTGCTAACAGAGGTCACATCCGCTAACAGAGATCACATCCGCTAACAGAGATCACATCCGCTAACAGAGGTCACATCCGCTAACAGAGGTCACATCTGCTTACAGAGGTCACATCTGCTTACAGAGGTCACATCTGCTAACAGAGATCACATCCCGTAAACAGAGTTCACATCTACTAACAGAGGTCACATCCGCTAACATAGTTCACATCCGCTAACAGAGGTCACATCCGCTAACAGAGGTCACATCCGCTAACAGAGGTCACATCCGCTAACAGAGGTCACATCCGCTAACAGAGGTCACATCCGCTAACAGAGATCACATCCGCTAACAGAGGTCACATCCGCTAACAGAGCTCACATCCGCTAACAGAGGTCACATCCGCTAACAGAGATCACATCCGCTAACAGAGATCACATCCGCTAACAGAGGTCACATCCGCTAACAGAGGTCACATCCGCTAACAGAGGTCACATCCGCTAACAGAGGCCACATCCGCTAACAGAGGCCACATCCGCTAACAGAGGCCACATCCGCTAACAGAGGCCACATCCGCTAACAGAGGCCACATCCGCTAACAGAGGCCACATCCGCTAACAGAGGCCACATCCGCTAACAGAGGTCACATCCGCTAACAGAGGTCACATCCGCTAACAGAGGTCACATCCGCTAACAGAGGTCACATCCGCTAACAGAGATCACATCCGCTAACAGAGGTCACATCCGCTAACAGAGGTCACATAAACCAACACACATATATTTTTTTAGAAACAATGTTAATCTGACCAACAATGGCCTTCAGTCTTCTTATGTCAAGGGCCTTCTTGGCAACAGGTCAAAAGAGCCCTAGTAGAATGGGTAAGTATGGCAATATGAACATAATGTACATTTGCATACAAACACAAATACTTAATAGCTAGCATGATGAAAACAGAGGCTACGTAGCTATATTTCAATGGGACTAGCAAACAGCTAGGATAAACACAAGACCGTTTTGGTTTGTAATCTTTTTGATCTGGTAAAAGTGATATAAAACGGCTAAACAACGACAGGAAAGTAACTCATAAAGCATACAGGAAAGTTGAACTTACAGATGGTGCCAGCATAGCGGCTATGGAAGACAGGATGACGAAGGATTGTCAAAAACAGTAGCTAGCTAACAATAACCAACTACTTCCTGTTTTGTCTTCTTCTGCGGTCGCGAAAAGCCTGTTTTGTAAAGCTGTAGTGTTTTGACCACTTATTTACTAGCAACATCAAGTAGTGAAAATCTCTACCTGGTTACTACTGGAAACACGACTGTTTTCCTACTGAACACTACACAACTCTACCTGGTTACTACTGGAAACACGACTGTTTTCTTACTGAACACTACCCAACTCTACCTGGTTACTATGGAAACACGACTGTTTTCTTACTGAACACTACACAACTCTACCTGATTACTACTGGAAACACGACTGTTTTCCTACTGAACACTACACAACTCTACCTGGTTACTATGGAAACACGACTGTTTTCCTACTGAACACTACACAACTCTACCTGATTACTACTGGAAACACGACTGTTTTCCTACTGAACACAACACAACTCTACCTGATTACTATGGAAACACGACTGTTTTCCTACTGAACACAACACAACTCTATCTGATTACTACTGGAAACACGACTGTTTTCTTACTGAACACTACACAACTCTACCTGGTTACTATGGAAACACGACTGTTTTCCTACTGAACACTACACAACTCTACCTGATTACTATGGAAACACGACTGTTTTCCTACTGAACACTACACAACTCTACCTGGTTACTACTGGAAACACGACTGTTTTCTTACTGAACACTACACAACTCTTCCTGATTACTATGGAAACACGACTGTTTTCTTACTGAACACAACACAACTCTACCTGATTACTATGGAAACACGACTGTTTTCTTACTGAACACTACACAACTCTACCTGGTTACTACTGGAAACACGACTGTTTTCCTACTGAACACTACACAACTCTACCTGATTACTATGGAAACACGACTGTTTTCTTACTGAACACTACACAACTCTACCTGATTAACACTGGAAACACGACTGTTTTCTTACTGAACACTACACAACTCTATCTGATTACTATGGAAACACGACTGTTTTCCTACTGAACACTACACAACTCTATCTGATTACTATGGAAACACGACTGTTTTCCTACTGAACACTACACAACTCTATCTGATTACTATGGAAACACGACTGTTTTCCTATTGAACACTACACAACTCTACCTGATTACTACTGGAAACACGACTGTTTTCCTACTGAACACTACACAACTCTACCTGATTACTACTGGAAACACGACTGTTTTCCTACTGAACACAACACAACTCTACCTGATTAACACTGGAAACACGACTGTTTTCTTACTGAACACTACACAACTCTATCTGATTACTATGGAAACACGACTGTTTTCCTACTGAACACTACACAACTCTACCTGATTACTATGGAAACACGACTGTTTTCCTACTGAACACTACACAACTCTACCTGGTTACTACTGGAAACACGACTGTTTTCCTACTGAACACTACACAACTCTACCTGATTACTATGGAAACACGACTGTTTTCTTACTGAACACTACACAACTCTATCTGATTACTATGGAAACACGACTGTTTTCCTACTGAACACTACACAACTCTACCTGATTACTATGGAAACACGACTGTTTTCCTACTGAACACTACACAACTCTACCTGGTTACTACTGGAAACACGACTGTTTTCCTACTGAACACTACACAACTCTACCTGATTACTATGGAAACACGACTGTTTTCTTACTGAACACTACACAACTCTACCTGGTTACTACTGGAAACACGACTGTTTTCCTACTGAACACTACACAACTCTACCTGATTACTACTGGAAACACGACTGTTTTCTTACTGAACACTACACAACTCTACCTGATTACTACTGGAAACACGACTGTTTTCCTACTGAACACAACACAACTCTACCTGATTACTATGGAAACACGACTGTTTTCCTACTGAACACTACACAACTCTACCTGATTACTATGGAAACACGACTGTTTTCCTACTGAACACTACACAACTCTACCTGATTACTACTGGAAACACGACTGTTTTCCTACTGAACACTACACAACTCTACCTGATTACTATGGAAACACGACTGTTTTCCTACTGAACACTACACAACTCTACCTGATTAACACTGGCAACACGACTGTTTTCTTACTGAACACTACACAACTCTACCTGATTACTATGGAAACACGACTGTTTTCCTACTGAACACTACACAACTCTACCTGATTACTATGGAAACACGACTGTTTTCCTACTGAACACTACACAACTCTACCTGATTACTACTGGAAACACGACTGTTTTCTTACTGAACACTACACAACTCTACCTGATTACTATGGAAACACGACTGTTTTCCTACTGAACACTACACAACTCTACTTGTGTATCTTGAGTAAACTACACATTCACTACACAATCCCTACAGGTCTCTGCATAGAAGAGGTTTTGTGTAGTACTTTTTCATGAAGAGAGTATTATTGTTGTTGCTCTGACGACAACCCAGAACTTTGCCTTCTCTCCCCTCATCCTACCTTTCCATCTTTCCTCTCCTCATCTTCCTCATCTCCTGTCCTGCCCTCCTCATTGTCCTGTTCCATTCCCTATCTCCTTTCCCCTCTTCCTACTCTTCATCCTCCATTCCCCCTCCTCCTCCTCTTCCTGTGGAATGTTAGTTGTGCTGAGTGGTGACCCTAGGGGTCGAGGAGCAGAGAACACAGATGACTCTGTTACCTATGGCAACACGTGTGTGTGTGTGTGTGTGTGTGTGTGTGTGTGTGTGTGTGTGTGTGTGTGTGTGTGTGTGTGTGTGTGTGTGTGTGTGTGTGTGTGTGTGTGTGTGTGTGTGTGTGTGTGTGTGTGTGTGTGCTGGGGAGAATAATGCTCTGTTGTTAACGAGGGAGTAGGGCTGGTGGGAGGTTGGTAGACAGACAGGTTGACTGGAGCTGTGTGAAGGACTAGATTTATAGAGCAGGCCTACTGTGTCCATGACTAACAAACATCGGCCTGAGTCTCTGATGGCACCCTGTTCCCTATATAGTGCACTACATCTTGCCCTATGCTGCGGTCAAAAGACCAACTCAGTGGCCGCCGTGAGATTGAAGGGTTGGGAGTTTGATCTCCGGCTGGGTCATACCAAAGAGAGCATTAATTAGATGGATTGGGGGTCAGGCCCTGAGATAGACTAGTGTCCTGTCCAGGGGGTGAAAGCAGCCTCACACCACAGAAACAGGAGATAGACTAGTGTCCTGTCCAGGGGGTGAAAGCAGCCTCACCCTACAGAAACAGGAGATAGACTAGTGTCCTGTCCAGTCGGTGAAAGCAGCCTCACCCTACAGAAACAGGAGATAGACTAGTGTCCTGTCCAGTGGGTGTACTGGTACATCAAGCTGCCTCAAGCTACAGAAACAGGAGATAGACTAGTGTCCTGTCCAGGGGGTGTACTGGTACATCAAGCTGCCTCAAGCTACAGAAACAGGAGATAGACTAGTGTACTGTCCAGGGGGTGTACTGGTACATCAAGCTGCCTCACCCTACAGAAACAGGAGATAGACTAGTGTCCTGTCCAGTGGGTGTACTGGTACATCAAGCTGCCTCACGCTACAGAAACAGGAGATAGACTAGTGTCCTGTCCAGGGGGTGTACTGGTACATCAAGCTGCCTCACCCTACAGAAACAGAAAATAGGTTCCTGCCCCTTTGAGCTGTTCCGGCTTGATCAAGCCAAGGCTACTTACTTACTACGGCCAGGAGTAGTGCACTATATAGGAGGAATGGTCTCTGGTCTAGAGTAGTGCACTATATAGGGTACCATTTGGAATGCATCAAATGTCAATGTGTCTGTGATGTAATGTGACTGATCCAGGATTGACCTCAGAGTGGTTTGTAACTCTGTCTTTCTCAGGTTGTCTGTCAGTTTCAGTGTATTGACCTCAGAGTGGTTTTTAACTCTGTCTTTCTCAGGTTGTCTGTCAGTTTCAGTGTATTGATTTTGCTTCTTGTCTGTGCATCCGGCTGGCTTTGCATCTTCTTCCCCCCTTTCACCTCCACATTAACATTCCATCCACCACTTTCTCCTGTTCCTAACCATTTTGGCAACTCTTCTACCTCCTCTCTCTCTCCTCGCCCCACATCTCTCCATCTCCTCCTCCCCCACCTCTCCTCTCTCTCTCCTCGCCCCACATCTCTCCATCTCCTCCTCCCCCACCTCTCCTCTCTCTCTCCTCGCCCCACATCTCTCCATCTCCTCCTCCCCCACCTCTCCTCTCTCTCTCCTCGCCCCACATCTCTCCATCTCCTGCTCCCCCACCTCTCCTCTCCCCTCGCCCCACATCTCCCCATATCCTCTTCCCCCACCTCTCCTCTCTCTCTCCTCGCCCCACATCTCTCCATCTCCTCCTCCCCCACCTCTCCTCTTTCTCTCCTCGCCCCACATCTCTCCATCTCCTCCATCTCCTCCTCCCCCACATCTCCTCTCTCTCTCCTCGCCCCACATCGCCCCATCTCCTCCTCCCCCACCTCTCCTCTCTCTCTCCTCGCCCCACATCTCTCCATCTCCTCTTCCCCCACCTCTCCTCTCTCTCTCCTCGCCCCACATCTCTCCATCTCCTCCTCCCCCACCTCTCCTCTTTCTCTCCTCGCCCCACATCTCTCCATCTCCTCCTCCCCCACCTCTCCTCTCTCTCTCCTCGTCCCACATCTCTCCATCTCCTCATCCCCCACCTCTCCTCTCTCTCTCCTCGCCCCACATCTCTCCAACTCCTCCTCCCCCACCTCTCCTCTCTCTCTCCTCGCCCCACATCTCCCCATCTCCTTTTCCCCCACCTCTCCTCTCTCTCTCCTCGCCCCACATCTCTCCATCTCCTCCTCCCCCACCTCTCCTCTCTCTCTCCTCGCCCCACATCTCTCCATCTCCTCCTCCCCCACCTCTCCTCTCTCTCTCCTCGCCCCACATCTCTCCATCTCCTCCTCCCCCACCTCTCCTCTCTCCTCGCCCCACATCTCTCCATCTCCTCCTCCCCCACCTCTCCTCTCTCTCTCCTCGTCCCACATCTCTCCATCTCCTCCTCCCCCACCTCTCCTCTCTCTCTCCTCGCCCCACATCTCTCCATCTCCTCCTCCCCCACCTCTCCTCTTTCTCTCCTCGTCCCACATCTCTCCATCTCCTCCTCCCTCACCTCTTCTCTCTCTCTCCTCGTCCCACATCTCTCCATCTCCTCCTCCCCCACCTCTCCTCTCTCCTCGCCCCACATCTCTCCATTCCCTCTCCATCTCCCTCTCCACCCTTCCACCCTGTGCCCCTGCACCACCTTTCCACTCCCCCATCTCTTCAACCCCACCACCACCTCCTCCTCCCCCTTCCCCTCTCCATCCCCCTCTCCACCACCACCTCTGCCCCTACACCGCTCCTCCACCCCCCCCACTCCCTCTCCACCCCCCTTCTGTGCCCCCTCCCCAGCAGATTGTCAAGGAGGGGGACAGCAACAATGATGGAGAGTTGGACTTCCAGGAGTTCAGGCAATACCTCCGCTCCCACGAGCAAGAGCTGCGACTCATGTTCCGCAGCCTGGACCGCAACAATGATGGTTTGTAAAGATACATATGAACCCTACATATGTACGGGCTCCAGAATTACAGCTAAATGGAGAGTCTCTGTAGTTGTCTAGCCAAAATACGCAGACGTGTGCAGACCTACAATTTGTAACTTGATGCAAATATAAAATATAGCCAATTTTGCAAAGCTCACTGGGTTCTTGTGTTGCGTACGTACGTAAGGTATATGTGAATAAAATACACACTGAAAAACTCAATCAAAACACACAATCAAATACACACACCAACTCTGACGTGGATACTGTGTTTGCAGGTGAGATAGATGTATCAGAGATTCAGCAGTCCCTTCAATCTCTGGGAATAGCTGTGAGTCTGAAGGAGGCTGCCACGATCATGAAGAGGTCTGTACAATCTACTCTACTCATATCTACGCTATAATGATACAGTCTACTCTGGTTATATCTATGCTGTAATTGCACAGTCTAGTATGAATTGTAGAATGGCTTTTGTATTCTACAATTTGAGTTTTCAGACAATTATACTTTTATGTTTGCGAGTGTGAGTTTACATGAGTTTGTCCGTCCATGCGTGTGTGTGTGTGTGTGTGTGTGTGTGTGTGTGTGTGTGTGTGTGTGTGTGTGTGTGCGTGCGTGCGTATGTGTTCGTCCATGCATGTGTGTGTCCGTCCATATGTGGGTGTGTGTGTGTGTGTGTGTGTTGTTTGCGTCGGTCCATGCAAGTGTATGTGTGTGTGTGTGTGTTTGCGTCGGTCCATGCAAGTGTATGTGTGTGTGTGTTGTTTGCGTCGGTCCATGCAAGTGTGTGTATGTGTGTGTCTTCTAGGGTTGTCTTGGTCGACCCGAGAGTCGTCCTGTTCTTTTGACCAATCGATTGGTTGAAATGTTGAAACTTATTTTTCCATATATAATCAAATCAAAATCAAATTTTATTAGTCACATACACATGGTTAGCAGATGTTAATGCGAGTGTAGCGAAATGCTTGTGCTTCTAGTTCCGACAATGCAGTAATAACAACAAGTAATCTAACCTAACAATTCCACAACTACTACCTTATACACACAAGTGTAAAGGGATAAAGAATATGTACATAAAGATATATGAATGAGTGATGGTACAGAACGGCATAGGCAAGATGCAGTAGATGGTATAGAGTACGGTATATACATATGAGATGAGTACTGTAGGGTATGTAAACATAAAGTGGCATAGTTTAAAGTGGCTAGTGGTACATGTATTACATAAAGATGGCAAGATGCAGTAGATGATATAGAGTACAGTATATACATATACAGTGGGGAGAACAAGTATTTGATACACTGACAATTTTGCAGGTTTTCCTACTTACAAAGCATGTAGAGGTCTGTAATTTTTATCATAGGTACACTTCAACTGTGAGAGAAGGAATCTAAAACAAAAATCCAGAAAATCACATTGTATGATTTTTAATTAATTAATTTGCATTTTATTGCATGACATAAGTATTTGATACATCAGAAAAGCAGAACTGAATATTTGGTACAGAAACCTTAGTTTGCAATTACAGAGATCATACGTTTCCTGTAGTTCTTGACCAGGTTTGCACACACTGCAGCAGGGATTTTGGCCCACTCCTCCATACAGACCTTCTCCAGATCCTTCAGGTTTCGGGGCTGTCGCTGGGCAATACGGACTTTCGGCTCCCTCCAAAGATTTTCTATTGGGTTCAGGTCTGGAGACTGGCTAGGCCACTCCAGGACCTTGAGATGCTTCTTACGGAGCCACTCCTTAGTTGCCCTGGCTGTGTGTTTCGGGTCGTTGTCATGCTGGAAGACCCAGCCACGACCCATCTTCAATGCTCTTACTGAGGGAAAGAGGTTGTTGGTCAAGATCTCGCGATACATGGCCCCATCCATCCTCCCTTCAATACGGTGCAGTCGTCCTGTCCCCTTTGCAGAAAAGCATCCCCAAAGAATGATGTTTCCACCTCCATCCTTCACGGTTGGGATGGTGTTCTTGGGGTTGTACTCATCCTTCTTCTTCCTCCAAACACGGCGAGTGGAGTTTAGACCAAAAAGCTCTATTTTTGTCTCATCAGACCACATGACCTTCTCCCATTCCTCCTCTGGATCATCCAGATGGTCATTGGCAAACTTCAGACGGGCCTGGACATGCGCTGGCTTGAGCAGGGGGACCTTGCGTGCGCTGCAGGATTTTAATCCATGACGGCGTAGTGTGTTACTAATGGTTTTCTTTGAGACTGTGGTCCCAGCTCTCTTCAGGTCATTGACCAGGTCCTGCCGTGTAGTTCTGGGCTGATCCCTCACATTCCTCATGATCATTGATGCCCCACGAGGTGAGATCTTGCATGGAGCCCCAGACCGAGGGTGATTGACCGTCATCTTGAACTTCTTCCATTTTCTAATAATTGTGCCAACAGTTGTTGCCTTCTCACCAAGCTGCTTGGCTATTGTCCTGTAGCCCATCCCAGCCTTGTACAGGTCTACAATTTATCCCTGATGTCCTTACACAGCTCTCTGGTCTTGGCCATTGTGAGAGGTTGGAGTCTGTTTGATTGAGTGTGTGGACAGGTGTCTTTTATACAGGTAACGAGTTCAAACAGGTGCAGTTAATACAGGTAATGAGTGGAGAACAGGAGGGCTTCTTAAAGAAAAACTAACAGGTCTGTGAGAGCCGGAATTCTTACTGGTTGGTAGGTGATCAAATACTTATGTCATGCAATAAAATGCAAATTAATTACTTAAAAATCATACAATGTGATTTTCTGGATTTTTGTTTTAGATTCCGTCTCTCACAGTTGAAGTGTACCTATGATAAAAATGACAGACCTCTACATGCTTTGTAAGTAGGAAAACCTGCAAAATCGGCAGTGTATCAAATACTTGTTCTCCCCACTGTACATATGAGATGGGTAATGTAGGGTATGTAAACATTATATTAAGTGGCATTGTTTAAAGTGGCTAGTGGTACATTTTTACATAATTTCCATCAATTCCCATTTTTAAAGTGGCTGTAGTTGAGTCAGTATGTTGGCAGCGGCCGCTAAATGTTAGTGGTGGCTGTTTAACAGTCTGATGGCCTTGAGATAGAAGCTGTTTTTCAGTCTCTCGGTCCCTGCTTTGATGCACCTGTACTGACCTCGCCTTCTGGATGATAGCGGGGTGAACAGGCAGTGGCTTGGGTGGTTGTTGTCCTTGATGATCTTTATGGCCTTCCTGTGACATCGGGTGGTGTAGGTGTCCTCACTACCCTCTGGAGAGCCTTACGGTTGTGGGCGGAGCAGTTGCCGTACCAGGCGGTGATACAGCCCGACAGGATGCTCTCGATTGTGCATCTGTAGAAGTTTGTGAGTGCTTTTGGTGACAAGCCGAATTTCTTCAGCCTCCTGAGGTTGAAGAGGCGCTGCTGCGCCTTCTTCACAACGCTGTCTGTGTGGGTGGACCAATTCAGTTTGTCCGTGATGTGTACACCGAGGAACTTAAAACGTTCCACCTTCTCCACTACTGACCCGTCGATGTGGATAGGGGGGTGCTCCCTCTGCTGTTTCCTGAAGTCCACAATCATCTCCTTTGTTTTGTTGACGTTGAGTGTGAGGTTATTTTCCTGACACCACACTCCGAGGGCCCTCACCTCCTCCCTGTAGGCCGTCTCGTCGTTGTTGGTAATCAAGTCTACCACTGTAGTGTCATCCGCAAACTTGATGATTGAGTTGGAGGCGTGCATGGCCACGCAGTCGTGGGTGAACAGGGAGTACAGGAGAGGGCTCAGAACGCACCCTTGTGGGGCCCCAGTGTTGAGGATCAGCGGGGTGGAGATGTTGTTACCTACCCTCACCACCTGGGGGCGGCCCGTCCGGAAGTCCAGGACCCAGTTGCACAGGGCGGGGTCGAGACCCAGGGTCTCGAGCTTGATGACGAGTTTGGAGGGTACTATGGTGTTAAATGCTGAGCTGTAATCGATGAACAGCATTCTCACATAGGTATTCCTCTTGTCCAGATGGGTTAGGGCAGTGTGCAGTGTGGTTGCGATTGCGTCGTCTGTGGACCTATTGTGTCGGTAAGCAAATTGGAGTGGGTCTATGGTGTCCGGTAGGGTGGAGGTGATGTGGTCCTTGACTAGTCTCTCAAAGCACTTCATGATGACGGAAGTGAGTGCTACGGGGCGGTAGTCGTTTAGCTCAGTTACCTTAGCTTTCTTGGGAACAGGAACAATGGTGGCCCTCTTGAAGCATGTGGGAACAGCAGACTGGGATAAGGATTGATTGAATATGTCCGTAAACACACCAGCCAGCTGGTCTGCGCATGCTCTGAGGATGCGGCTGGGAATGCCGTCTGGGCCTGCAGCCTTGCGAGGGTTAACACGTTTAAATGTTTTACTCACCTCGGCTGCAGTGAAGGAGAGCCCGCAGGTTTTGGTAGCGGGCCGTGTCAGTGGCACTGTATTGTCCTCAAAGCGGGCAAAAAAGTTATTTAGCCTGTCTGGGAGCAAGACATCCTGGTCCGCGACGGGGCTGGTTTTCTTTTTGTAATCCGTGATAGACTGTAGACCCTGCCACATACCTCTTGTGTCTGAGCTGTTGAATTGCGACTCTATTTTGTCTCTGTACTGGGACTTAGCCTGTATGATTGCCTTGCGGAGAGAATAGCTACACTGTTTGTATTCGGTCATGTTTCCGGTCACATTGCCATGGTTAAAAGCAGTGGTTCGCGCTTTCAGTTTCACGCGAATGCTGCCGTCAATCCACGGTTTCTGGTTTGGGAATGTTTTAATCGTTGCTGTGGGTACGACATCGTCAATGCACTTCCTAATGAACTCGCTCACCGAATCAGCATATTCGTCCATGTTGTTGTTGGACGCAATGCGGAACATATTCCAATCCGCGTGATCGAAGCAGTCTTGAAGCGTGGAATCAGATTGGTCGGACCAGCGTTGAACAGACCTGAGCGCGGGAGCTTGTTGTTTTAGTTTCTGTTTGTAGGCTGGAATCAACAAAATGGAGTCGTGGTCAGCTTTTCCGAAAGGAGGGCGGGGGAGGGCCTTATATGCGTCGCGGAAGTTAGTATAACAATGATCCAGGGTTTTACCAGCCCTGGTAGCACAATCGATATGCTGATAGAATTTAGGGAGTTTTGTTTTTAGATTAGCCTTGTTAAAATCCCCAGCTACGATGAATGCAGCCTCAGGGTGTGTGGTTTCCAGTTTACAAAGAGTCAGATAAAGTTCGTTCAGGGCCATCGATGTGTCTGCTTGGGGGGAAATATATACGGCTGTGATTATGATCGAGGAGAATTCCCTTGGTAGATAATGCGGTCGACATTTGATTGTGAGGAGTTCTAGATCAGGTGAACAGAATGACTTGAGTTCCTGTGTGTTGTTATGATGATCACACCACGTCTCGTTAATCATAAGGCATACCCCCCCGCCCCTCTTCTTACCAGAAAGATGTTTGTTTCTGTCGGCGCGATGCGTGAAGAAACCAGCTCGCTGCACCGACTCCGTTAGCGTCTCTTGAGTTAGCCATGTTTCCGTGAAGCAGAGCACGTTGCAATCCCTGATGTCTCTCTGGAATGTTACCCGTGCTCGGATTTCATCAACCTTATTGTCAAGAGACTGGACATTGGCGAGTAGTATGCTAGGGAGTGGAGCGCGATGTGCCCGTCTCCGAAGCCTGACCAAGAGACCGCTACGTTTGCCCCTTTTACGGCGTCGCATAGGGTCCCCGGCTGGGATCAGATCCATTGTATTGGGTGGAAGGCAAAACACTGGATCCGTTTCGGGAAAGTCATATTCCTGGTTATAACGATGGTGAGTTGACGTTAATCGTATATTCAGTAGTTCCTCCCGACTGTATGTAATGAAACCTAAGATTACCTGGGGTACCGATGTAAGAAATAACACATAAAAAAACAAAATACTGCATATTTTCCAAGGAACGCGAAGCGAGGCGGCCATCTCGGTCGGCGCCTTTTATGTGAGTGTATAGACAGTATATAGACAGACACACCCCCTATGTGTTTGAATAAAACCATGTGCACTGAGCTTGTCTGATGCTTTAAGCACACTGATTTGACTAAATAATTAAGACGCACAAATGACTCAAGAAAGAGTCCGATGGTCACACTGTGTGACTGGCGCACGCTGTCTCTCCTCCTACTGCAGAGAAAAGGCACCACAGCTGAGAGTTTATTGTCCTGTCTCTCTCTCCTACTACTGCAGAGAAAAGACACCACAGCTGAGAGTTTATTGTCCTGTCTCTCTCTCCTCCTACTGCAGAGAAAAGGCACCACAGCTGAGAGGTTATTGTCCTGTCTCTCTCTCCTCCTACTGCAGAGAAAAGACACCACAGCTGAGAGTTTATTGTGCTGTCTCTCTCTCCCCCCTACTGCAGAGAAAAGGCACTACAGCTGAGAGTTTATTGTCCTGTCTCTCTCTCCTACTACTGCAGAGAAAAGACACCACAGCTGAGAGTTTATTGTCCTGTCTCTCTCTCCTCCTACTGCAGAGAAAAGGCACCACAGCTGAGAGTTTATTGTCCTGTCTCTCTCTCCTCCTACTGCAGAGAAAAGGCACCACAGCTGAGAGTTTATTGGGCTGTCTCTCTCTCCTCCTACTTTATTACAGCAAAGATTAAAAACAGCCGAATCTGTGAAATGACTTTATCCAACATTTTGCCGTTGCGTGAGGCTTGGTGCTCATGGAATCAGTAGGCTGTTAAAGACACACTCAAACAGGGGACAGAAGCAGGATCTGTCTTCTTTCTGTAGAGATATATATGGATGATTTATAAAGCCTGGTACATTTAACACTTAGGCTATTGATTATAGATCTAGTTAAATAGTTTCCTCTCTCCTCAATGTTCTTAGACTATTAGGTTCAAGGGAAGGGCTGTTTCCTCGACTCTGCTGCCTCCGCCACATTGTTCTCAACCCCAATACGCTGGTTTGTTGTCAGGGAAAGGTGCCAATTCTACGGCTCACTGAAGATTATGTTTCAGGACCGCGGACAGCGACCGTATCCGACGCGGGAGAAAGAGCATTTGTTATGAAATAATAATAATAATAATAAATAATATATAACATTATTTTAACATAATATAACCATAAACAATTTCAGTATCACGTCTTAGAGTGATGGACTGTGCCACCCCCACGGCCTCCACAATGGATCAGTCCACTGAGACAGGAGCCAATCAGACGGTGTCTTGTACAAAAACAAGATATAATCATGTGCTACTGCTGGACTAAAGAAATGTCGGTCGACCAACAGCCTGTCAACCCGAACAATCCACCAGTCCACTAGATGGGGTCAGCCCTAGTGTGTCCGTCCGTGTGTGTGTGTCTGTCTGTGTGTGTGTTTGTCCGTCTGTGTGTGTGTCCGTCCGTGTGTGTGTGTCCGTCCGTGTGTGTGTTTGTCCGTGTGTGTGTGTCCGTCCGTGTGTGTGTGTGTCCGTCTGTGTGTGTGTACGTGTCGTGCTATGTGGCTGTGTGTGTGTACGTGTCGTGCTATGTGTCTATGTGTGTGTACGTGTCGTGCTGTGTGTAACATTCTGTCTGTCTCTGGTCAGTATTGACAGGGATGGTAACATGACCATCGACTGGGATGAGTGGCGAGATCACTTCCTGTTCAACCCCATACACAGTCTGGAAGACATCTCTCGCTTCTGGAAACACTCTCATGTGAGTCACACACACAGACTCGCATGGACGGATGTACACACACACACACACACACACACACACACACACACACACACACACACACACACACACACACACACACACACACAGGAAACACAGCAGAGATGTAGCCTGGATACCAGTTTGACAACTTTGTTGTTTAGTAACTAAGTAGATTGTCAAATGACTCCCCCTCCTTCCTCCCCCCTCCCTCTTCCTCTCCCTTGCTCTCCTCCATCCCTACCTCTCCCTCCTCCCCCTCCATCCCTACCTCTCCCTCCCTCCCCTACCTCTCCCTCCCTCCATCCCTACCTCTCCCTCCCCCCTACCTCTCCCTCCTCCCTCCTCCCCCTCCATCCCTACCTCTTCCCCCCTCTCCCTCCTTCCCCCCTCTCTCTCTGTCTAGATGCTGGACATAGGAGACAACCTGACCTGTCCTGATGAGTTCTCCGAGCAGGAGAAGAAGTCAGGGTTCGTCTGGAGACAGCTGATGGCTGGAGCTATGGCAGGATCAGTCTCCCGGACCGGCACCGCCCCACTGGATCGCCTTAAAGTCTTCCTGCAGGTGAGGAGAGGAGAAGAGAAGAGAGGACAGAAGAGGAGAATAGGAGAAAAGGAGAGTGGAGGGTAGGAGTCTAGAGGAGAGGAGAGGAGAAGAAAGGAGAGGAAAGGAGACTAGAGGAGAGGGGAGGAAGGGAGAGTTGAGTAGAGGGAAGGGGAGGAGACTAGAGGAAAGGAGGGAAGATAAGAGTAGAGGGGAGGGGAGCAGAGCAGACTAGAGAAAAGGAGAGGAGAGGAGAGGAGAGGAGAGGAGAGGAGAGGAGAGGAGAGGAGAGGAGAGGAGAGGAGAGGAGAGGAGAGGAGAGGAGAGGAGAGGAGAGGAGAAAGGTGGTTGGTGAAATGAAGTTGCCCCTACACACTGGTCTAAGTTCAGCTTCACATGTCTCCTCTAAATGGTTCAGGTTAGGATAGGGGGAAGGTAAACTGTTCCTAGATCTGGTCCTGAGGTGGAGACGTGTATTCAGCTCCACCTGGTGGGAATGTGAAGTATCACCACTGAAAGATTCTAACTATAGAGTCGTTATCTAACTTGTGTACTGTACATCATGTGTTCACTCCAGATCACTCTGTGCTATTAATATTATATGACATGATCGACTAGTCAGGTCTGAATAAGAGCTGTTTAGAGGGTGTGTCAAAAGCAGTGTACTAAAGAGGGTGTCATTTAGGACACCCCTCCTGATAGACTGTGTCTGTCCCCCCCCCCCAGGTGCATGGCTCGACCCCGGGGAACCCTGCAGGGGCCCTTGGGGTGGGGAACATGATCAGTGGGCTGAGGGCCATGGTGAAGGAGGGGGGGTTCAGTTCCCTGTGGAGGGGCAACGGGGTCAACGTCCTGAAGATCGCCCCCGAGACCGCCATCAAGTTCTGGGCCTACGAACAGGTGGAGTGGAGCGGGACTGGGAGCCACAGACAACTACACTACACTACACTACACTACACTACACTACACCATACTACACTAAACTACACTACACTACACCACACTACACTACACTACACTACACTACACTACACCATACTACACTACAGTACACTACACTACACTACACCATACTACACTACACTACACTACACTACAGTGCACTACACTACAGTACACTACACTACACTACACTACACTACAGCACACCACACTACAGTACACTACACTACACTACAGTACACTACAGTGCACTACACTACACTACACCACACCACACCACACCACACCACACCACAGTACAGTACACTACACTACACTACACTACACTACAGTACACCACACCACACCACACCACACCATACTATACTATACTATACTATACTATACTATACTATACTACACTACAGTACACTCTCTCTCTCTGTCTTCCCCTCTTTCTGTCATTGTCTCTCATTCATTGACTCTCCATCTCTTCCTCCCTTATCTGACTTATCCTCCTCTCTCCCCCTTATCCTTGTCCATTCCCTCTTTCTCTCTTCCTCTCTCTATATACTTTCTCTCTTCCTCTCTCTATATTCTCTCCATCCCTCCATCTCCTCTCCTCTCTCTCTCGTTTTCTCTCTCTCTCGTTTTCTCTCTCTCTCTCTCTCTTTCTGTAGATCAAGAGGTGGATGAGTGGCAGTAAGGAGAGGGGACCTCTGAGGGTTCATGAGAGGTTTGTAGCTGGGTCATTAGCAGGAGCTACCGCTCAGACAGCCATCTACCCTATGGAGGTTAGAGCACACACACTCACATTCAAAAATACACACACATACACACACTAAAATACACATAAACACACACATTAAAATACACATACACACACTAAAATAATGTACACACAAACACAGTAAAATACACACGAAAATAAACACATTTACGCATGCACTCCAGCACACACACACACTCAAAAATACACACATTCACACACTTGTATACACACACATACACTGATGTGGAAAAACATTATTTCTTCCAAATGCACTAACAAACTCTCCCTCCCTCCCTCCCCCCTCCTCCCTCCTCCCTCCCCCAGGTCCTGAAGACTCGTCTGACTCTGGGGAAGACAGGCCAGTACACCAGTGTGTTAGACTGTGCCAGACAGATCCTCCACAGGGAGGGCATCATGGCCTTCTATAAAGGATACATACCCAACATCATAGGCATCATACCCTACGCTGGCATTGACCTCGCCGTCTACGAGGTGTGTGTGTGTGTGGGGGGGGGGGGGGGGGAGAATGTGGGAGGGTGTGGGGGGGACCACATCACTGATGTAGTTGGTAATGTCTCTCTCCCCTCCCTCTCTCTCTCTCCCCTCCCTCTCTCTCTCACCCTCTCTCTCTCCCCTCCCTCTTCCACCCTCTCTCTCTCTCCGCTCCCTCTCTCTCCCTCTCCACTCTCTCTCCCCCTCTCTCTCCCCTCTCTTTCACCCTCTCTCTCTCTCACCCTCTCTCTCTCTCCCTCTCCCCTCTCTCTCCCCTCTCTCTACTTCCTCTCTCCCAGACTATGAAGAATGCATGGCTAGCGAGGCACACAGATTCAGCAGACCCAGGTGTTTTCGTGTTGGTGGGGTGTGGTACCATGTCCAGTACCTGTGGTCAACTAGCCAGTTACCCTCTGGCTCTGGTCAGGACACGCATGCAGGCACAGGGTGAGACAGGGGGAGGTGGGGGGGGTAGGGGTGTGTGAGAGGGGGAGGTGGGGGGGTAGGGGTGTGTGAGAGGGGGAGGTGGGGGGTTAGGGGTGTGTGAGAGGGGGGGTAGGGGGGTAGGGGTGTGTGAGAGGGGGAGGTGGGGGGTAGGGGTGTGTGAGAGGGGGAGGTGGGGGGGTAGGGGTGTGTGAGAGGGGGAGGTGGGGGGGGTAGGGGTGTGTGAGAGGGGGAGGTGGGGGGGTAGGGTGTGTGAGAGGGGGAGGTGGGAGGTAGGGGTGTGTGAGAGGGGGAGGTGGGAGATAGGGCTGTGTGAGAGGGGGGGTAACAGTAAACTGACATTTATCTACCTGTCACTTTTCCCCATATGTGCATCCGCTCTCTCTCCTCCCTCTCCTCTTCCTCCTATCCTCCTCTCCCTCCCTCCTCCTCCCTCTCCTCTTCCTCCTATCCTCCTCTCCCTCCCTCCTCCTCCCTCTCCTCTTCCTCCTATCCTCCTCTCCCTCCCTCCTCCTCCCTCTCCTCTTCCTCCTCTCCTCCTCCAGCCTCTGTGAAGGGCGGCCCTCAGCTCTCCATGCTAGGTCTGTTCCAGAACATTGTGACCCAGGAGGGCGTGGCCGGCCTCTACCGCGGCATCGCCCCCAACTTCCTGAAAGTCATCCCCGCCGTCAGCATCTCCTACGTAGTTTATGAACACATGAGGAAAGTCCTGGGGGTGGAGAGATCTCCTACGTAGTTTATGAACACATGAGGAACGTCCTGGGGGTGGAGAGATACAGATGAGGGAGGGAGGGAGGGAGGGAGGGAGGGAGGGAGGGAGGGAGGGAGGTATCATAGATGCCTTGGAGAGAATAAGGTGAAAGAGGGAGGGAGGGAGGGAGATATCATAGATGCCTTGGAGAGAATAAGGTGAAAGAGGGAGGGAGGGAGGGAGGGAGGGAGGGAGGGAGGGAGGGAGGGGTGGAGAGATACAGATGAGGGTGGAGGGGGGTGGAGAGAGGGGAGGGAGAGAGATATCATAGATGCCTTGGAGAGAATAAGGTGAGGGAGGGAGGGAGGGATCGTAGATGCATTTGAATGGGGGAGAGAATGAGGTGAGAGAAGGGGAGATAGAGAGAGAGGGGGATGGAGACGAGACAGACCAATGTGGGTGGCAGCTATGTGCTTGTTGCATGACCACGCCTAAAGACACAGTGAGAGGAGACGGAGGGAGGGAACGAAGGAGGGCGAGAGAGAAAGGGAGGAATGAATAAAATAACGGAGAGAGACATCTCAAGTCCTGCACCCAAGTGATGTCTAACCGTGTGGAAGCTTTGTGGTTGCAAGTGTCAACATGGTTTCTATGACAACACGTGTGACGTTTTACATGGCCTGCGCTGCATGTGGAGGTGTTTCTGGTTTTGAAAACTAGCCGTCTGGCTTCTCTACTACTGAGTTGGGCTTTTCTCTCGCTGCATTAACAACGGGTGAGGACATGTTTGACAACTAACGGTGCTTCAAGACTTTGACCAAAAACGAAACCCTTTACCAGTTCACTACTGACAAAACCTCAAGAGAAGGATCACAATATGACTTTTTCCCCCCGTGAATCTTTAGGTGGAGAATAGAGAAATCTCTGCGATAGGATGACACCATCTCCATGCTGTTGTGTGGTTGGTTGGTCCTGAAGTAGGAAGTGATACGCCACTGGAACCTTGGAACCACCAGGACTTCTAGAACTTTTCATATTGGAACCAGGGTGACTTGAGAACTTTACACAATGAAAAAGGACCCGTAGCAATCTACCTCCCATGACTCATCGTAGGTGGAAGAAGAGGACGAGGAAGAGGAGAAGACGAGGTGTTGAAGACCTGCTTTCGATGATCTGAAAGGATTGGGATGTGCTTGTGGACACAGGATTTAAATAAACCTCTGCCTATGAGATTATTCTGAATGATAATGCTGTGAGGACATGTTAGACAGCCGGATGAGAAACAAACACATTAAACCCTGTACTGTATTTAGCGTTGCAAAGTTTCAGTAACTTTCCCTAAATTCCCAGATTTTACAGAAATCCTGGTTGGAATTTTTCTGGAATCAGACAGGAATTTGCACAAAATCCATAATCATCCAACCATGTTTTAGAAAACCTGGGAAATTGGGGGAAAATGACTGGATTTTGCAACCCTATATTGAAACTTGAGTTTTTTTCTGAATCCAAGTTACTGTTAAGCTTCTTTTTCAGCGTGGTAAATTTCAACAAAGAGTTTTATCAAGAGTTTTATCAAGAGTTTTATTAAAGTATGTAAATAGTTAGAGATGCATGGTTTAATCAAGTGCTGAAGCCAATAGAACACAGCCACGCGCTGATGTCATCGCGATGATGATACGACTCAAAGGTGGTGCCCCTTTTACGTGTGTGTCAGTGTGTGTGTGTGTGTACAGCGAGTATGTGTGATTTTTGTCTCACACAAAGTATTATAAAACTCCAGAATGCCAAATCAACCAAACTGCCAAGATTGTGTTATTTTTCCTCCCTCTGTATAACTTCCATATTACTACTGTGTATTTATTTAGTGGCTGTATGTGTATGAGGTATTATCATAACAATGACTTCAATATGATTCCGATGACTTCAATATGATTCCAATGACTTCAATATGATTCCAATGACTTCAATATGATTCCAATGACTTCAATATGTTCATGATTATTACTTGTGAGCTGATTTATGAGTTGAAGCCTACGCATGCGGCCCAAATAGCACCCTATTCCCTATTCGGTGCACTAAAAAGTAGTGCACTATATGGGGAATAGGGTACCATTTGTGCAGCCTACTAGATGGGGGGTTCTGTTGTGAGTATTGTGAATGGGGGACATATACCATGCACAAGAGAGCCTTGATCTAAAGTAATGCTATGGTGAGCTTTCATCAGAAGAAAAGTACTGATTGAAGTTGCTGTTGGTCTGGTGTCATTATGTATGAAAATATATATTGTGATGTCCCAAATAGCCCGATATTACCTATATAGTGCACTACTTTAGACCAGAGACCATTGCCCCTATACTTATTTGTTATTTGTATTGAACTAGGCAAGTCAGTTAAGAACATATTATGTTTTTACAGTGACGGCCTACCCCTCCCCTAACCCAGACAACGCTGGCCAATTGTGCACCGCCCTATGGGACTCCCGATCACAGCCGGTTGTGATACAGCCCGGGATTGAACCAGGGTCTGTAGTGACGCCTCTAGCACTGAGATTCAGTGCCTAAGACCGCTGCGCCACTCGGGACCAAAAAATATATAGTTATCTACTTTAGACCAGAGACCATTCACACTATATAGTACACTACTTTAGACCAGAGACCATTCCCCCTATATAGTGAACTACTTTAGACCAGAGACCATTCACCCTATATAGTACACCACTTTAGACCAGAGACCATTCCCCCTATATTGTACACTACTTGACCATTCTTCTGGTCAAAGTGTGTGCACTATATGGGGAATAGGGTGCCATTTGGGACACTGGATTGGACAGTGGTATGTCTATTAGCTAACATAAGTAGCTAGGTCACTAATATTTAAATGACATGGCTAAATGTTGTTAGCCTGGGTGCAAGTCTGATTTAACTCCTTATGGAATTGTCATGCTGTTTGGCTTGACAATGGAGTAGGCAAAATAACAACAGATCTGGGACCAGGCTAATATTTATAGCAAAGGTACCAAAAACGAACTCAACGTGTCAGCTTTGTTGCTTTCGTCTGTGTTTCGACTTTTGAGAAATATGCAAGGTTGATGGTGAGTGTTTTACGAGCTGAAAGAGCTAATTGTTGCCCCCAAATGGGTATTGATGGTTACAAACGTCAATCAATAATGAAAGGTTGTTTCTGTAAGCACATTGGTCAACTTGACCATTCTTCAAACTCCGATTGGCTCTTCAAAAAGCGCCTACAGATGATTGGTCGAAGCTGAACTGTCAATCAAGAATCCCCCTGCCTTGGTCAATAGGACCTACGTTCGAGTCAGTAAACCAGTAAGATTTGTGTCTATATTCTTCACCGCCTCCTTCGCAATCACCGATTGGTTACTTTAGGAGGGAAGACTGCTAGAAGGTTTGATGCCCACCTTCTGCGCCCTCCCCGCATTTCGCCTTTCTCATCTTCCCGCTTCTGCGCAACTCTGCTCGGCCTAACTACCTGTCCAAACCCCCCGTGTGTGTCTGTGTATTTCCCCAAGAGAGCAAGCAGCATGTCGGACTACGGCTCACCCGGGGCCGGAGCGGGCGCTGGAGGCAAAAAAGATGCTTTCGCGGACGCCGTGCAGCGAGCCAGACAGGTAAGGTCGGAGTAAGGATCTAGCGAGACTGGGGCACTGAACCAAGCCAGTCTGTTGTGTGCGCTAGCTACGATGCTAGGCTAACTAGCTAGCTTGCAACGAGGCCGTCGATGGGTTACTCGAATCGATGGGACCGACCGGCTTGGTGTGTGGGTGAAATCAAAATGCGAAAAACCTAGAATTGAACATCATGTTGGTGTACGCATGTGTGGGTTTGTTTTTAATATTAGCTAACGTTAAACGTTCGCGTTCGGTACCACTACAAGGTTTACGCTAGCTAGAGTGCTACTGTTAGCTGGTTAGGCTAGCTAATAGTGTTCTCGGCGTGCGTGGCGATGCTTTCCTTGTTCTATCTAGCTACGCTAGCAGCTAGCCAACAAGCCTAAAACACCGATTTCTAGCGTAACGTAACTAGTTAGCAAACACTAACGTTACCGTTAGGTGCCTGGATAGCAAACTAACTAATGTTGGTGATCACAAAAAGCCCTCAATTTATATTCCGGTAGACCTACCATTTAGTGAGTAGTTAACTAGTTAGTTATCAATCATTTAACGTGGTTAGCGTTAGCCTTAAGTTTGGTAACTAGCTAGCGTCAGTAGACTATCACAAACTTAAGGTCGTAGCTAGCTAGTTCAATAACGTTAACTAATGATGTAGACGTTTCCACATGGAACCTGCGATGCAAACTTTTCCAAAACAGTCAAATTTTGTCGGCCAATGTTTCAGAATAGCTAACTTGCATAGCTAGTGGGACACAAACACGCTCTATCTAGTGTTAACGTTAACTACTGCCGACATGTCTGTGATACGAATTAGGCCAGTATCTCCAGACGAGATCCTCTTATCCCAGTCTGAACTAACCCCGGGCGTAGAAAATAACTACCTAGGGCTGCTTCTCAAATGGCACCACAGGGCTCTGGTCAAAAGGAGTCCATTATAGGGAGTATAGAGTGCTGTTTGGGATCCAACCCAGCTATTGTGTAATAAAGGGATGCGGGAGGGTACATGGTTTGTGTAGAGGTGATATACTTGGGCAGCTACAGATCTAGGATCAGGTTACCAGCTCCAGATTCAAACCCGGGGAAGATTATAAAAAACGTATCTTGGGCCAACTTCATTCTCCTTAGGAGCTCACACAATGCATTTGAATGGGATACTTGTTTTACCCAAGTCTTGGCCATATACCTCATGCTGTGTGTGTTCCCTAGATTGCAGCTAAGATCGGAGGAGATGCTGGACCTCCAAGTAACAATGGAGGAGGAGAGGGCTTCCCGTTCCAAACACTGAAACGCTCTCTGGAGGATGGAGGTAGGAGACCAGGGGAGGGCAACACATGGAGTAATACACACAGAGGAAACCCGAGACAGTGGGGAGCACATATACACTATGTACACACAGAGGATCATGTTTCTGGAGCCTTACTTCGGGTGGTATTGAGGTGGATGTTTTTCCTGTTTTATCAGACCAACCAGATGCCAAGAAGATGTCTTCCCAAGGGGACAGAGACTCAGCCACTGCTTTGTGTACGTATACCGAACAGACAATCTCTTGTCTCTGCCTATCCTCTCACATTCATCAGTTGCTTTCTATTGGTTGGTAATGCATTACTCTTCCCTGTAGCTATCGGAGCTCAGCTCGCTGCCCTGTCTCAGCAAAGGTATTAATAGAAGGCCATTTTTTTCCCTTTTTGTCTGTCTTGTATATTTTGCAGTGTTCGATTCCCAGGTGTTTTGGGCTTGTTATGAAGGTTAAGCATTCATTCCTCCTTTCTCTCCTTTCTCCCTCATTTCTCTTCAGTGTCAGACCCTCCACTATGACAGAGGAGTACAGAGTGCCAGACGGCATGGTCGGACTCAGTGAGTACACACATAGTATCGCTTGGGCTCACACAGAGAAGCTGTTCACACATACTCTGATGAGATGACCTCACGGCTTGTTTCTCCACAGTCATTGGTCGAGGGGGCGAGCAGATCAACAAGATCCAGCAGGACTCGGGCTGCAAGGTCCAGATCGCTCCAGGTGAGCAACTAGGTGCTCACATCTCTTTTTATATACTACCTCTACTATCTCAGCATGCAACCCAGATGGCACCCTATTCCCTATATAGTGCACTACTTTAGACCAGAGCCCTATTCCCTATATAGTGCACTACCTTTGACTGGAGCGACAGCCATTATTATGACAGATAAAATTGCACTGCGTTGGGTTTAGAGCTCAACAAAGGCATTTTGCTGTCCTTGTGCACGTGACATTAAAACGAGAAACTATACGGCACTGCTTTTGACCAGGACCTTGAGCAAATATAGTGCCCTACTTTGGACTAGAGCAATGACCTTTTAGGGATACTACTCTAGGCCAGTGCCCTGGTCAATAATAGAGCATTACATTTGACCGGAGCATATGCCTTTATAGTGCACTACTGTTAGTGCACTACTTTTGACCAGGGCCCATAGGGCTCTGTTAGTGCACTTTGTAACTAATAGGGTGCCAATTGGGATGCGTTTGTAGTGTGCCAGTGAGACAGATGTTTGTTGTTGATGTACTTGTTGATGTTTACTTGTTGTTTGTGTTTCAGACAGTGGTGGCATGCCAGAGAGGAGCGTCTCCCTCACAGGAAACCCTGACGCCATCGCGTAAGACATTTACACTAAGTCTGTGTCCCCATAGGGCTCTGGTCTAAAGTAGTGCACTACATAGGGAATAGGGCTCTGGTCTAATTTAGTGCACTATATAGGGAATAGAGCTCTGGTCTAAAGTTGTGCACTATATAGGGCCCTGGTCTAATTTAGTGCACTACATAGGGAATAGGGTGCCTTTTGGAAGTATCCCTTGTAGCTGTGTGGCACATTTAGGGTTCGATAGTTTTTCCTGGTCGTTTGATCTCAATTGGACAAACCTCTGGGCACTGGCATAGGGGCTATGTTAAGAAGTATATCTGATCATGACACATCTCTCTAACTACTTCCCTCCCCGTTGTTTCCTCCTCTTCAGGAAAGCCAAGATGTTTCTGGATGAGATTGTATCTCGGGGGCGGGGTGCTCCTTCCTCCTCTTTCCACGAGTCGACCAATGGGCAGAGTGGCTCCATGCAGGAGATGATGATCCCAGCTGGCAAGGCCGGCCTAATCATCGGCAAGGGAGGAGAGACCATCAAACAACTACAGGTTAGACCACACACAAGGGAATAGAGAGACCATCAAACAACTACAGCTACTAATATAATGGGAGGGAAGTACTAGGAAACCAACACTATACATAAGTCATGTCTGCTAGATGGAGATAGATGGATATATATATCTCTTCCCTGTAGGAGCGTGCTGGAGTAAAGATGATCCTCATCCAAGATGGTTCCCAGCCACCCAACATGGACAAACCCCTGCGCATCATCGGAGACCCCTACAAAGTACAGGTAAACTCCCCTGCTGCACGTACTGCGTACACCACACGCCCCTGCTGCACGTACTGCGTACACCACACACCCCTGCTGCACGTACTGCGTACACCACGCGCCCCTGCTGCACGTACTGCGTACACCACGCGCCCCTGCTGCACGTACTGCGTACACCACGCGCCCCTGCTGCACGTACTGCGTACACCACACGCCCCTGCTGCACGTACTGCGTACACCGCACGCCCCTGCTGCACGTACTGCGTACACTGCACGCCCCTGCTGCACGTACTGCGTACACCGCACGCCCCTGCTGCACGTACTGCGTACACCGCACGCCCCTGCTGCACGTACTGCGTACACCACACGCCCCTGCTGCACGTACTGCGTACACCACACGCCCCTGCTGCACGTACTGCGTACACCACTTGCCCCTGCTGCACGTACTGCGTACACCACTTGCCCCTGCTGCACGTACTGCGTACACCACTTGCCCCTGCTGCACGTACTGCGTACACCACACGCCCCTGCTGCACGTACTGCGTACACCACACGCCCCTGCTGCACGTACTGCGTACACCACACGCCCCTGCTGCACGTACTGCGTACCTGGATATGGGGCTGGTTTATGTCTGATATTGTCAGGTAGTCCTGGCTGACTTGATCAATATCTGTCTCTTTCCCTCTCTCTCTCTGCAGCAAGCCAAGGAGCTGGTGAATGAGATTCTGAGAGAGAGGGATCACGCTGGCTTTGGAGACAGAAACAATTTTGGCAACCAAATGGGGGGAGGAGGAGGAGGAGGAGGTGGCGGAGGAGGAGGCATGGATGTGAGTAGGATCTTTGTTTATGAGATGGATTGAACTTGATTCTAGTTGGAACTCTGGGTTTGACAGAGTTGTGGAGGTCAAACTCACCCAGGTGCTTCACTCTGTGTTCACTCCACCTGTTCCCTTCCCTAACACCATGGCACAGGGAAGGCAGCCCTGAGGGGTTCAACCCATAGAATTAGATGGACTAGAACGTTAAATAGAACGTCTGACAGTGGCGTCATTGACTTGATTTGAGAATGCTCGTTCTAAGTCTATGATTAAACGTTCTAGAGTTCCAGCCGGTAGAATGACTGTGGCGTTGCAGCTACGTTCAGTAACAACCCTCAAATAGAACTCTGTTGAAGGTCTTTGCATCATCAGTATCGTGTGTTTCAGTTTGGCCAGATGCCTTTTCCTCATTGTGGTGTCTCTTCATTGGCCAGGTGCCGGTGCCCCGCCACTCTGTGGGAGTTGTGATTGGTCGAAGTGGAGAGATGATCAAGAAGATCCAGGCAGACGCTGGAGTTAGGATACAGTTCAAACCAGGTGACGATCACTACTTCCTGCTACGGAAAACTACCATCTGTTCTTGTTCAGCTAGTCCCTGTATCTCCCCTTTAAACCCTGCTTCAGTTGTTATAATCACTATGGTAACTCTCTCCCTCTTTTTGTTCTCTCTCCCTCCCTCCCCCCCTCTCTCTGTCAGATGAAGGTACATGATGTATAAGACTCAAACCCACACCTACAACAGATTTAAAATATTTCTATCATAGGAAACATTGGTATTTTATCATGGAATGTTTTTACACGTGATCATAGGTCCAGGAAAAACACACTGAACTCAGACCTCCTGGCATGTGTTAGTACCACAACATTTAAATCAATCACTTGACTGTGGAGCGAACCTGGGGCATGTTCAGTATGGCCCCGCCGTAAGAAAACGGTTTGCAACTGGAAACTCCAGTCTGTTGTTATTGGACAAGTCCAGGTAGCGCCTTCCCGTTTTGACCCTGCTTCAGTTGAGTGTTATGATCCGTATGGTAACTCTCCCTCTTTGTCCCCTCCCCCCCTCTCTCTCTCCCTCGGTCAGATGAAGGTACAGGACTGTATATGAAACTCAGACACCACACACACACTTATACACAGCAGATTCAAGTGTTTCTATCGGGTCAGAAAGGGCATGTTAGTTAACCTCATCTTAGAGGTGCCAATCTGTTATGGGACAAGTCCAGGTAGCAACTTCCTGTCTTGACCCTGCTTCAGCTGAGTGTTGTGAACAGTATAGTAACGCTCTCCTTCTTTTTTTCCCCTCACTCCCTTCCCCCTCTCTCCCCCTCAATCCCTTCCCCCTCTGTCAGATGAAGGTACAGGACCGTATAAGAGAAACATTTTGACTGGAACCTTCTATTGGTTGAAACGATGATCATTATGATGACTCTCTTTCGCTCGATCTCTTTCTTTCGCGCGATCTGTGCTTCCCTCCATCTTTCTCTCGTTCTTTCGATCGCTCTCTCCCCTACCCCTGCTCTCCCTTCCCCCTCCTCCCCTCCTCTCTCTCTCTAGATGACGGTGCAGGTCCTGATAAGATAGCCCACATCATGGGCCCTCCGGACCGCTGTGAGCACGCTGCCTCCATCATCAACGAGCTGCTGCAGAGCATCAGAGTCAGGGAGGACGGAGGACAGGGGGTACGTACACTACCCACTGCAGGCTTACACATGGGAGGCTAGGGGTTCAAAGGGGTTACACATGGGAGGCTAGGGGTAGGGGTTCAGAGGGGTTACACATGGGAGGCTGCAAGGGGGTACATGTGGGGTGTGAAGGGAAGTGGTACTAGATGGCAGGGGGACACCGAGTTAAATATAAGATGGTGCAGGGGTATGGACAGGATATTTTCTGGTCTTGAGAAGGAGAGATGTCTTGAAGGACATAACTAAAATGTCTACAGTGCCTTGCAAAAGTATTCCCCCCCCCCCCCCCTGGCATTTTTCCTATTTTGTTGCATTACAACCTGGAATTTTATTTGTATTTCATGTAATGGACATACACAAAATAGTCCAAATTGTTGATTTGAAATTTAAAAAATAACTTATTAAAAACTGAAAAGTAGTGCGTGCATATGTATTCACCCCCTTTGCTATGAAGCCCCTAAATAAGATCTGGTGCAACTAATTACCTTCAGAAGTTACATAATTAAAGTTCACCGTTGTGCAATCTGAGTGTCGGATTCTTCCCATCCGAAGCCGCTCAGAACAGTTTGTGCAATATTCTGACATTTTGGGCGTTCGACATCACTTCCCTTCATTAGTCAACAGTAGAGATTCTTCACTTCCCTTCGTTAGTCAACAGTAGAGATTCTTCACTTCCCTTCGTTAGTCAACAGTAGAGATTCTTCACTTAAGTGTTGTCATTCAACGATAGACTACTCGTTTTCGTGCACATTTTTTTCACTTGCAAAATACACACCAAACATCTTAGTTGGATGCAACTCAGATCTGCTCTGCAAAAATGTCAATTTTAATGACACAATTTTTTGAGTTCTTAGATTTATAGCAGACTATTTTGAGGAAGTGTATAATAGCTACGGAGTTTCCAAATGGTCAAATAGTACTACTGGCCCTTTTTGTGGTTTTCAAGCGAAGGTCTTTAAAAGGTCCTATGCGAGCGCGGTCCTATGCGTGCGGATGTAACCAATGTGATATGGCTAGCTAGTTAGCGGTGGTGCGCGTTAATAGCAATTCCCCTTGCTCTGCCGCCGCGGCTTTTGTGGCGCGATGGCTAACGATGCTTCGAGGGTGGCTGTTGTCAATGTGTGCAGAGGGTCCCTGGTTCGAGCCCAGGTAGGGGCGAGGAGAGGGACGGAAGCTATACTGTTACACGGATGCCTTTAACTGTGTCTCCCTCTATCTTCTCCAGGGTCCTCCAGGTCCACCTGGCACGGGGGGGATGCCTCAGGGTGGCCATGGCAGGGGGCGAGGCCAGGGCAACTGGGGCGGTCCTCCGGGAGGTGAGGTTACCTTCTCTATCCCCGCCCACAAATGTGGCCTGGTGATTGGTCGCGGTGGCGAGAACGTCAAGGCCATCAACCAGCAGACGGGGGCTTTCGTGGAGATCTCGCGTCAGCCGCCGCCCAACGGTGACCCCAACTTCAAACTGTTCATCATCAGGGGGTCCCCTCAACAGATAGATCATGCCAAGCAGCTCATAGAGGACAAGATCGAGGTACGGGAGACACGTGTCAACACACCCAGTGTATAATTTAATAGTCCCACATAAAGTGTAAATGGAATGAATGGTTTCCCCTCTGCCCCTCTAGGCTCCTCTGTGTCCTCTAGGGGGTGGTCCTGGTGGACCTGGTCCTGCTGGTCCAATGGGCCCCTACAACCCCAACCCTTACAACCCAGGGCCTGGTGGCCCCGGAGGACCCCCGCAGTAAGTATGCACACCTACAACCCCCAACCTTGATAATGCAGGGTCCCCACACACACACACACACACACACAGTAGATAGAGCACCTACTGGACATGAAGGACCAGGTTCCCTGTCCCAGGCTAGTGCTACTGGACATGAAGGACCAGGTTCCCTGTCCCAGGCTAGTGCTACTGGACATGAAGGACCAGGTTCCCTGTCCCAGCCTAGTGCTATAGCACCTACTGGACATGAAGGACCAGGTTCCCTGTCCCAGGCTAGTGCTACTGGACATGAAGGACCAGGTTCCCTGTCCCAGGCTAGTGCTATAGCACCTACTGGACATGAAGGACCAGGTTCCCTGTCCCAGGCTAGTGCTACTGGACATGAAGGACCAGGTTCCCTGTCCCAGGCTAGTGCTACTGGACATGAAGGACCAGGTTCCCTGTCCCAGGCTAGTGCTACTGGACATGAAGGACCAGGTTCCCTGTCCCAGGCTAGTGCTACTGGACATGAAGCACCAGGTTCCCTGTCCCAGGCTAGTGCTATAGCACCTACTGGACATGAAGGACCAGTTTCCCTGTCCCAGGCTAGTGCTACTGGACATGAAGGACCAGGTTCCCTGTCCCAGGCTAGTGCTACTGAACATGAAGGACCAGGTTCCCTGTCCCAGGCTAGTGCTACTGAACATGAAGGACCAGTTTCCCTGTCCCAGGCTAGTGCTACTGGACATGAAGGACCAGGTTCCCTGTCCCAGGCTAGTGCTACTGAACATGAAGGACCAGGTTCCCTGTCCTAGGCTAGTTTGCATCGCTACAGTTTGTTATACATCTATGCACATAAAAGAAAGGGGTCTATTGTTAGTGCGGTGAGCAGCTCTGATCCCCCTTTGCTGTTGAGGGATTTTTATGGCTCAAAATGTTTGATTTGTAACACCGTTTGTCTCATGTGTACTTTGTATGTGATTCACATTTCTTCCTCTGAATAAAACAAGGCCACATGTTAGTTAAAGCCAATGGGTGTCCTGCGTTTTGGTGTGTTTGACTTAGATATGAAGTGTCTAATCGTTCTCCTCTCTCTCCAGTGGCGGCCCCCCAGGTGGTCATGGTTACGGGGCCCCTCAGGGCTGGGGCAACACCTTCCAGCAGTGGCAGGCCCCTGGAGGGCCACACGACCCCAGTGAGTAGACACGGCTTCATATACACTGGTCTGGAACTCCATCAGGCACTTTCCCTCCTCTGGTCAATCAATTTTTCCCTGTCAACACTCTTTCCTCTTTTTTACCTTCTCGTTTCCTCTTTTACCTTACCCTCTTCCTCCCTTTCAAACCTCTTTCTCTAATCTTTCCCCTCCCAGATAAGGCAGCGGCAGACCCCAATGCAGCGTGGGCAGCCTACTATGCGCAGTACTACCAGCAGCAGCCAGGGGGCGCCATGCCGGGACAGGCCCCCAACGCCCCAGCAGCCGCCCCAGTCCAGGCAGACCCCTCCCAGGCAGCCCAGACCCCTGGAGGCCAGCCAGACTACACCAAGGCCTGGGAGGAATATTACAAGAAGATGGGCATGGGTAAGATCATCGCCATGGTTATGATCATCGCCGTGGTTATATTGACTTTACAATGACATGTCCTATAGTGCAATAATCAATAACAATATATCACTAGAAACAAAACACACAAGAAATGATAGCGGATCCATTTAGTGAAAATAAACTACTGAATAATCACAGTTGGGTCGGCACTTGCAAAACGGCGGCCATCTTGATCCAGAAGACCTCCTGTAGTACTGTCCCGTCTCCAGACAGTTCAGGAGATCCTGTGTGTTACTAGAAAAGGACTGAAAGGCCTTCACACTGTATAGAGTCCTTATACATGCCACCTTTTTAATGGACACTTTTCATCCAGAAGATGTCAGATTTATTTCTATACAGCAGAATTGTGATAAACACTATTTTCTTGTCCAAGATGTTGATCTTAAAATCTGATCCACTTTCCCTCCGTCTCTCTCCTCAGCCCAGCCCGGTGGAGGTGCTGCAGCAGCGCCGGCTGCAGCTGTAGCCGGGGGAGGAGCCGGAGGACAGCAGGACTATAGTGCAGCCTGGGCTGAGTACTACAGGCAGCAGGCGGCCTTCTACGGCCCTGGAGGGGCTCCGGGACAGGCTGCCACCCCTCAGCAAGGACAACAGGTAAAACACACACCCACCCCTCAGCCAGGACAACAGGTAACACACACACACCCACCCCTCAGCCAGGACAACAGGTAACACACACACACCTACCCCTCAGCCAGGACAACAGGTAACACACACACACCTACCCCTCAGCCAGGACAACAGGTAACACACACACCCACCCCTCAGCCAGGACAACAGGTAACACACACACACCCACCCCTCAGCCAGGACAACACGTCACAGAAATCTGGGAACACTGGACAGTTACTTTAACTTCTCTCTACACTCTCATTCTCTCTATGCCAGGCCCAGTGAACCAAATCCAGCCAGTCTCCAGCCTGTCAGACGCATGGACCGGGAGGACTGTCTCTTCACTGCAGCAGCAGACACATCCCATCCAGCTCTCTGGACTTTTTAAATGTTTTCTTCTGGGTTTAAGTCGTAATTCAAAAAATGTCTAGTTTTGACGGAAGCAAAACCTTAATTCCCTCCCTCAAATACACTCCCAGTACCCCTCCCTCTTATCCCAGTACCCCTTCTTCCCTTCCCCTAAAATTCCCCTTGTTTTTCTTTTCTTTCTTTTTTACAAAAACTGAAAAATAACAAATTCTACGATTTTTGCTGATGAAATGATTGAACAACTTGGTAGGGTTGTTTTTCCTTTATGTTCCCCTGTCCTCACCCTGCACCCCTACAGTATCTGCCTGTCCTCACCCTGCACCCCAACCCCTACAGTGTCTGCCTGTCCTCACCCTGCATCCCAACCCCTAGTGTCTGAGGAGGTGAAGGGGAAGAAAGGAAGATAGTAAAGAGCTCCGGCTCATAGGCCTAGCTAATACCCATCTGTAAAATACATGGACTCGCACTTCTCTCATTTGTTTGTTTTCCTGAGGAATAAACTGTCGTCTAGCAGTACTTTGGAGTATAACTACTAATATTCAGCATCAGTTTGTAAAAACGAGTTGTTTTTTTGCAAGCAAAAGGATATTTTTTTGCTTTTTAGGCTTATTTTCATTTTTAATTAACGTCTAGTTCAGTTAAAACATTCCCTGTGTTGATGACGTAGCAGCATTTTTTCCCCCTCCCCCCCACCCACATAATTTTACTTAGTTCATATTTTTCAGTAACTAAAGGGTTGGCCTGGGTTTGTGTGTGACTGACTGTGTGTACAAGCGCCTGTTTCTAAGGATGCTTGCTACATTGTGTGCCTGCCTGTTATGTTGGTTATTTTGGCACAGTTTGTGTCCCCAAGGCCCCCGTCCCCTTGCTGACTTCAGATCAGATTGCTGCATCATCAGATGGGATGCCTTTTATTTTATTTTTCCTCATGTTCCAAGAAGTCGTGTTATATGTTGTATGCTGTTTTTTTTGTTTTTTTTTACTTTTTACTGCTTGTTTTTAAAAACTTCACAATAAAAATAAGTATTGAGATATTTGGTGGATTGTATGTTTTGTTGCACATAGTTTTAAATTGAAGTCAGAGGTATGACTAAAGTATTAGCTTCAGCAAGAACACTGCTATACTTATGTTCACTACAAACATAATTTGTGACAAAAACAATCATATTGTTCACCCTGTAACCAATCACATGCCGAGAGATTTGTTAAACGTTCATATATGCCAATCGGACTGCTCCCACGATGATCGAGAACCAATGGGAAAGCCATGGGTCGGAGATGGTAGGCAGGGCGTAGTGAACACTACGGCGGAAAATGGCGCCCAGCTCGAAAACCGAAAAGGACGGTAACAAACAAACGCAGAGAAAACACAAAGAACATGTCGTCAAGCTTCTAAACCGTGGAAAGGTATGCAACAAACTAGACAAGAGAATGGCACAAGCATGGCTTTTGCGAAGAATGTGAAGTCGCAGGTTCAATGTCTCGATAGTGCAAGACCCTGCGGATGCTAGCTAGTTAACGCGTTTCTAAGCACCAACTTGCTGTACGTTAGCTAGCAGGCTGACTCGTTAGCAAATCACCTTTGGCCAAAACCAAGCTACAATCCATGATAACTGAGTTAACAGGCTGGTTGCTGTATTGTGTGAGGGAATGTTGCTAGCTAGTTAACCGTCTATCCCAAGCCACTTGGCTAGCTAACGTTTGTTGAACCGAGCAGTAAGCCAGCTAGCGCACGTTAACTGTTTACTTCGCATTCACTAACGCAACAAGCCAATTGACTAGTTTTGCATTTGTAGTCGCCGCTGGCCATTTCAGATCACTATGCACGGCATGCCTCTGTTGCAATGTTTTTCAATTCTGGTCTTGGGGACTGCTGGCCTTTTGTTTCAGCTAACGTTAAAGGTGATGCTGATCAGCTAGTTAAATCAGGTGTTAATGTTGATTTAAAACAAAACCATGCAGTGTACACCCTAGAGACCTGGATGAAAGACCTGGTAGTAGAGTGGTCAAGACTGGTTTCCTGGACTCAGACCAAGCCTCGTCCGAGTGCTGTAGGTATCAAGCATCTCAGAGTAGGTGCTGATCTAGGATCTGAGGTACCTCCTGTCCAAGTAATCTTACTCGTAATCTGAAAGGCAAAACTGATCCTAAATCTGCTCAACTACTCTGAGATGGTTATACATACGACCCCCTGGACTAACAAGCTGTTTCAATGGAGGTTCTTTATTGGTTACTTTGACCACTTTTCACTAACCTTCCACGTCCTCTCTCCTATAGTTGTCTGGCCAGTATTCTCAGCGCTTGTTCAGGAAACTACCACCGCGTGTCTGTGTTCCCCTGAAGAACATAGTCAGCGAGGAGTTCCTCAGAGCAGGGTGAGTGTTTGTGAAAGAGTGAGTATGTCTTTCTACAATGTAGAAAATAGTGAACATGACAAAAACCCTTGAATGAGTAGGTGTGTCCTAACTTTTCACAGGTGCTGTGTATATACAGTTTTTATTTTTACTCTTTTCTACATTGAATAATAGTGAAGACATCAACACTATGACATAACATATGGAATCATGTAGTAACCAAAAATGTGAAAAACAAATATTTGAGATTATTCAAAGTAGCCAATGCTTTGCTTGGTGACAGCTTTGCACACTCTTGGCATTCTCTCAACCAGCTTCATGACGTAGTCGCCTGGAATGCTTTTCCAACAGTCTTGAAGGAGTTCCCACATATGTTTAGCACTTGTTGGATGCTTTTCCTTCGCTCTGCCATCCAACTCATCCCAAACCATCTCAATTGGGTTGAGGTTGGGTGATTGTGGAGGCCAGGTCATCTGATGCAGCACTCCATCATTTTCCTTCTTGGTCAAATAGCCCTTACACAGGCTGGAGGTGTGTTTTGGGTCATTGTCCTGTTGAAGAACAAATAATAGTCCCACTAAGTGCAAACCAGATGGGATAATGTATCTCTGCAGAATGCGGTGGTAGCCCTGCTAGTTAAGTGTGCCTTGAATTCTAAATAAATCACACCACCACCTCTATGTTTCACAGTGGGAACCACACATATGGAGAACATCCGTTCACCTCATCCGACACGGCGGTTGTAACCAAAAATCTCAAATTTAGACTCATCAGACCAAAGGACAGATTTCCACCAGTCTAATGTACATTACTCGTGTTTCTTGGCACAAGCAAGTCTCTTCTTCTTATTGGTGTCCTTTAGTAGTGTTTTCTTTGCAGCAATTCGACCATGAAGGCTTGATTCATGCAGTCTCCTCTGAACAGTTGATGTTGAGATGTGTCTGTTACTTGAACTCTGTGAAGCATTTATTTGGACTGCAATTTCTGAGGCTGGTAACTCTCTATTGAACTTATTCTCTGCATCAGAGGTAATTCTGGGTCTTCCATTCCTGTGGTGGTCCTCATGAGAGCCAGTTTCATCATAGAGCTTGATGGTTTTTGTGACTGCACTTGAAGAAATGTTCAAAGTTCTTATTTTTCTGGATTGACTGACCTTCATGTCTTAAAGTAATGAAGAACTGTTGTTTCTCTTTGCTTATTTGAGCTGTTCTTGCCATAATATGGACTTGTTATTTTACCAAATAGGGCTATCTTCTGTATACCTCCCATACCTTGTCACAACACAACTGATTGGCTCAAACGCATTAAGAAGGAAAGAAATTCCACAAAATAACTTTTAACAAGGTACATCTGTTAATTTTGGTTACTACATTATTCCATGTGTGTTATTTCATAGTTTTGATGTCTTCACTATTATTCTACAATGTAGAAAATAGTAAAAAATAAAGAAAAACCCTGGAATGAGTAGGTGTCCAAACTTTTGACTGTTACTGTGTGTGTATATGTATATACGCTACTGTTCAAAAGTTTGCGGTCACTTATGCATTTATGCCTATAAGGCCAGCATCCCGGAGTCGTCTCTTCACTGTTGACTTTGAGACTGGTGTTTTGCTGGTACTTTTAATGAAGCTGCCAGTTGAGGACTTGTGAGGCGTCTGTTTCTCAAACTAGACACTCTAATGTACTTGTCCTCTTGCTCAGTTGTGCACCGGGCCTCCCACTCCTCTTTCTATTCTGGTTAGAGCCAGTTTGCGCTGTTCTGTGAAGAGAGTAGTACACAGCATTGTACAAGATCTTCAGTTTCTTGGCAATTTCTCGCATCGAATAGCCTTAATTTCTCAGAATAAGAATAGACTGACGAGTTTCAGAAGAAAGTTCTTTGTTTCTAGCCATTTTGAGCCTGTAATCGAACCCACATTCTGATGCTCCAGATACTCAACTAGTCTAAAGAAGGCCAGTTTTATTGCTTCTTTAATCAGGACAACAGTTTTCAGCTGTGCTAACATAATTGCAAAAGGGTTTTCTAATGATCAATAAGCCTTTTAAAATTATAAACTTGGATTAGCTAACACAATGTGCCATTGGAACACAGGAGTGATGGTTGCTGATAATGGGTCTCTGTACGCCTATGTAGATATTCCATTAAAAAAATCTGCCGTTTCCAGCTACAACAGTCATTTACAACATTAACAATGTCTACACTGAATTTCTGATCAATATGATGTTATTTTAATGGACAAAACATTAGATTTTCTTTCAAAAAAGATGACCCCAAACTTTTGAATGGTAGTGTGTGTGTGTGTCATCAAAGTCAGAGCTAGTAAGGGGGGAAAACACACACTCCTCATCTCCACACACACACACCTCAGGTCCACACACACCAGGGATGCAAACTAGTCACCTTTCGGCGAAATTTGCCATTTTGAATCCAAAATAGGTGACCTATGTGATTCGTGTAGATCCGATGAGAAACATGAGGGGGGGGGGCTTTGGATCATTACTGGCTGTATGCAAGGCTCAGCCAATAGTTCACATAACAGAATGCAGCACGCGACTGAAGAGAGAAGAGACAACCAATTTGCTAGTTACAGCATCAGCGCGCGCTCTGGAAAGAGCGGAGAGTGGAATGGCAGTTTGCCAGTTAACTTACAGCAGCGCGTCCCTTGAACCATAACGAAGAGGTAACGTTAGGTGAGAAGCCTGGCCACAGAGACGGGGGTGAAGAGGTAACGTTAGGTGAGAGGCCTGGCCACAGAGACGGGGGTGAAGAGGTAACGTTAGGTGAGAAGCCTGGCCACAGATACGGGATGAAGTAACATTAGGTGAGAAGCCTGGCCACGGAGACGGGGGTGAAGAGGTAACGTTAGGTGAGAAGCCTGACCACAGAGACGGGGGTGAAGAGGTAACGTTAGGTGAGAAGCCTGGCCACAGAGACGGGGGTGAAGAGGTAACGTTAGGTGAGAGGCCTGACCACGGAGACGGGATGAAGTAACATTAGGTGAGAAGCCTGGCCACGGAGACGGGGGTGAAGAGGTAACGTTAGGTGAGAAGCCTGACCACAGAGACGGGGGTGAAGAGGTAACGTTAGGTGAGAAGCCTGGCCACAGAGACGGGGGTGAAGAGGTAACGTTAGGTGAGAGGCCTGACCACGGAGACGGGGGTGAAGAGGTAACGTTAGGTGAGAAGCCTGGCCACAGATACGGGATGAAGTAACATTAGGTGAGAAGCCTGGCCACGGAGACGGGGGTGAAGAGGTAACGTTAGGTGAGAAGCCTGACCACAGAGACGGGGGTGAAGAGGTAACGTTAGGTGAGAAGCCTGGCCACAGATACGGGATGAAGTAACATTAGGTGAGAAGCCTGGCCACGGAGACGGGGGTGAAGAGGTAACGTTAGGTGAGAAGCCTGACCACAGAGACGGGGGTGAAGAGGTAACGTTAGGTGAGAAGCCTGGCCACAGAGACGGGGGTGAAGAGGTAACGTTAGGTGAGAGGCCTGACCACGGAGACGGGGGTGAAGAGGTAACGTTAGGTGAGAAGCCTGGCCACAGATACGGGATGAAGTAACATTAGGTGAGAAGCCTGGCCACGGAGACGGGGGTGAAGAGGTAACGTTAGGTGAGAAGCCTGACCACAGAGACGGGGGTGAAGAGGTAACGTTAGGTGAGAAGCCTGGCCACAGATACGGGATGAAGTAACATTAGGTGAGAAGCCTGGCCACGGAGACGGGGGTGAAGAGGTAACGTTAGGTGAGAAGCCTGACCACAGAGACGGGGGTGAAGAGGTAACGTTAGGTGAGAAGCCTGGCCACAGAGACGGGGGTGAAGAGGTAACGTTAGGTGAGAAGCCTGGACCACAGGATGACGGGGATGAAGTAACATTAGGTGAGAAGCCTGGCCACGGAGACGGGGGTGAAGAGGTAACGTTAGGTGAGAAGCCTGACCACAGAGACGGGGGTGAAGAGGTAACGTTAGGTGAGAAGCCTGGCCACAGAGACGGGGGTGAAGAGGTAACGTTAGGTGAGAAGCCTGACCACGGAGACGGGGGTGAAGTAACGTTAGGTGAGAAGCCTGGCCACAGAGACGGGGGTGAAGTAACGTTAGGTGAGAAGCCTGGCCACAGAGACGGGGGTGAAGTAACGTTAGGTGAGAAGCCTGGCCACGGAGACGGGGGTGAAGAGGTAACGTTAGGTGAGAAGCCTGACCACAGAGACGGGGGTGAAGAGGTAACGTTAGGTGAGAAGCCTGGCCACAGAGACGGGGGTGAAGAGGTAACGTTAGGTGAGAGGCCTGACCACGGAGACGGGATGAAGTAACATTAGGTGAGAAGCCTGGCCACGGAGACGGGGGTGAAGAGGTAACGTTAGGTGAGAAGCCTGACCACAGAGACGGGGTTGAAGAGGTAACGTTAGGTGAGAAGCCTGGCCACAGAGACGGGGGTGAAGAGGTAACGTTAGGTGAGAGGCCTGACCACGGAGACGGGGGTGAAGAGGTAACGTTAGGTGAGAAGCCTGGCCACAGATACGGGATGAAGTAACATTAGGTGAGAAGCCTGGCCACGGAGACGGGGGTGAAGAGGTAACGTTAGGTGAGAAGCCTGACCACAGAGACGGGGGTGAAGAGGTAACGTTAGGTGAGAAGCCTGGCCACAGAGACGGGGGTGAAGAGGTAACGTTAGGTGAGAGGCCTGACCACGGAGACGGGATGAAGTAACATTAGGTGAGAAGCCTGGCCACGGAGACGGGGGTGAAGAGGTAACGTTAGGTGAGAAGCCTGACCACAGAGACGGGGGTGAAGAGGTAACGTTAGGTGAGAAGCCTGGCCACAGAGACGGGGGTGAAGAGGTAACGTTAGGTGAGAAGCCTGACCACGGAGACGGGGGTGAAGAGGTAACGTTAGGTGAGAAGCCTGGCCACAGATACGGGATGAAGTAACATTAGGTGAGAAGCCTGGCCACGGAGACGGGGGTGAAGAGGTAACGTTAGGTGAGAAGCCTGGCCACAGAGACTGGGGTGAAGAGGTAACGTTAGGTGAGAAGCCTGGCCACAGATACGGGATGAAGTAACATTAGGTGAGAAGCCTGGCCACGGAGACGGGGGTGAAGAGGTAACGTTAGGTGAGAAGCCTGACCACAGAGACGGGGGTGAAGAGGTAACGTTAGGTGAGAAGCCTGGCCACAGAGACAGGGGTGAAGAGGTAACGTTAGGTGAGAAGCCTGGCCACGGAGATGGGGGTGAAGTAACGTTAGGTGAGAAGACTGACCACAGAGACGGGGGTGAAGAGGTAACGTTAGGTGAGAAGCCTGGCCACGGAGATGGGGGTGAAGTAACGTTAGGTGAGAAGACTGACCACGGAGACGGGGGTGAAGAGGTAACGTTAGGTGAGAAGACTGACCACGGAGACGGGGGTGAAGATGTAACGTTATGTGAGAAGCCTGGCCACAGAGACAGGGGTGAAGAGGGAACGTTAGGTGAGAAGCCTGGCCACAGAGACGGGGGTGAAGAGGTAACATTAGGTGAGAAGCCTGACCACAGAGACGGGGGTGAAGTAACGTTAGGTGAGAAGCCTGGCCACAGAGACGGGGGTGAAGAGGTAACGTTAGGTGAGAAGCCTGGCCACAGAGACGGGGGTGAAGAGGTAACGTTAGGTGAGAAGCCTGGCCACGGAGACGGGGGTGAAGTAACGTTAGGTGAGAAGACTGACCACGGAGACGGGGGTGAGGAGGTAACGTTAGGTGAGAAGACTGACCACGGAGACGGGGGTGAAGAGGTAACGTTAGGTGAGAAGCCTGGCCCCAGAGACGGGGGTGAAGAGGTAACGTTAGGTGAGAAGCCTGGCCACAGAGACGGGGGTGAAGAGGTAACATTAGGTGAGAAGCCTGGCCACAGAGACGGGGGTGAAGAGGTAACGTTAGGTGAGAAGCCTGACCACAGAGACGGGGGTGAAGTAACGTTAAGTGAGAAGCCTGGCCACAGAGACGGGGGTGAAGAGGTAACGTTAGGTGAGAAGCCTGGCCACAGAGACGGGGGTGAAGAGGTAACGTTAGGTGAGAAGCCTGACCACGGAGACGGGAGTGAGAAGGTGATGAAGCGTACTTCATGAACTGTAACCAAAAAACAACTGGCATTTGGAAAGTTTGAGGTGAGGGAGAAAGTGTGGTGGAACAACTATTTTTAGAGTTAAGTATCTTGCCATCTGGATGGGATTCTCCATTAGCTAACCAGAGAAATGTTGAGCAACATTGAGCCAACTGAACTAGTCAATTAAATCCTCATCTCCACACACACCTTGTGTCCCCACTTTCACACCGCTCCCACTCTCACACCGCTCCCACTCTCACGCCCTCCCTCTCTCACACCCTCCCTCTCTCACACCCTCCCTCTCTCACACCGCTCCCTCTCTCACACCCCTACCTCTCTCTCACACACCTCCCTCTCTCTTGTTCCAGACACATCTTCCTGGGGTTCACTAAGTGTGGTCGTTACGTGCTGTCCTACACCAGTGACTGTGGAGAGGACGATGACTTCTCCTTCTACACCTATCACCTCTACTGGTGGGAGTTCAACCTACACAGCAGACTCAAACAGGTAGGTTGGACCGACTGGGAACCATCTCCAGTGCCGTCCGTATGGCCTAAAGAGATGTGGACCAGCAGAACAGACCTACTAGATACAGTACATGGACTCACCGTAGCCTAAACCAACCAGGAAGTGGTCTCCAGTGCCGTCCGTATGGCCTAAAGAGATGTGGACCAGCAGAACAGACCTACTAGATACAGTACATGGACTGACTGTATGTAGCCTAAACCAACCAGGAAGTGGTCTCCAGTGCTGTCCGTATAGCCTAAAGAGACGTGGACCAGCAGAACAGACCTACTACAGTACATGGACTGACTGTAGCCTAAACCAACCAGGAAGTGGTCTCCAGTGCCGTCCTTATAGCAGTAATGAGGTGGATGATGTGTTGCTGATTGGCCTGTCAACAGTTACACTAGCTACAATGGTGAGGAGATGGAGATGATTTCATCCCTCTCTTTCATCATTCTGTTGTCCCATTTTGCCTTTTTTTTTTTTTTTTTACTTATCATCTCTTCATCTCTCTTCTCTCTCTCCATCCCCCTCCTCTCTCCATCCTCCTCTCTACTCTCCATCCCCCTCTTCTCTCCTCGCCATTCTCCTCTCTCTCTCCTCTCCATCCCCCTCTCTCTCCATCTCCCTCAGGTGCACCATGTGCGTCTGTTTACAGGTGAGGACATCTACAGTGATCTCTACCTGACAGTGTGTGAGTGGCCCAACGACCACTCCAAGATCGTCATCTTTGGCTTCAAGTAAGACATCAAGCCAGCTTACATTTGGTCTTTGTAGAGATGTCTGTGATCAGATCAGTGACTGGACATTTCTTTATGTTCTCTCTTTCTCTCCCTCCCTCCTTTTTTCCCTCCCACACCCCTACACTCTACCCTCCCTTCCCCATACTCTCTCTCTTTCTCTCTGTCAGTACTCGTAGCTCCAGCTCAGTGTTGATGAATCTGATGATGAGTGATGAGAACAACAGAGATATCTACATCACCATCGCCTCCATGCCTCCTCCCAGACCCTGCTCTCAGTGCTGCCCTACAAACACCTCTACCATACGCACAGGTACACACACACACACACACACACACACACACACACACACACACACACACACACACACACACACACACACACACACACACACACACACACACTCAGACCCTGCTCACAGTGCTATCCTACAAACACCTCGACCATACGCACAGGTACACACACACACACACACACACACACACACACACACACACACACACACACACACACACACACACACACACACACACACACACACACACATACACACTCTCTCAGACCCTGCTCACAGTGCTGTCCCACACCTCTACCAAACCACAGGTACACACACACACACACTCTCAGACCCTGCTCACAGTGCTGTCCCACACCTCTACCATACCACAGGTACACACACACACTCTCAGACCCTGCTCACAGTGCTGTCCCACACCTCTACCAAACCATAGGTACACACACACACACTCTCAGACCCTGCTCACAGTGCTGACCCAACACCTCTACCATACCACAGGTACACACACGTTTCTCCTCTAGCTACCAAGCACACAGACAAACCTGATGGCGGAAACACTATTATACCGTTTTCTGTCCTCTTTAAAACATTTTCTCTCAAAACATTCGCAGTCTGGAACATGGTTATATGTTGAACAGTCTCTCTAGGTAGTGGAGAGTGTCTGGAACATGGCTATATGTTGAACAGTCTCTCTAGGTAGTGGAGAGTGTCTGGAACATGGTTATATGTTGAACAGTCTCTCTCTAGGTAGTGGAGAGTGTCTGGAACATGGTTATATGTTGAACAGTCTCTCTAGGTAGTGGAGAGTGTCTGGAACATGGCTATATGTTGAGCAGTCTCTCTCTAGGTAGTGGAGAGTGTCTGGAACATGGCTATATGTTGAACAGTCTCTCTCTAGGTAGTGGAGAGTGTGGAACATGGCTATATGTTGAACAGTCTCTCTCTTTCTCTCTCTAGATAGTGGAGAGTGTCTGGAACATGGCTATATGTTGAACAGTCTCTCTCTAGGTAGTGGAGAGTGTCTGGAACATGGCTATATGTTGAACAGTCTCTCTCTAGGTAGTGGAGAGTGTCTGGAACATGGCTATATGTTGAACAGTCTCTCTCTCTCTAGGTAGTGGAGAGTGTCTGGAACATGGCTATATGTTGAACAGTCTCTCTCTAGGTAGTGGAGAGTGTCTGGAACATGGCTATATGTTGAACAGTCTCTCTCTCTCTAGGTAGTGGAGAGTGTCTGGAACATGGCTATATGTTGAACAGTCTCTCTCTCTCTAGGTAGTGGAGAGTGTCTGGAACATGGCTATATGTTGAACAGTCTCTCTCTAGGTAGTGGAGAGTGTCTGGAACATGGCTATATGTTGAACAGTCTCTCTCTCTCTAGGTAGTGGAGAGTGTCTGGAACATGGCTATATGTTGAACAGTCTCTCTCTAGGTAGTGGAGAGTGTCTGGAACATGGTTATATGTTGAACAGTCTCTCTCTCTCTCTAGGTAGTGGAGAGTGTCTGGAACATGGTTATATGTTGAACAGTCTCTCTCTAGGTAGTGGAGAGTGTCTGGAACATGGCTATATGTTGAACAGTCTCTCTTTCTCTCTCTAGGTAGTGGAGAGTGTCTGGAACATGGTTATATGTTGAACAGTCTCTAGGTAGTGGAGAGTGTCTGGAACATGGTTATATGTTGAACAGTCTCTCTAGGTAGTGGAGAGTGTCTGGAACATGGCTATATGTTGAACAGTCTCTCTCTAGGTAGTGGAGAGTGTCTGGAACATGGCTATATGTTGAACAGTCTCTCTCTAGGTAGTGGAGAGTGTCTGGAACATGGCTATATGTTGAACAGTCTCTCTCTCTCTCTAGGTAGTGGAGAGTGTCTGGAACAGTCTCTCTCTAGGTAGTGGAGAGTATCTGGAACATGGTTATATGTTGAACAGTCTCTTTCTAGGTAGTGGAGAGTGTCTGGAACATGGTTATATGTTGAACAGTCTCTCTCTAGGTAGTGGAGAGTGTCTGGAACATGGTTATATGTTGAACAGTCTCTCTCTAGGTAGTGGAGAGTGTCTGGAACATGGTTATATGTTGAACAGTCTCTCTCTAGGTAGTGGAGAGTGCCTGGAACATGGTTATATGTTGAACAGTCTCTCTCTAGGTGGTGGAGAGTGTCTGGAACATGGTTATATGTTGAACAGTCTCTCTCTAGGTGATGGAGAGTGTCTGGAACATGGCTATATGTTGAACAGTCTCTCTCTCTCTAGGTAGTGGAGAGTGTCTGGAACATGGTTATATGTTGAACAGTCTCTCTCTAGGTAGTGGAGAGTGTCTGGAACATGGTTATATGTTGAACAGTCTCTCTCTAGGTAGAGAAGAGTGTCTGGAACATGGCTATATGTTGAACAGTCTCTCTCTAGGTAGTGGAGAGTGTCTGGAACATGGTTATATGTTGAACAGTCTCTCTCGTCTGGAACATGGTTATATGTTGAACAGTCTCTCTCTAGGTAGTGGAGAGTGTCTGGAACATGGTTATATGTTGAACAGTCTCTCTCTAGGTAGTGGAGAGTATCTGGAACATGGTTATATGTTGAACAGTCTCTCTCTAGGTAGTGGAGAGTGTCTGGAACATGGTTATATGTTGAACAGTCTCTCTCTCTAGGTAGTAGAGAGTGTCTGGAACATGGTTATATGTTGAACAGTCTCTCTCTCTCTAGGTAGTGGAGAGTGTCTGGAACATGGCTATATGTTGAACAGTCGGTACCAGGTGGTCTATCCCTTCCCTACCTTCCAGCCTGCCTTCCAGCTGAAGAAAGACCAGGTGATCTTCCTCAACACCTCCTATTCCCTGGTGGCCTGCTCTGTGTCCCTCTGTCCAGGTAGGAGACATCACAAACACACACTTCATCTTTCTGGTTCAGTTTAATTTCTCTCTACCCCTTCTCTCTTTCTTTCTCGTTCATTTACCCTCTCTTTCTTGTTTCTCCTTTGATGATATGACTATCTCCCGTCTCCTGTGGGATGTTACTAAGTCCCGTCTCCTGTGGGATGTTACTAAGTCCCGTCTCCTGTGGGATGTTACTAAGTCCCGTCCCCTGTGGGATGTTACTAAGTCCCGTCTCCTGTGGGATGTTACTAAGTCCCGTCCCCTGTGGGATGTTACTAAGTCCCGTCCCCTGTGGGATGTTACTAAGTCCCGTCCCCTGTGGGATGTTACTAAGTCCCGTCCCCTGTGGGATGTTACTAAGTCCCGTCCCCTGTGGGATGTTACTAAGTCCCGTCCCCTGTGGGATGTTACTAAGTCCCGTCCCCTGTGGGATGTTACTAAGTCCCGTCCCCTGTGGGATGTTACTAAGTCCCGTCCCCTGTGGGATGTTACTAAGTCCCGTCCCCTGTGGGATGTTACTAAGTCCCGTCCCCTGTGGGATGTTACTAAGTCCCGTCCCCTGTGGGATGTTACTAAGTCCCGTCCCCTGTGGGATGTTACTAAGTCCCGTCCCCTGTGGGATGTTACTAAGTCCCGTCCCCTGTGGGATGTTACTAAGTCCCGTCCCCTGTGGGATGTTACTAAGTCTCGTCTCCTGTGTTGTCAGCAGGTGAGCAGGGTCATTCCTCTCAGATCCTGTTCAGAAAGAGAGCCACAGCACCCACCTCAGAACATCAATCCACTCCATCGTCCTCTTCATCCTCTTCCTCTCACGGGTCTCCCGACAGCCGCCCGCTAACCGCCAAACCAAGCCCCGCCCCTCTTTCCCCTAGCCAATCACAAGCTGCCGCCCGGGCGCGAGAGTTCGCCGCCGACCTCTTCAGACGTGCCCAGGGAGGAGGGAGGGAAAACGAGGGAGGAGAGAGGAGAGGGAAAACGGAGGGAAGCGAAGTAGGAGAGGAGGTCGTCGTGACTGAGAGAGAAGGGGTGAGCGTGGAGAGGGATAGAGAACAGAGGGAAGACACACAAACGGATCAACTGACCAGCGCACCACAGACTTCCACTTCAGCTGGGAACCAAAGTTTGTTGCGACCTTTGCAGGAGGACTCTATTCAGTGTAGTGCGGTGATGTCTCCTGCCTCCTCCTCCTCCTCGTCCCCCCCCACTCCTCATTCTTCTCAGGAAGCAGGCTGCAGCGAGCCGGGATATGTCAATTACACCCGCTTGCAGTACCGCATGCCACAGCCGGGGGCGCCAGAGCAGGATGCAGGAGGTGAGACACAGACACACTGTAGAATAAATGTTTTCACATGTAACACACAATGTGCTTGGTCATGTAAATAGGAAGCTGAAACTCCTCCCTCTTTTTCTGTCTCGCCCTCTATTTCTGCTCACCCCTATCCCTCTCTCTATCCCTCCCTCCCTCTCTCTCTTCCCTCACCCCTCACTCTCTCTCCCTCTATCCCTCTCTCCCTCATCCCTCCCTCTATCCCTCTCTATCTCTCTTCCCTCACTCTATCCCTCCCTCTCTCGCTCCCCTCCCACTCTTTCTTCCCTCCATCTCTCTCTCTTCACCTCTATCCCTCCCTCCCTCTCTCTCTTCCCTCACCCCTCACTCTCTATCCCTCTCTCCCTCATCCCTCCCTCTATCCCTCTCTATCTCTCTTCCCTCACTCTATCCCTCCCTCTCTCGCTCCCCTCCCACTCTTTCTTCCCTCCATCTCTCTCTCTTCACCTCTATCCCTCCCTCCCTCTCTCTCTTCCCTCACCCCTCACTCTCTCTCCCTCTATCCCTCTCTCCCTCATCCCTCCCTCTATCCCTCTCTATCTCTCTTCCCTCACTCTATCCCTCCCTCTCTCTCTCGCTCCCCTCCCACTCTTTCTTCCCTCCATCTCTCTCTCTCTTCACCTCTATCCCTCCCTCTCTCGCTCCCCTCCCACTCTTTCTTCCCTCCATCTCTCTCTCTCTTCACCTCTATCCCTCCCTCCCTCTCTCTAGGTTATGAGGATGATAAGGTCCAGCTGCCCTTCACTGTGACTGACCTGAAGGGACGCAACCTACAGCTGGTCACTGGGCCCCACAACGGACAGGTGTGTGTGTGTGTGTGTGTGTGTGTGTGTGTGTGTGTGTGTGTGTGTGTGTGTGTGTGTGTGTGTGTGTGTGTGTGTGTGTGTGTGTGTGTGTGTGTGTGTGTGTGTGTGTGTGTGAGAATAAAATCCAGCCGTAGCAATGGAGATGACTAGATCAGCAGAAGGAGGGAAATAAGAGAGATTTGTCTGAGCCACAGGACCTGTGTGTTAGTGTTTAGGCCTGCAGTAAACCAGAACATGGACAAGTGTGTATCCTACAGAGTGTGTGTGTGTTAGTGTTTAGACCTGCAGTAAACCAGAACATGCTGAAGTGTGTGTGTTAGTGTTTAGACCTGCAGTAAACCAGAACATGCTAGTGGCTGTTCCACTGGATGTCATAAGGTGAATGCACCAATTTGTAAGTCGCTCTGGATAAGAGCGTCTGCTAAATGACTTAAATGTAAATGTAAATGCTGAAGTGTGTGTGTCCTACAGAGTGTGTGTGTGTGTGTGTGTGTGTGTGTGTTAGTGTTTAGACCTGCAGTAAACCAGAACATGCTGAAGTGTGTGTGTCCTACAGAGTGTGTGTGTGTGTGTGTGTGTTAGTGTTTAGACCTGCAGTAAACCAGAACATGCTAATGTGTGTGTGTCCTACAGAGTGTGTGTGTGTGTGTCCTACAGAGTGTGTGTGTGTGTTAGTGTTTAGACCTGCAGTAAACCAGAACATGCTGAAGTTTGTGTGTCCTACAGAGTGTGTGTGTGTGTGTGTTAGTGTTTAGACCTGCAGTAAACCAGAACATGCTAATGTGTGTGTGTCCTACAGAGTGTGTGTGTGTGTTAGTGTTTAGACCTGCAGTAAACCAGAACATGCTAATGTGTGTGTGTCCTACAGAGTGTGTGTGTGGAGCAGTTGACTCTGGACTTTGAGTACCTGATCAACGAGGTGATCCGGAGCGACGCCCGCTGGGCTCCTCAGTTCTGTTCCTTCAACGACTACGACGTTGTTATACTGGAGGTACTATACACTGTAGACCTGTATACACTATACACTGTAGACCTATATACACTATAGACCTATATACACTATACACTGTAGACCTATATACACTGTAGACCTATATACACTATACACTGTAGACCTATATACACTGTAGACCTATATACACTATACACTGTAGACCTCTATACACTGTAGACCTATATACACTATACACTGTAGACCTATATACACTATACACTGTAGACCTATATACACTGTAGACCTATATACACTATACACTGTAGACCTCTATACACTGTAGACCTATATACACTATACACTGTAGACCTATATACACTATACACTGTAGACCTATATACACTATACACTGTAGACCTATATACACTGTAGACCTGTATACACTGTAGACCTATATACACTGTAGACCTATATACACTATACACTGTAGACCTATATACACTATACACTGTAGACCTATATACACTGTAGACCTGTATACACTGTAGACCTATATACACTGTAGACCTATATACACTGTAGACCTATACACACTATACACTGTAGACCTATATACACTGTAGACCTATATACACTGTAGACCTATATACACTGTAGACCTATACACACTATACACTGTAGACCTATATACACTGTAGACCTATATACACTATACACTGTAGACCTATATACACTGTAGACCTATATACACTATAGACCTATATACACTATACACTGTAGACCTATATACACTGTAGACCTATATACACTGTAGACCTATATACACTGTAGACCTATACACACTATACACTGTAGACCTCTATACACTGTAGACCTATATACACTATACACTGTAGACCTATATACACTATACACTGTAGACCTATATACACTGTAGACCTATATACACTGTAGACCTGTATACACTGTAGACCTATATACACTGTAGACCTATATACACTGTAGACCTATACACACTATACACTGTAGACCTATATACACTGTAGACCTATATACACTGTAGACCTATATACACTGTAGACCTATACACACTATACACTGTAGACCTCTATACACTGTAGACCTATATACACTATACACTGTAGACCTATATACACTATACACTGTAGACCTCTATACACTATACACTGTAGACCTATATACACTATAGACCTATATACACTATACACTGTAGACCTATATACACTATACACTGTAGACCTATATACACTATACACTGTAGACCTATATACACTGTAGACCTATATACACTATACACTGTAGACCTATATACACTATACACTGTAGACCTATATACACTGTAGACCTATATACACTATACACTGTAGACCTATATACACTATACACTGTAGACCTATATACACTGTAGACCTGTATACACTGTAGACCTATATACACTATACACTGTAGACCTATATACACTGTAGACCTATATACACTATAGACCTATATACACTATACACTGTAGACCTATATACACTATACACTGTAGACCTATATACACTATACACTGTAGACCTATATACACTGTAGACCTATATACACTATACACTGTAGACCTATATACACTATAGACCTATATACACTATACACTGTAGACCTATATACACTGTAGACCTATATACACTATAGACCTATATACACTATACACTGTAGACCTATATACACTATACACTGTAGACCTATATACACTGTAGACCTATATACACTATACACTGTAGACCTATATACACTATACACTGTAGACCTATATACACTATACACTGTAGACCTATATACACTATACACTGTAGACCTATATACACTGTAGACCTATATACACTGTAGACCTATATACACTGTAGACCTATATACACTATACACTGTAGACCTATATACACTGTAGACCTATATACACTATACACTGTAGACCTATATACACTGTAGACCTATATACACTGTAGACCTATACACACTGTAGGCTGTAGACCTATATACACTATAGACCTATATACACTGTAGACCTATATACACTATACACTGTAGACCTATACACACTGTAGACCTATATACACTATACACTGTAGACCTATATACACTGTAGACCTATATACACTGTAGACCTCTATACACTGTAGACCTATACACACTGTAGGCTGTAGACCTATATACACTATAGACCTATATACACTGTAGACCTATATACACTATACACTGTAGACCTATATACACTGTAGACCTATATACACTATACACTGTAGACCTATATACACTATACACTGTAGACCTATATACACTGTAGACCTATATACACTATACACTGTAGACCTATATACACTATACACTGTAGACCTATATACACTATACACTGTAGACCTATATACACTGTAGACCTATATACACTGTAGACCTATATACACTGTAGACCTATACACTATACACTGTAGACCTATACACACTATACACTGTAGACCTATATACACTGTAGACCTATACACACACTATACACTGTGGACCTATATACACTGTAGACCTATATACACTTTAGACCTATATACACTGTAGACCTATACACACACTATACACTGTAGACCTATATACACTGTAGACCTATATACACTGTAGACCTATATACACTATACACTGTAGACCTGTATACACTGTAGACCTATATACACTGTAGACCTATATACACTATACACTGTAGACCTATATACACTATACACTGTATACCTATATACACTGTAGACCTATACACTGTAGACCTATATACACTATACACTGTAGACCTATATACACTGTAGACCTATACACTGTAGACCTATATACACTGTAGACCTATACACTGTAGACCTATATACACTATACACTGTAGACCTATATGCAAGTCGGTTAGGACATCTACTTCGTGCATGACACAAGTCCTTTTTCCAACAATTGTTTACAGACAGATTATTTCACTTATAATTCACTGTATCACAATTCCAGTGGGTCAGAAGTTTACATACACTAAGTTGACTGTGCCTTTAAACAGCTTGGAAAATTTCAGAAAATGATATCATGGCTTTAGAAGCTTCTGATAGGCTAATTGACATAATTTGAGTCAATTGGAGGTGTACCTGTGGATGTATTTCAAGGCCTACCTTCAAACTCAGTGCCTCTTTGCTTGACATCATGGGAAAATCTAAAGAAATCAGCCAAGAACTCAAACTAATTGTAGACCTCCACATGTCTGGTTCATCCTTGGGAGCAATTTCCAAATGCCTGAAGGTACCACGCTCATCTGTACAAACAATAGTATGCAAGTATAAACACCATGGGACCACGCAGCCGTCATACTGCTCAGGAAGGAGACGTGTTCTGTCTCCTAGAGATTAACGTACTTTGGTGCGAAAAGTGCAAATCAATCCCAGAACAACAGCAACGGACCTTGTGAAGATGCTGGATGAAGCAGGTACAAAAGTATCTATATCCACAGTAAAGCGAGTCCTATATCGACATACCCTGAAAGACCGCTCAGCAAGGAAGAAGCCACTGCTCCAAAACCGCCATAAAAAAAGCCAGACTATGGTTTGCAACTGCACATGGGGACAAAGATCGTACTTTTTGGAGAAATGTCCTCTGGTCTGATGAAACAAAAATATAACTGTTTGGCCATAATGACCATCGTTATGTTTGGAGGTAAAAGGGGGATGCTTGCAAGACGAAGAACACCATCCCAACCGTGAAGGACGGGGGTGGCAATATCATGTTGTGGGGGTGGTTTGCTGCAGGAGGGACTGGTGCACTTCACAAAATAGATGGCATCATGAGGATGGAAAATTATGTGGATGTATTGAAGCAACATCTCAAGACATCAGTCAGGAAGTGGGTCGTCCAAATGGACAATGACCCCAAGCATACTTCCAAAGTTGTGGAAAAATGGCTTAAGGACAACAAAGTCAAGGTATTGGAGTGGCCATCACAAAGACCTGACCTCAATCCTATGGAACATTTGTGGGAAAACTGAAAAAGCGTGCGCGAGCAAGGAGGCCTACAAACCTGACTCAGTTACACCAGCTCTGTCAGGAGGAATGGGCCAAAATTCACCCAACTTATTGTGGGACGCTTGTGGAAGGCTACCCGAAACGTTTGACCCAAGTTAAACAATTTAAAGGCAATGCTACCAAATACTAATTGAGTGTATGTAAACTTCTGACCCGCTAGGAATGTGATGAATGAAATAAAAGCTGAAATTAATTATTCTCTCTACTATTATTCTGACATTTCACATTCTTAAAATAAAGTGGTGATCCTAACTGACCTAAGACAGGGAATTTTTACTAGGATTAAATGTCAGGAATTGTGAAAAACTGAGTTTAAATGCATTTGGATAAGGTGTATGTAAACTTCCGACTTCAACTGTGTGTGTATGTATGTGTGTATATATATATATATACAGTGATCCCTCGCCACTTCGCGGTTCACTTATCGCGGATTCGCTATTTCGCGGATTTTCATAATGCATTTTTTTTTTTTTTTTGGTGCATTGTGCTCTGCATTCTGATTCGCTAAAAACTCACTCCCGCTTCTTGTATCAAAACATGCTACGAATTGTGCTATCATTTTGTCGTCTCGTGCAGTTATGTGTACGTACATAAAACAGCTTGGCAAATTTACATTAAGTTGGCCAGGAAGGAAGGAAGGACTAACGCTTGGTCGCTTAGCAACCATGGTGCGAATGGCCACTGAACTTAAGCGAGTAGCTGAGGAATGGGACCCTTTGATGAGCCGTTCATTACAGTTCTCCAACGTAATCGATGGTGGCATGTCGGTGTACAAGGATCTTTTTGCAAAGAAGAAAAAAGAGCGACAACAGCTGCCTATCACTATGTTCTTCTCCCGAACAAACACACCTGCACCGCGGGCTTCAGAAGAAGAGAACACTGCAGAGCGCAGTCAGGATGCAGCGGCCCAGTCTGAAGAGCAGTGAAACGGCCTACACGTGAGTCACTGTATTTGTATACATGTAATAGTTGCTAATTGTAAAAAAAAAAAAAGTTTTCTATTTCGCGGATTTCACTTATCGCGGGTCATTTTCGGAACGTAACCCCCGCGATAAACGAGGGATTACTGTATATGTGTGTGTGTATATAGGAGGGCTGTATATATATATATATATATATACACACACACGCACTATAGACATATACACATGACCCGTACGCATGTGTTCACATACACAGGAGCATCTACGGACACTTACACTCTACAAGCGTGCACACTTACACACTGTGTGTATGAATACACTCTACAAGCGTGCACACTTACACACTGTGTGTATGAATACATACTCTACAAGCGTGCACACTTACACACTGTGTGTATGAATACACACTACACGCACTCACACCGGGTCAGACAGTAATGGTGTGTATTGTGTGTGTGTGTTTTGTATTGTGTGTGTGTGTGTGTGTGTATCAGGTGTGTCCAGAGACTAACACAGTGGTGATCAACATTGGGCTGCTGCTGCTGGCATTCTCCAACCCTGAAGAGGAACACTGCAGGTAACTACACTACACTACACACACACACACACACATCTATTTTTTAGTAAAGGCATAGCCACGCTTCATCCCAGCTTGAACAAAAAATAAAATTGTGGCTCGTCACCTGGTGAGGTGTTCTGGGGTCTGGACGGCTGTTTTCCTGGCTCGTCACCTGGTGAGGTGTTCTGGGGTCTGGAGGGCTGTTTTCCTGGCTCGTCACCTGGTGAGGTGTTCTGGGGTCTGGAGGGCTGTTTTCCTGGCTAGTCACCTGGTGAGGTGTTCTGGAGGGCTGTTTTAATTGCCTCTATCTGTCACTCACACTAACCGATAGTTGTCTTCCAGGCCCAACACCTACCACTCCAGTCTGCAGGTGAGCTGGGACCTCAACACAGGAGTGTGTCACACCGTCGGGGTTGGTGACCTCACTGAGGTCAAGGGTCAGACCAGGTGAGATGATCTCTCTCTCTCTCTCTTCATAGCTATCGTTCTCCCTCTCTCTCATATCTATCGCTCTCCCTCTCTGTCTCTCATATCTATCGCTCTCCCTCTCATATCTATCGCTCTCCCTCTCTGTCTCTCATATCTATCGCTCTCCCTCTCTGTCTCTCATATCTATCGCTCTCCCTCTCTGTCTCTCATATCTATCGCTCTCCCTCTCTGTCTCTCATATCTATCGCTCTCTCTCTCTGTCTCTCATATCTATCGCTCTCCCTCTCTGTCTCATATCTATCGCTCTCCCTCTCTGTCTCTCATATCTATCGCTCTCCCTCTCTGTCTCTCATATCTATCGCTCTCCCTCTCTGTCTCTCATATCTATCGCTCTCCCTCTCTGTCTCTCATATCTATCGCTCTCCCTCTCTGTCTCTCATATCTATCGCTCTCCCTCTCTGTCTCTCATATCTATCGCTCTCCCTCTCTGTCTCTCATATCTATCGCTCTCTCTCTCTGTCTCTCATATCTATCGCTCTCCCTCTCTCTCTCATATCTATCGCTCTGTCTCTCATATCTATCGCTCTCCCTCTCTGTCTCTCATATCTATCGCTCTCTCTCTCTGTCTCTCATATCTATCGCTCTCCCTCTCTGTCTCTCATATCTATCGCTCTCCCTCTCTGTCTCTCATATCTATCGCTCTCCCTCTCTGTCTCTCATATCTATCGCTCTCCCTCTCTGTCTCTCATATCTATCGCTCTCCCTCTCTGTCTCTCATATCTATCGCTCTCCCTCTCTGTCTCTCATATCTATCGCTCTCTCTCTCTGTCTCTCATATCTATCGCTCTCCCTCTCTGTCTCTCATATCTATCGCTCTCCCTCTCTGTCTCTCATATCTATCGCTCTCCCTCTCTGTCTCACATATCTATCGCTCTCCCTCTCATATCTATCGCTCTCCCTCTCTGTCTCTCATATCTATCGCTCTCCCTCTCTGTCTCTCATATCTATCGCTCTCCCTCTCTGTCTCTCATATCTATCGCTCTCCCTCTCATATCTATCGCTCTCCCTCTCTGTCTCTCATATCTATCGCTCTCCCTCTCTGTCTCTCATATCTATCGCTCTCCCTCTCTGTCTCTCATATCTATCGCTCTCCCTCTCTGTCTCTCATATCTATCGCTCTCCCTCTCTGTCTCTCATATCTATCGCTCTCCCTCTCTGTCTCTCATATCTATCGCTCTCCCTCTCTGTCTCTCATATCTATCGCTCTCCCTCTCTGTCTCTCATATCTATCTCTCCCTCTCTGTCTCTCATATCTATCGCTCTCCCTCTCTGTCTCTCATATCTATCGCTCTCCCTCTCTGTCTCTCATATCTATCGCTCTCCCTCTCTGTCTCTCATATCTATCGCTCTCCCTCTCTGTCTCTCATATCTATCGCTCTCCCTCTCTCTCTGTCTCCCTCTCTGTCTCTCTCTCCCTCTCTCTCTCTCTTCATGTCTCCCGTCCTGTAGTGGCAGTGTATGGAGTTCCTACAGGAAGTCTTGTGTTAACACAGTAATGAAGTGGCTGGTTCCAGAGAGCAGCTCTCGTTACATCAACCGCATGACCAACGAGGCCCTGCACAAAGGTACACATGCACACATTATATATACACACTGAGTGGACAAAACATGAACACCTAATGTTCAGTTGCATCCCCTTTTGCCCTGAGAACAGCTTCAATTCGTGGGGGCATGGACTCTACAAGGTGTTGAAAGTGTTCCACAGGGATGCTGGCCCATGTTGACTCCAATGCTTCCCACAGTTGTCAAATCGGCAGGATGTCCTTTGGGTGGTGGACCATTCTTGATACACACGGGAAACTGTTAAGCGTGAAACCCAGCAGCGTTGCAATTCTTGACACAAACCGGTGCGCCCGGCACCTACTACCATACCTACTACCATACCCCATACCTACTACCAACTACCATACCCCAATACCCACTACCATACCCCAATACCCACTAACATACCCCAATATCCACTAACATACCCCAATATCCACTAACATGCCCCATACCTACTACCATAACCCATACCCACTACCATAACCCATACCTACTACCATACCCCATACCTACTTCCATACCCCATACCTACTGCCATACCTACTGCTATACCCCATACCCACTACCATACCTACTACCATACCCCATACCTACTTCCATACCCCATACCTACTGCCATACCTACTGCTATACCCCATACCCACTACCATACCCCATACCTACTTCCATACCCCATACCTACTGCCATACCTACTGCTATACCCCATACCCACTACCATACCTACTGCCATACCCCATACCTACTACCATACCCCATACCTACTGCCATACCTACTACCATACCCTTACCATACCCCATACCTACTGCCATACCCACTACCATACCCCATACCTACTGCCATACCTACTACCATACCCCATACCTACTACCATAACCCATACCCACTACCATACCTACTGCCATACCACATACCCACTACCATACCCCCTACATACCCCATACCCACTACCATACCTACTGCCATACCCCATACCTACTGCCATACCTACCATACCCCATACCCACTACCATACCCTTACCATACCTACTACCATACCCCATACCCACTACCATACCCCCTACATACCCCATACCTACTGCCATACCCCATACCTACTGCCATACCCTATACCACTACCATACCCTACTGCCATACCCTATACCACTACCATACCCCATACCCACTAACATACCCTACTACCATACCCCATAACCGTTACCATACCCACTACCATACCCCATAACCGTTACCATACCTACTACCCTACCCCAATACCCACTACCATACCCCAATACCCACTACCATACCCCAATATCCACTAACATACCCCCATAACCGTTACCATAACCCATACCACTACTATACCCCTTACCATACCTACTACCATACCCCAATACCCACTACCATACCCCAATACCCACTACCATACCCCAATATCCACTACCATACCCCCATAACCGTTACCATAACCCATACCACTACTATACCCCTTACCATACCTACTACCATACCCCATACCCACTACCATACCCCATACCCTTACCATAACCCATACCACTACTATACCCCTTACCATACCTACTACCATACCCCATACCCACTACCATACCCCATACCTACTGCCATGCCCCATACCTACTACCATACCCCAATACCCACTACCATACCCACTAACATACCCCATATCTACTACCATACCCCTTACCTACTGCCATACCCCTTACCATACCCGTTACCATACCCACTGCCATACCTACTGCCATACCCCTTACCGTACCCGTTACCATACCCACTGCCATACCTACTGCCATACCCCTTACCATACCCGTTACCATACCCCATACCTACTACCATACCCGCTACCATACCCCATACCCCCTACCATACCCCATAACCGTTACCCACTACCATACCCCATAACCCATACCCGTTACCATACCTACTACCCTACCCCAATACCCACTACCATACCCCAATACCCACTACCATACCCCAATACCCACTACCATACCCCAATATCCACTAACATACCCCAATATCCACTAACATACCCCCATACCCACTACCATGCCCCATACCTACTACCATACCCCATACCACTACTATACCCCATACCTACTGCCATATCCCATACCATACCCCATACCTACTACCATACCCCATACCACTACTATACCCCATACCTACTGCCATATCCCATACCATACCCCATACCTACTGCTATACACCATACCTACTACCATACCCCATACCTACTACCATACCCACTACCATACCCACTACCATACCCACTACCATACCTACTACCATACCCCATACCTACTACCATACCTACTACCATAACCCCATACCCACTACCATACCTACTACCATACCACATACCCACTACCATACCTACTACCATACCCCATACCTACTACCATACCCACTACCATACCTACTACCATACCCCATACCCACTACCATACCTACTACCATACCCCATACCTACTACCATACCCCATACCTACTGCCATACCCCATACCACTACCATACCCGTTACCATACCCCATACCCACTACCATACCCCATACCATACCCCATAACCGTTACCATACCCCATACCCATTACCATACCCCATACCTACTACCATACCTACTACCACACCCCATACCTACTACCATACCTACTACCATACCCCACTACCATACCCCATAACCGTTACCATACCCCATAACCCATACCCATTACCATACCCCATACCCACTGCCATACCCCATACCTACTACCATACCCCAATACCCACTACCATACCCCATACCCACTACCATACCCCATACCCCTTACCATACCCGTTACATACCCACTACCATACCCCATACCTACTGCCATACCCGTTACCATACCCACTACCATACCCCATACCTACTGCCATACCCGTTACCATACCCCATACCTACTACCCTACCCACTACCATACCCCATACCCCTACCATACCCCATAACCGTTACCCACTACCATACCCCATAACCCATACCCCGTTCAAAGGCATTTAAATCTTTAGTCTCACCCTCTGAATAGCACACATACACACTCCATGGCTCAAAGCTTAAAAATCCTTCTTTAACCTGTCTCCTCCCCTTCACCTACACTGATTAATGTGGATTTAACAAGTGACATCGATAAGGGATCATATCTTTCACCTGGTCAGTCTGTCATGGAATGAAGGTGTCCTTAATGTTTAGTCCACTCTAACACGGGTCAGCAGCATACCACCCTGCATCCCACTGCTGGCTTCTGGATGGGAGACCACATGCTGCTGGAGGACCAATAAGATCCTCTCTTTCCTCTGGTCTAAAAAACTATATCCAAATGCCCCGCCCTGTGTAGGGTGCCGTCTTTCTGATGGGACGTTAAACTGTGGTCACTAAAGATCCCATGGGACTTATCGTACGAGTAGGGGTGCCCTGGTTTCCTGGCTGAATTCCCAATCTGGCCCTCATACCATCATGGTCACCTAATCATCCCCAGCTTCCAATTGGCTAATTCATCCCCCCTCCTATTCCCTGTAACTATTCTCCGGGTTGTTGTGGTAAATGAGAATTTTTTCTCAGTCAACTGACCTGGTAAAATAAGGGTTAAATGAAACAGAGACACTCTATGTAAATGAATTCTTCAAATCTCATTTATTTTTCTGTTTGTCCCCCTCTCTTCTGTCTAGGTTCCTCTCTACAGGTGTTAGCTGACAGCGACCGGAGCACCTGGATCATTCTATGAGGGACAACAGAGGGGTGTCCTGACACCAGAGGCTCAGACTCACACACACACCGACACACACCCATCCACACACCCACACACACCCATCCACACACCGACACACACCCATCCACACACCCACACACACCCATCCACACACCGACACACACCCATCCACACACCCATCCACACACCGACACACACCCATCCACACACCCACACACACCCATCCACACACACCCATCCACACACCGACACACACCCATCCACACACCGACACACACCCATCCACACACCGACACACACCCATCCACACACCGACACACACCCATCCACACACCGACACACACCCATCCACGCACCCACACACACCCATCCACACACCGACACACACCCATCCACACACCGACACACACCCATCCACACACCGATACACACCCATCCACCCCCCGACACACACCCATCCACACACCGACACACACCCATCCACACACCGACACACACCTATCCACACACCGACACACACCCATCCACACACCGACACACACCCATCCACACACAGTAAGCCTGTTCAGCTGCTACAGTAACAGTCATAGGTTTCCTCCCAAATGGCACCCTATTCCACATGTGGTGCACTACATTAGACTGTTTCCCTTCATGACTCTGGTGAGAAGTAGTGCTCTATATAGGAACTTCAGACTCCATTCTGGACCTGGAAACCAGTTCCACTGTTCCCCTCTAATCAGGGCCTGATTTACACCTGGAAACCAGTTCCACTGTTCCCCTCTAATCAGGGCCTGATTTACACCTGGAAACCAGTTCCACTGTTCCCCTCTAATCAGGGCCTGATTTAGACCTGGAAACCAGTTCCACTGTTCCCCTCTAATCAGGGCCTGATTTAGACCTGGAAACCAGTTCCACTGTTCCCCTCTAATCAGGGCCTGATTTAGACCTGGAAACCAGTTCCACTGTTCCCCTCTAATCAGGGCCTGATTTACACCTGGAAACCAGTTCCACTGTTCCCCTCTAATCAGGGCCTGATTTACACCTGGGACACCAGGTGTGTGTGTGTGCAATTTAAAGATCAGGTAGAACAGAAAGCGAGCAGGCTCCAGATCTCGTAGGGTCAGAGTTGGATACCCCTGATTTAGACCTGGGACACCAGGAGTGTGTGAGGTAGAACAGAAAGCTCCGGACCTCGTAGGGCCTACGAGGTCAGAGTTGGATACCCCTGATTTAGACCTGGGACACCAGGTGTGTGTGAGGTAGAACAGAAAGCTCCGGACCTCGTAGGCCCTACGAGGTCAGAGTTGGATACCCCTGATTTAGGGAATAGGATGCCATATTGTCATGACTCAATGACGACATGTCGCCAATTTGAATCTGTGCACCTGCCTCTGTGTGTGATGTTGGAGGATGGAAGAAACGAGGCATTCTGTGTGTTTTCCACCTGTTCTGTTTTGGTTTGACTATATAATGTGACATAATTTGCACCCATGGATCCAGAGCTGGACTGAACAAAGATGATTTTACTGCGGGTTTTTAGTTTGTTTGGTGTAATTTTCCGTTTTATGACTGTGTGTGTGAGAGAGAGATGTATGTAGAGAGAAGTTGTGTGGTCCTCATGCCTCCGAGATTCTGCTGCTGTTCTCGGGAACCTAAAGGCCACTCCTCTAAACCAGCTCTGTCCAGTTTCATCTGGTTTTATCCAGGTCTGAATCTCCATGTCTGTCTGATTGCGACAGGGCCTACACATGAACTGGAACCAATCCTGTTATTTGTCGCTCTGGAGTGACTGACGTTCCCCCTAAGTACAGATCTAGGATCAGCTTCCCCTCCCCCAATCCTAACCTTAACCATTAGTGGGGGGGGAATGTAAAACTGACCGCAGATCACTGTCTAAGGGAAACTTCACCCTTATACACCCTTATTTTACCGTTGACAGATTTCTTCTTGGTTGCGTCCAAAATGGCTCCCTATGTAGTGCACTATGTTTTGTCCAGAGCCTCAAACTCTCATAGGGCTTTGGTCAAAAGTAGTGCACTACATAGGGTGTCAGTTCAGATTGTCCCCTTAATAAATGTATTTGTATGTGATGGAGTTAACCTGGGAATTTTGGGAAAGTTTTCTAGAAATCCTGGTTGAAGGATTCCAGATTAGTCCTTCATCCCAGGAATCTTTTTAGGAAAGTTACAACCCTAGATGGAGCAGAGGCTTATGGGATATGGAGTTAATAAGCAACTTGTTATTATCTGGCTGTATTTTAACAGACTGGACGGAGAGAGCATGGTTCACTTGACTATTTTTTGATACAAATAAATGATTCACCTTGTGTGTGGCTCTGTTTCCTGTGTGTGAAGGAAAAACACTTTGTTACATTTTAAGAGACTGAAGAGGGGAAACACTTGTATCTTTTCCTTTTAATGGCTAAAGGTTGGGCTGGTATCACGTCTTTATGGAGCAACTACTGAGTACAAGATGTTTGAAAAGACCTCTGTCTTGTGCTCACTGGGTAATGATATTAAAACTACAAACTCTAGGCACAGGGATTCAATACAAAGGTCTACAAAACATATACTAGAAATCTTATGTGATTATACAGTAGCTAAATACTCTGGATAGTACATCAAGATATGCTACACATACTGATGAAATAAGGCCATAATGGGTCAATAAATATGATAGTCACATCTATTTCTACAGATATATATTACAAATACACATTCACTGATCTGTACTAAATAGCAGTTAAGGTTGCCATGGATACAACATTGCATGTGCTCTTGCTCTGCCAACCTGATTGGTTGGTGTGAGTTCTGACCTTGTCCTTGTTGCCCAATCACAGATTAGTGAAGGTCTGTATCCTGCTGGTGGGATATCACTTTACTGTTGTGTGTGTGTGGATGAATGACAGATGAGGATGGAGGGACAAATGAATGGGACATAAGCAGGATGCATTATGGCTGCCCCCTCTATTCCTCTCTCTTATGACACTACATATGCCTGCTATAACTCATAACATTCTAATAACAATACATTACCAAAGAGTCAGGAACAAATGTCAGATTGTACAGGTTTAGAAACACTTTCATTTATTCATCAGAATCTAATTAAAAACACAGGTTGTCTTCCAAATGGCTCCTTGTATAGTGCACTACTTTTGACCATGGTCAATGGGGCTCCGGTCCAAAAAAGTGCACTATACAGGGAACAAGGGTGCCATTCGAGATGCAAACACAAGCGTTGTCTAGCTCTACAAGGCACAGGTCATCTCTTAGTTGGCCTAAAAACACACTAAAACCTATCTTTCTGAATGCTGCCCTGTATCGGCCGTTACACACCATCCTCTGAACTGCATCGGGACACTACTGTTAGAGTAGTCGGACTACATCGGGACACTACTGTTAGAGCGTCGGACTACATCAGGACACTACTGTTAGAGCGTCGGACTACATCAGGACACTACTGTTAGAGCGTCGGACTACATCAGGACACTACTGTTAGAGTAGTCGGACTACATCAGGACACTACTGTTAGAGCGTCGGACTACATCAGGACACTACTGTTAGAGCGTCGGACTACATCAGGACACTACTGTTAGAGTAGTCGGACTACATCAGGACACTACTGTTAGAGCGTCGGACTACATCAGGACACTACTGTTAGAGCGTCGGACTACATCAGGACACTACTGTTAGAGTAGTCGGACTACATCAGGACACTACTGTTAGAGTAGTCGGACTACATCAGGACACTACTGTTAGAGTAGTCGGACTACATCAGGACACTACTGTTAGAGCGTCGGACTACATCAGGACACTACTGTTAGAGCGTCGGACTACATCAGGACACTACTGTTAGAGCGTCGGACTACATCAGGACACTACTGTTAGAGTAGTCGGACTACATCAGGACACTACTGTTAGAGCGTCGGACTACATCAGGACACTACTGTTAGAGCGTCAGACTACATCAGGACACTACTGTTAGAGCGTCGGACTACATCAGGACACTACTGTTAGAGCGTCGGACTACATCAGGACACTACTGTTAGAGTAGTCGGACTACATCAGGACACTACTGTTAGAGTAGTCGGACTACATCAGGACACTACTGTTAGAGCGTCGGACTACATCAGGACACTACTGTTAGAGTAGTCGGACTACATCAGGACACTACTGTTAGAGTAGTCGGACTACATCAGGACACTACTGTTAGAGTAGTCGGACTACATCAGGACACTACTGTTAGAGTAGTCGGACTACATCAGGACACTACTGTTAGAGCGTCGGACTACATCAGGACACTACTGTTAGAGTAGTCGGACTACATCAGGACACTACTGTTAGAGCGTCGGACTACATCAGGACACTACTGTTAGAGCGTCGGACTACATCAGGACACTACTGTTAGAGCGTCGGACTACATCAGGACACTACTGTTAGAGCGTCGGACTACATCAGGACACTACTGTTAGAGTAGTCGGACTACATCAGGACACTACTGTTAGAGCGTCGGACTACATCAGGACACTACTGTTAGAGCGTCGGACTACATCAGGACACTACTGTTAGAGCGTCGGACTACATCGGGACACTACTGTTAGAGCGTCGGACTACATCAGGACACTACTGTTAGAGCGTCGGACTACATCGGGACACTACTGTTAGAGCGTCGGACTACATCAGGACACTACTGTTAGAGCGTCGGACTACATCAGGACACTACTGTTAGAGTAGTCGGACTACATCAGGACACTACTGTTAGAGCGTCGGACTACATCAGGACACTACTGTTAGAGCGTCGGACTACATCAGGACACTACTGTTAGAGCGTCGGACTACATCGGGACACTACTGTTAGAGTAGTCGGACTACATCAGGACACTACTGTTAGAGTAGTCGGACTACATCAGGACACTACTGTTAGAGTAGTCGGACTGATCACTTGATTTCAATACGTCAAGACCCCGTCAGGCTCGTTACACGGAGGGCTATTAACATATTCATACGTCCTACATGGTGCCCTTTTTAAGTACCGATAGGATGCCGTTTGGGACACACTGTAAGAAGTGGTCAGTGAACATCATCAGGACTGAAGACAGACTGCTGTAACAACTCTACACCTGGCTAGGACAAACGCAGTAAATCTCTCCCCTTCTCTCTCTTTCTATGGCCGTTAGGACAGTGGGTGGGTAAGGTGAGGACAGAGAAGGTGAAGACAGAGAAGTTAAAGCCATGCAGGTTGACTGACTCACACAGTACCAATCAAACGTTTTCTACATTGTAGAATAGTGAAAACAAAGCTGTCATCAAGACAAAGGGGGGCGACTTTGAAGAATCTCAAATATAACATATATTTTGATTGAACACTTTTTTGGTTACTACATGATTCCATATGTGTTATTTCATAGTTTTGATGTCTTCACTATTATTCTACAATGTAGAAAATAGTAAAAATAAAGAAAAACCCTTGAATGAGTAGGTGTGTCCAAACTTTTGATTGGTACTGTAGATCTGGATTCAATCGGAGGTACGTTGTAGACCTCTGTTGACAGTGACATATAGGCCGGGATTCAATCGGAGGTACGTTCTAGACCTCTGTTGACAGTGACATATAGGCCGGGATTCAATCAGGTACGTTCTAGACCTCTGTTGACAGTGACATATAGGTCGGGATTCAATCAGAGGTACGTTCTAGACCTCTGTTGACAGTGACATATAGGTCTGGATTCAATCAGAGGTACGTTCTAGACCTCTGTTGACAGTGACATATAGGCCGGGATTCAATCAGGTACGTTCTAGACCTCTGTTGACAGTGACATATAGGTCTGGATTCAATCAGAGGTACGTTGTAGACCTCTGTTGACAGTGACATATAGGTCTGGATTCAATCAGAGGTACGTTCTAGACCTCTGTTGACAGTGACATATAGGTCTGGATTCAATCAGAGGTACGTTCTAGACCTCTGTTGACAGTGACATATAGGCCGGGATTCAATCAGGTACGTTCTAGACCTCTGTTGACAGTGACATATAGGTCGGGATTCAATCAGAGGTATGTTCTAGACTTCTGTTGACAGTGCCCCTTTTAAAGGCAGTGTTCCTCAGCGTGTTCACGGAGACTGAATTCACGGTAAATGTTGCATACGTCAGCTCAATCAGACATTACCTTTAAATGGTCAGTGTGCTACAACACCTCAGACTGAATCTCAGCCACTGGATTGGTACAAGGCTGTTTCTGCATCCAGCAACAACAAGTTGCCACACTAGTGGTGATGTTAATTAGTGGGGTCAGATAAGTTGTTCAGATCTGGAACAGACTGTTACCCTGTCTAGTGAAGAGGTTACCGTCTCTTATGTCACAATGAAGGACCAGTGTGTCTAGTGAAGAGGTTACCGTCTCTTATGTCACAATGAAGGTGATGAGGAACCATGATAACTAAAAGAGATGAAAAGGCAAGCTGTGAAACCTCTCCTTCGCTCTCACACACACACACACACACACACACACACACACACACACACACACACACACACACACACACACACACACACACACACACACACACACACACACACACACACACACACACACACACACACACACACACACACACACACACACACACACACACGAGATCAAGGTGCAGACAAACAGGGTGTGTGAGGTTGCAGGAACAGATAAGGAACTTAATGGCATTGGGATCACAAATGGGCTCATAGCAAACTATCATTAAGGCAAAGGATGAGTGTGTGTATGTGTGTTATTGAGGGTGTGTGTGTGTGTTATGTTAGCCAACGGCGAGGTCGAGAGCGTGTCTTTAAGTTGTCAGTGCGCGTGCGTGTTGGGTGTGTGTGAGTCACTCTGTGTGTGTGGTATTGAACAGTCCCCGGGGGTCAGTCCTGGCTAGCTTGACGGGCGGCTCCAGTGACTCCTCCCCCTCTCCCAGACCAGCGGAGTTAGACGGCACGGTCATCTCTACCCCCTCTTCATCACTCTCCTCCTCATCCTCTTCCTCATCTGAGACACAGATATATTCACCGTTTACAGGTTTATGGTGGCCACATTATTTGAGATGTAGAACATGTGAAGGGTTGCAGTGTAGAGATGAGACATCTACCTTTATCAGGGTCCTGACCGTTCAGACTCCTGCCCACACTGGCAAACTGAGAGAGAGAGAGACAATAAGCAGTGCATCGTGTGTGTCGGTATGTGTGTTTCTGTGCCCTGGGCTCCGTGTGTGTGTACCTCTCCCATGACAGCGATCGGCGTCTCTCCTTTAGCCTGGGCCACTCTGTGTTCTATCAGGTAGTACATGTACTCATCATACAGCAGTCTGATCAGGTGGAAGGAGCCAAAGCTGGCAGCACTACGGAGAGTCAGGTCCCGGATCACCATGGAGCTGGGGGGTAGAGAGAGACAGGGAGGGGGGTAGAGAGAGACAGGGAGGGGGGGTAGAGAGAGACAGGGAGGGGGTAGAGAGACAGGGAGGGGGGTAGAGAGAGACAGGAAGGGGGGTAGAGAGAGACAGGAAGGGGGGTAGAGAGAGACAGGAAGGGGGTAGAGAGAGACAGGGAGGGGGTAGAGAGAGACAGGGAGGGGGGGTAGAGAGAGACAGGGAGGGGGTAGAGAGAGACAGGGAGGGGGTAGAGAGAGAGACAGAGAGACAGGGAGGGGTATAGAGAGAAATGAAGAGTGGAGAAGAAGAGGGGGAAATGTACATTCAAATCAAACAGCCTTTAATGCTTCACTTTCTCTTACTTCAAACATCCTCCCTCTCACCTGTAGAAGCTCCATCGCAGCAGGAAGAGCTTGGCAGCCTTAGGGAAGGCTGCAGGGCTGTGTTGGTAAGGCTTTAGGACCTGGGAGACCACGGCGTCCAGCCAGGCAGCCCACTGCTCCAGAGAATTATGTTGTTGTAACGTCTGCTTGAAGTCCTGCTCCAATCTCTGGATCACACCATCCTCACAACCACACACCCACGACGCCTGCTCCTACAGGGGGGGGGGGGGGGGGAGTCAAGGAGGGGAGACAGAGGTTCAGGATAATAGGTTGGAGAGAGAGCAAGGTAGAGAGGAACAGATCTGTGCCTTGACAGACATGTAGACAGAGAGGTAGAGAGCCAGACAGAGAGAGAGGTAGACAGCAAGACAGAGAGAGAGGTAGACAGCAAGACAGAGAGAGACAGACAGAGGTAGACAGCAAGACTGAGAGACAGACAGACAGAAGTAGTGGTTAAAAGGTATCCAGACAGAGAGAGGTAGTGGTTAAACGGGATCCAGACAGACGTACCTGCACGTTGGTGAAGTCAACTCTGTTGAGGTCACTCAGCATCTGATTGATCTGGGCTGTGTTCTGGAGGACGGCCCTGGCTGCCTGGGCCAGGTGGTTTAGACTGGTGTAGCGACGCAGCGTCTGGGCAAATGCTCCCGCACACACCACCTGGAGGAGAGGGGAAGGGAGAGAGGAGGGGAGGAGGGGTAAGGGAGAGGGAATGTAGTTTTGTGGGAGAGTGTTTGTATTGTGTGTGTGCGTGCGTGCGTGCGTGCGTGCGTGCGTGCGTGCGTGCGTGCGTGCGTGTGTGTGTGTGAGAGAGATCACACCTTGATGCGGACCATCTCCTCTGGTATGTTCATCATGGCGCTTGTCAGCCAGATCTCTAGACTCTTGGCAAAGTTACGGATGGCTTGAGTTAAGGCACCTGACAGAGAGAGGGGCAGATTAATATAAATGAGAGAGAAGTAGGTAGTCATATGTTTTAGAAGACATTACATGTACTGTCATTTAGTGTTATCTAGCTCTAATGTCATGTTGTGTAGCTCTAAGGTCATGTTATGTAGCTCTAATGGCATGTTGTGTAGCCCTATGTCATGTAGCTCTAATGGCATGTCATGTAGCTCTAATGTCATGTTGTGTAGCTCTAATGGCATGTTGTGTAGCTCTAATGGCATGTTGTGTAGCTCTAATGGCATGTTGTGTAGCTCTAATGGCATGTTGTGTAGCTCTAATGTCATGTTGTGTAGCTCTAATGTCATGTCATGTAGCTCTAATGGTATGTCATGTAGCGCTAAGGTCATGTTGTGTAGCCCTATGTCATGTCATGTAGTTCTAATGGCATGTCATGTAGCTCTAAGGTCATGTTGTGTAGCCCTATGTCATGTCATGTAGCTCTAATGGCATGTCATGTAGCTCTAATGTCATGTTATGTGGCTCTAATGTCAAGTTATGTAGCTCTAATGTCATGTTGTGTAGCCCTATGGCATGTCATGTAGCTCTAATGTCATGTTGTGTAGCTCTAATGGCATGTCGTGTAGCTCTAAGGTCATGTTGTGTACCCCTATGTCATGTCATGTAGTTCTAATGGCATGTCATGTAGCTCTAAGGTCATGTTGTGTAGCCCTATGTCATGTCATGTAGCTCTAATGTCATGTTATGTGGCTCTAATGTCAAGTTATGTAGCTCTAATGTCATGTTGTGTAGCCCTATGGCATGTCATGTAGCTCTAATGTCATGTTGTGTAGCTCTAATGGCATGTCGTGTAGCTCTAAGGTCATGTTGTGTACCCCTATGTCATGTCATGTAGTTCTAATGGCATGTCATGTAGCTCTAAGGTCATGTTGTGTAGCCCTATGTCATGTCATGTAGCTCTAATGGCATGTCATGTAGCTCTAATGTCAAATTATGTAGCTCTAATGTCATGTTATGTGGCTCTAATGTCATGCTATGTGGCTCTAATGTCATGTTATGTGGCTCTAATGTCATGCTATGTGGCTCTAATGTCATGCTATGTAGCTCTAATGTCAAGTTATGTGGCTCTAATGTCATGTTGTGCAGCTCTGTCATGTTATATAGCTTTAATGTAAAGTTATGTAGCTCTAATGTCATGTTATGTGGCTCTAATGTCAAGTTATGTGGCTCTAATGTCATGTTGTGCAGCTCTGTCATGTTATGTAGCTCTAATGTCATGTAGCCCTATGTCATGTTATGTTATATAGCTCTAACGGCATGTTGTGTAGCTCTAAGGTCATGTTATGTAGACCTAATGTCATGTGTCATAACTCACTGGGGATGGGTCGTAATACGTCAGGGATGAGGATCTCCACCAGGGCCTGGTACAGTGTGTTGTCACAGTCTCTGGTCCAGTGAACAACTGGCTGGTACTTACACAGCACCACCAGGTACCACTTAGGTAGACGCTCCTCTGACTCACCATGACTGGAGGCACACACACACACACACAATATTTGTTAGATTGTGTGTTATAATGTGTGACATGTAGAACGTGTGTGTTTCACTCACACGCCGAGTGTGTCTGCGTCGATGCTCTCGCTGAACCTCCAGAAGGTTTTCCACAGCGTCTCCACCAGAGTGAACTGCAGGTTCACCATCACATCCAGAATGGCCTGCACAGACATGACATAGCACTACGTGAGACTGACATAGCACTACGTAAGAATGATAAAACACTACGTTTGTCTGACATTACACTACATTAGACTGACATAACACACCTGTAGACTGACATAGTATTTTAACAGACATGAAAAACAGAAAGTCATAACACTACATTAGACTGACATAACACACCTGTAGACTGACATAGTATTTTAACAGACATGAAAGATAGAAAGTCATAACACTACATTAGACTGACATAACACACCTGTAGACTGACATAGTATTTTAACAGACATGAAAGATAGAAAGTCATAACACTACATTAGACTGACATAACATGACATTTGACCCACATAACAGGACATAGACCTACATTGGACAAAGCACTACATTATACAGAGATAGAAATACATTAGACAGACATAACAGTACATTAGACTGACAAAGCACTGCATAAGACAGACATAAACACTACATAAGATTGTCATACATTTTCATTACACCACGATAGACTAACACAGTGCTAACACACTGTTTGCCAATCCTGGCCCTGGAACTAACACACCTGATTCTACATCTCATCATCGTTATCGTTAGTGGAATCAAGACAGACATAGCCCTACATAATAGGCACAACACTTCATAAGACTGCCACAAGGCAGCAGTGCGTAGTAGACTGTATACCTCACAGTGTTCCCTGTAGAGCTGTTGGAAGGCTGTGATGTGTTCTGGAATGATCCCGTCAGGAAGAGGTCTGTCCTGCAGATCCAACTCTGGGAACTCAGGCAGCGCCCGCGACGCGTCTGGACAACAACAACAACAACAACAACCTTTACATTGTTGAGTTATTATGTGTGGAATTACACGTTGATGATTTACAACGTGTTTATCTGTGTGCTTCACATTGGTTTAGTATGTTTCCTAGCTATGTTTATGCCATTATTTACATATGGAGACATTCTTGTTTGTGTGTGTGTGTGTGTGTGTGTGTGTGTGTGTGTGTGTGTGTGTGTGTGTGTGTGTGTGTGTGTGTGTGTGTGTGTGTGTGTGTGTGTGTGTGCGATGCACATTTCGGTAAATTCTTCTGCCCAGCCAATGGTACCGGTTAAAGTATGCATGCATACTTTAACCGGTCAACTAACGGTTAAACAGTAAAATGAGGTGACCTACAGAAAATACTATGCATGCATACAAAGACATGTTTCATTAATGGCAACGTGCAACAACAGCAGGCCTGTCATCTTCCACTCAAAACTGTCAACACCCAACTGCACTTAGAATGGTTGTGTTGCACCTGGGCTTCCAACGGCAAGTTTCACTCCAGTACCATTGGCTGGGCTTCCAACGGCGCGTTTCACTCCAGTACCATTGGCTGGGCTTCCAACGGCGCGTTTCACTCCAGTACCATTGGCTGGGCTTCCAACGGCGCGTTTCACTCCAGTACCATTGGCTGGGCTTCCAACGGCGCGTTTCACTCCAGTACCATTGGCTGGGCTTCCAACGGCGCGTTTCACTCCAGTACCACTGGCTGGGCTTCCAACGGCACGTTTCACTCCAGTACCATTGGCTGGGCTTCCAACGGCACGTTTCACTCCAGTACCATTGGCTGGGCTTCCAACGGCGCGTTTCACTCCAGTACCACTGGCTGGGCTTCCAACGGCACGTTTCACTCCAGTACCATTGGCTGGGCTTCCAACGGCGCGTTTCACTCCAGTACCATTGGCTGGGCTTCCAACGGCGCGTTTCACTCCAGTACCATTGGCTGGGCTTCCAACGGCGCGTTTCACTCCAGTACCATTGGCTGGGCTTCCAACGGCGCGTTTCACTCCAGTACCATTGGCTGGGCTTCCAACGGCGCGTTTCACTCCAGTACCATTGGCTGGGCTTCCAACGGCGCGTTTCACTCCAGTACCATTGGCTGGGCTTCCAACGGCGCGTTTCACTCCAGTACCATTGGCTGGGCTTCCAACGGCGCGTTTCACTCCAGTACCATTGGCTGGGCTTCCAACGGCACGTTTCACTCCAGTACCATTGGCTGGGCTTCCAACGGCACGTTTCACTCCAGTACCATTGGCTGGGCTTCCAACGGCAAGTTTCACTCCAGTACCATTGGCTGGGCTTCCAACGGCAAGTTTCACTCCAGTACCATTGGCTGGGCTTCCAACGGCGCGTTTCACTCCAGTACCATTGGCTGGGCTTCCAACGGCACGTTTCACTCCAGTACCATTGACTGGGCTTCCAACGGCACGTTTCACTCCAGTACCATTGGCTGGGCTTCCAACGGCAAGTTTCACTCCAGTACCATTGGCTGGGCTTCCAACGGCGCGTTTCACTCCAGTACCATCTTTTTGAGGAGCTGCTCTCGAGCTGTCTGACAGATGACAGGCTATTCCGCTCCTGTGTGTGTGTGTCTGTGTGTGTGTCTGTGTGTGTGTCTGTGTGTGTGTACCTAGTCCCTGTCCACTCACCCAGGAACTGCTGGTATTGTTGCACCTGAGCTGAGATGTCACTGAGCCCTGCCCCCTGCTGCTGCCCCGCCCCCAGGGACATCCCATTGGACATGCCCTCCACCTTCAGAACCGGCTTTATCCTATTGGACAGAACAGCTGTCAAAAGAGAGAGAGAGACAAAAGAGAAAGAGACAAGAGAGAGAGAGACAAAAGAGAGAGAGAGACAAAAGATAGAGAAAGAGAGAGAGACAAAAGATAGAGAAAGAGAGAGAGAGACAAAAGAGAGAGAGACAGAGAGACTGGAAGACACAGACACCCCCCTACCTGTGTTTCTGAGAGAAGGGTTGCTGTCTCAAGGCCAGGTGCTGGTGGTCGTCTATCAGACGAAGCAGAGAGGAGGTGGCCTTGATACGAAGACCATAGTAGTGGTACTTAGAGTTCCCTCTGAGACAAACAGTCATCTGATTATTACATGACATTTACAGGAGCTGCTGCTGCCACTACGGAACAGGTGTGTTATATAGACGTGTGTGTTATATACAGTTGAAGTCGGAAGTTTACATACACTTATGTTGGAGTCATTAAAACTCGTTTTTCAACCACTCCACAAGTTTCTTGTTATTTAAAAAAATATATACAGTATATATATATTTCACCTTTATTTAATCAGGTAGGCTAGTTGAGAACAAGTTCTCATTTACAACTGCGACCTGGCCAAGATAAAGCAAAGCAGTGCGACACAAACAACAACACAGAGTTACACATGGAATAAACAAGCGTACAGTCAATAATACAATAGAGAAAGTCTATATACAGTGTGTGCAAATGGCGTGAGGAGGTAAGGCAATAAATAGGCCATAGTAGCGAAGTAATTACAATTTAGCAGATTAACACTGGAGTGATAGATGAGCAGATGATGATGTGTAAGTAGTGATACTGGTGTGCAAAAGAGCAGAGAAGTAAATAAAAACAATATGGGGATGAGGTAGGTAGATTGAGGTAGGTTGACTGTTAACAAACTATAGTTTTGGTAAGTCGGTTAGGACATCTACTTTGTGCATGACACAAGTCATTTTTCCAACAATTGTTTACAGAGATTATTTCACTGTATCACAATTTCAGTGGGTCAGAAGTTTACATACACTAAGTTGACTGTGCCTTTAAACAGCTTGGAAAATTCCAGAAAAATTATGTCATGGCTTTAGAAGCCTCTGATAGGCTAATTTACATAATTTGAGTCAATTGGAGGTGTACCTGTGGATGTATTTCAAGGCCTACCTTCAAACTCAGTGCCTCTTTGCTTGACATCATGGGAAAATCAAAAGAAATCATCCAAGACCTCCGAATAAAAATTGTAGACCTCCACAAGTCTGGTTCATCCTTGGGCGCAATTTCCAAACGTCTGAAGGTACCACGTTCATCTGTACAAACAATAGTACGCAAATATAAACACCATGGGACCACGCAGCCGTCATACGGCTCAGGAAGGAGACGCGTTCTGTCTCCTAGACATGAACGTACTTTGGTGCGAAAAGCAAAGGACGTTGTGAAGATGCTGGAGGAAACAGGTACAAAAGTATCAATATCCACAGAAAAAAAAGTCCTATATCGACATAACCTGAAATTAGGCTCAGCAAGGAAGAAGCCACTGCTCCAAAGCCGCCATAACAAAGCCAGACTACGGTTTGCAACTGCACATGGGGACAAAGATTGTACTTTTTGGAGAAATGTCCTCTGGTCTGATGAAACAAAAACAGAACTGTTTGGCCATAATGACCATCGTTATGTTTGGAGGAAAAAGGGGGAGGCTTGCAAGCCGAAGAACACCATCCCAACCGTGAAGCACGGGGGTGGCAGCATCATGTTGTGGGGGTGCTTTGCTGCAGGAGGGACTGGTGCACTTCACAAAATAGATGACATTATGAGGATGGAAAATGATGTGGATATTTTGAAGACATCAGTCAGGAAGTTAAAGCTTGGTCGCAAATGGGTCTTCCAAATGGACAATGACCCCAAGCATACTTCCAAAGTTGTGGCAAAATGGCTTAAGGACAACAAAGTCAAGGTATTGGAGTGGCCATCACAAAGACCTCACCTCAATCCTATAGAACATTTGTGGGCAGAACTGAAAAAGCGTGTGCGAGCAAGGAGGCCTACAAACCTGACTTAGTTACACCAGCTCTGTCAGGAGGAACTTATTGTGGGAAGCTTGTGGAAGGCTACCCGAAACGTTTGACCCAAGTTAAACAATTTAAAAGCAATGCTACCAAATACTAATTGAGTGTATGTAAACTTCTGACACACTAGGAATGTGATGAAAAAAATAAAAGCTGAAATAAATAATTCTCTCTACTATTATTCTGACATTTCACATTCTTAAAATAAAGTGGTGATCCTAACTGACCTAAAACAGTGCATTTTTACTAGGATTAAATGTCAGGAATTGGGAAAAACTGAGTTTAAATGTATTTGGCTAAGGTGTATGTAAACTTCAACTGTAGACGTGTGTGTTATATAGATGTGTGTGTATCTATAGCGTACATACCGTGTGCCCAGGCGTCTGGTCCTCAGCCCCATGAAGACAGATCTGATGAGCTTGCCGAAGGAGGCAGCGTTGACAGGGTCTAGCTTGTGTTCCTGACAGTGGAAGAGGTAGTGGCAGTAGAGGGTACAGCGAGGCAGACTGACCCCTTCTGCACCCTCATAGTTATCTAGCAGCCACTGTACCTGGAGGGGGAGGGAGGGAGGGAGGGAGGGAGGGAGGGAGAGGGAGGGAGGGAGAGGAGGGGCGGAGGGAGGGAGGGAGGGAGGGAGGAGAGGAGTGGCGGAGTGAGGGGAGAGAGAGGGAGGGAGGGAGGGAGGGAGGGAGGGAGGGAGGGAGGGAGGGAGGAGAGGAGGGGCGGAGTGAGGGGAGAGAGAGGGAGGGAGGGAGGGAGGGAGGGAGGGAGGGAGGGAGGGAGGGAGGGAGGGAGGGAGGGAGGGAGAAGATAGGTGAAGACTAGAGGGATTTGTCCAAATCAGCATGCACAAACAGTAGTGGTGTTACTATTTACACACACACACACACACACACCCTACTCACTGTGGCGGGGACTGCTCTGGTGTTGTGACTGGAGTAGTTTCCTCCTCCGCTGCCTCCACCTCCCAATACGTACCCGCCCTGGATGACGTAACCACTCCCACCTCCTCCTGTTGCCGCGGTGACGGAGACTGACTGTGAAGTCACGGAGTTAGTGACCTGTGACCCCGAGGTGGGCGTGGACTCGTAGTAGGAAGAGGAGGAAGAGGGAGGGGTCTGGGAGTAGAGGGGGGAGTCGGAGTACGGGTAGCTGCCAGAACGACTGGAGGGATAGACAGAGACAGAGGGGGAGACGGAGGGGGAGACAGAGGAAGAGACAGAGGGGGAGACAGAGGGGGAGACAGAGGGGGAGACAGAGGGGAAGAGATAGAGGGGGAGACAGAGGGGGAGACAGCGGGGGAGACAGCGGGGGAGACAGCGGGGGAGACAGCGGGGGAGAGATAGAGGAGAGACAGAGGGGGAGACAGAGGGAGAGACAGAGGGGGAGAAGAAGAGATGGGAAGGAGAGAGAAAATAATAAAAATCTGTAAAAAAACGATATATAGAACATGTCTCCATGGTATGAAGGGTGTGTGTGTGTGTGTGTGTGTGTGTGTGTGTGTGTGTGTGTGTGTGTGTGTGTGTGTGTGTGTGTGTGTGTGTGTGTACTACTCACATGGTAGAGGTGGTGTAAGAGTCCTCTCCCTCCACATACTGAACCTGACTGGGGTAAACATGCTGCTGTTGCAACTACAGAGAAACAAGGAACTCATTCATTTCATAGTCTCAGGGGAATTCATATTAACATCTCTCTTCTCTATCAGGCTCTCCCTCCCTCTCCTATCTCCCTCCTATCTCCCTCCCTCTCCTCTCTCCCTCCTTCTCCTATCTCCCTCCTTCTCCTACTCTGAGTGTTGCAGCTGACGCGTAGAGCGTCATGAGGTGGAACAAGACAGAGGGAAGAGAGGAGGGAAGGAGAGAGGGAAGAGAGGAGGGACGGAGAGAGGGAAGAGACGAGGGAAGGAGAGAGGGAAGAGAGGAGGGACGGAGAGAGGGAAGAGACGAGGGAAGGAGAGAGGGAAGAGAGGAGGGACGGAGAGAGGGAAGAGAGGAGGGACGGAGAGAGGGAAGAGAGGAGGGAAGGAGAGAGGGAAGAGGGGAGGGAAGGAGAGAGGGAAAAGGGGAGGGAAGGAGAGAGGGAAGAGAGGAGGGAAGGAGAGAGGGAAGAGGGGAGGGAAGGAGAGAGGGAAAAGGGGAGGGAAGGAGAGAGGGAAGAGAGGAGGGAAGGAGAGAGGGAAGAGAGGAGAGAAGGAGAGAGGGAAGAGGTGAGGGAAGGAGAGAGGGAAAAGGGGAGGGAAGGAGAGAGGGAAGGGCTGCTTTTGGAGATGGAATGAGAGATGTCCCTCTCGCTGTCTGTCTGTCTTCCACTGGTGCCTCTTCTCTCTCTCTCTCTATCCATCTCTCTGTTTCTCTCTCTCTCTATCCATCTCTCTGTTTCTCTATCCATCTCTCTGTTTCTCTCTCTCTCTATCCATCTCTCTGTTCTCTCTCTATCCATCTCTCTCTATCCATCTCTCTGTTTCTCTCTCTCTCTATCCATCTCTCTGTTTCTCTCTCTCTCTCTATCCATCTCTCTGTTTCTCTCTCTCTCTATCCATCTCTCTGTTTCTCTATCCATCTCTCTGTTTCTCTCTCTCTCTATCCATCTCTCTGTTTCTCTCTCTATCCATCTCTCTCTATCCATCTCTCTGTTTCTCTCTCTCTCTATCCATCTCTCTGTTTCTCTCTCTCTCTCTATCCATCTCTCTGTTTCTCTCTCTCTCTATCCATCTCTCTGTTTCTCTCTCTATCCATCTCTCTCTATCCATCTCTCTGTTTCTCTCTCTCTCTATCCATCTCTCTGTTTCTCTCTCTCTCTCTATCCATCTCTCTGTTTCTCTCTGTTTCTCTCTCTCTCTATCCATCTCTCTGTTTCTCTCTCTCTCGCTCTCTCTATCCATCTCTCTGTTTCTCTCTGTTTCTCTCTCTCTCTATCCATCTCTCTGTTTCTCTCTATCCATCTCTCTGTTTCTCTCTCTCTCTATCCATCTCTCTGTTTCTCTCTCTCTCTATCCATCTCTGTTTCTCTCTCTCTCTATCCATCTCTCTGTTTCTCTCTCTCTCTATCCATCTCTCTGTTTCTCTCTCTCTCTATCCATCTCTCTGTTTCTCTCTCTCTCTATCCATCTCTGTTTCTCTCTCTCTCTATCCATCTCTGTTTCTCTCTCTCTCTATCCATCTCTCTGTTTCTCTCTCTCTATCCATCTCTCTGTTTCTCTCTCTCTCTATCCATCTCTGTTTCTCTCTCTCTCTATCCATCTCTCTGTTTCTCTCTCTCTCTATCCATCTCTCTGTTTCTCTCTACCTTCTCTCCTCTCTCTATCCATCTCTCTGTTTCTCTCTACCTTCTCTCCTCTCTCTATCCATCTCTCTGTTTCTCTCTCTCTCTATCCATCTCTCTCTGACTGGCATGCAGGCTCTGGGCAACGGTACATCTGTTACTGATGTCTCAAATGCGACAGTGCTGTGTGTGTGTGTGTGGATTACCCCCTGTGTGATGTGTATAGACTATAGGTTGTTGACATTGTGCTGCCTTCCACTCTTGGCTGTTGGTGACAATGTCTGAACCACTCCCCCTCTGTGTGTCTGGTGTGTGTCTGGTGTGTGTACGTGCAGGTGTGTGTGTCTGTAGCGTACCTGTTGGGTGGTCTGCTGTACTACCTGGGTGGGGACCCCTGTCTGAACCAGTACTACTGGAGGACTGCAGTCTGATACACTGTCACTAGAATGGAGAGAGCCCTCTATGGAGAGAGAGAAGGAGAGAGGAAGAGATGGGGAGAGAGAGGAGGAGGAGAGAGGAAGAGATGGGGAGAGAGAGGAGGAGGAGAGAGGAAGAGATGGGGAGAGAGAGGAGGAGGAGAGAGGAAGAGATGGGGAGAGAGAGGAGGAGGAGAGAGGAAGAGATGGGGAGAGGGAGGAGGAGGAGAGAGGAAGAGATGGGGAGAGGGAGGAGGAGGAGAGAGGAAGAGATGGGGAGAGGGAGGAGGAGGAGAGAGGAAGAGATGGGGAGAGGGAGGAGGAGGAGAGATGAAGAGATGGGGAGAGGGAGGAGGAGGAGAGAGGAAGAGATGGGGAGAGGGAGGAGGAGGAGAGAGGAAGAGATGGGGAGAGGGAGGAGGAGGAGAGAGGAAGAGATGGGGAGAGGGAGGAGGAGGAGAGAGGAAGAGATGGGGAGAGGGAGGAGGAGGAGAGACAGACAGATGGAGAAAGAAAAGAGAGAAACAGAGACAGACACAGAGAGAGGGAGAGAGATGAGATGAGAGAGAGAGGATCGGTGGAACACAGTAAAGGTGAATAGAGAGAGAAAGATAAAGAAAAGCAGGAGAAATAGAGGACGGAGGAAGAGAGAGAGAAATAAAGAGAAGCAGGAGGAAGAGAGAGAAAGATAAAGAGAAGCAGGAGGAAGAGAGGACGGAGGAAGAGGGAGAAAGATAAAGAGAAGCAGGAGGAAGAGAGGACGGGGGAAGAGGGAGAAAGATAAAGAGAAGCAGGAGGAAGAGAGGACGGAGGAAGAGGGAGAAAGATAAAGAGAGGCAGGATGAAGAGAGGACGGAGGAAGAGGGAGAGAGATAAAGAGAAGCAGGAGGAAGAGAGGACGGAGGAAGAGAGAGAAAGATAAAGTGGCAGGAGGAAGAGAGGACGGAGGAAGAGAGAGAAAGATAAAGAGAAGCAGGAGGAAGAGAGAGAAACATAGAATAGCAGGAGGAAGAGAGAGAAAGATAAAGAGAAGCAGGTGGAAGAGAGGACGGGGGAAGAGAGAGAGATAAAGAGAAGCAGGAGGAAGAGAGGACGGAGGAAGAGAGAGAAAGATAAAGAGAAGCAGGAGGAAGAAAGAGAAAGAAAGAGTGGCAGGAGGAAGAGAGAGAAAGATAAAGAGAAGCAGGAGGAAGAGAGAGAAAGATAAAGAGAAGCAGGAGGAAGAGAGGACAGAGGAAGAGAGAGAAAGATAAAGAGAAGCAGGAGGAAGAGAGAGAAAGATAAAGACAAGCAGGAGGAAGAGAGAGAAAGATAAAGACAAGCAGGAGGAAGAGAGGATGGAGGAAGATAAACAACATGAGATTATGTCTACAACTTCATCAAATATCAAATCATCAACAACATCCACATAATAAAGCAGTACTCACGATACTCTGTCTCCAAACTATAACAGCAGTTACTGTAGAACATCCACATAATAAAGCAGTACTCACGATACTCTGTCTCCAAACTATAACAGCAGTTACTGTAGAACATCCACATAATAAAGCAGTACTCACGATACTCTGTCTCCAAACTATAACAGCAGTTACTGTAGAACATCCATATAATAAAGCAGTACTCACGATACTCTGTCTCCAAACTATAACAGCAGTTACTGTAGAACATCCACATAATAAAGCAGTACTCACGATACTCTGTCTCCAAACTATAACAGCAGTTACTGTAGAACATCCACATAATAAAGCAGTACTCACGATACTCTGTCTCCAAACTATAACAGCAGTTACTGTAGAACATCCATATAATAAAGCAGTACTCACGATACTCTGTCTCCAAACTATAACAGCAGTTACTGTAGAACATCCACATAATAAAGCAGTACTCACGATACTCTGTCTCCAAACTATAACAGCAGTTACTGTAGAACATCCACATAATAAAGCAGTACTCACGATACTCTGTCTCCAAACTATAACAGCAGTTACTGTAGAACATCCATATAATAAAGCAGTACTCACGATACTCTGTCTCCAAACTATAACAGCAGTTACTGTAGAACATCCATATAATAAAGCAGTACTCACGATACTCTGTCTCTAAACTATAACAGCAGTTACTGTAGAACATCCATATAATAAAGCAGTACTCACGATACTCTGTCTCCAAACTATAACAGCAGTTACTGTAGAACATCCATATAATAAAGCAGTACTCACGATACTCTGTCTCCAAACTATAACAGCAGTTACTGTAGAACATCCACATAATAAAGCAGTACTCACGATACTCTGTCTCCAAACTATAACAGCAGTTACTGTAGAACATCCACATAATAAAGCAGTACTCACGATACTCTGTCTCCAAACTATAACAGCAGTTACTGTAGAACATCCACATAATAAAGCAGTACTCACGATACTCTGTCTCCAAACTATAACAGCAGTTACTGTAGAACATCCACATAATAAAGCAGTACTCACGATACTCTGTCTCCAAACTATAACAGCAGTTACTGTAGAACATCCATATAATAAAGCAGTACTCACGATACTCTGTCTCCAAACTATAACAGCAGTTACTGTAGAACATCCATATAATAAAGCAGTACTCACGATACTCTGTCTCCAAACTATAACAGCAGGTACTGTAGAACATCCATATAATAAAGCAGTACTCACGATACTCTGTCTCCAAACTATAACAGCAGTTACTGTAGAACATCCATATAATAAAGCAGTACTCACGATACTCTGTCTCCAAACTATAACAGCAGTTACTGTAGAACATCCACATAATAAAGCAGTACTCACGATACTCTGTCTCCAAACTATAACAGCAGTTACTGTAGAACATCCACATAATAAAGCAGTACTCACGATACTCTGTCTCCAAACTATAACAGCAGTTACTGTAGAACATCCACATAATAAAGCAGTACTCACGATACTCTGTCTCCAAACTATAACAGCAGTTACTGTAGAACATCCACATAATAAAGCAGTACTCACGATACTCTGTCTCCAAACTATAACAGCAGTTACTGTAGAACATCCACATAATAAAGCAGTACTCACGATACTCTGTCTCCAAACTATAACAGCAGTTACTGTAGAACATCCATATAATAAAGCAGTACTCACGATACTCTGTCTCCAAACTATAACAGCAGTTACTGTAGAACATCCATATAATAAAGCAGTACTCACGATACTCTGTCTCCAAACTATAACAGCAGTTACTGTAGAACATCCATATAATAAAGCAGTACTCACGATACTCTGTCTCCAAACTATAACAGCAGTTACTGTAGAACATCCACATAATAAAGCAGTACTCACGATACTCTGTCTCCAAACTATAACAGCAGTTACTGTAGAACATCCACATAATAAAGCAGTACTCACGATACTCTGTCTCCAAACTATAACAGCAGTTACTGTAGAACATCCACATAATAAAGCAGTACTCACGATACTCTGTCTCCAAACTATAACAGCAGTTACTGTAGAACATCCACATAATAAAGCAGTACTCACGATACTCTGTCTCCAAACTATAACAGCAGTTACTGTAGAACATCCACATAATAAAGCAGTACTCACGATACTCTGTCTCCAAACTATAACAGCAGTTACTGTAGAACATCCACATAATAAAGCAGTACTCACGATACTCTGTCTCCAAACTATAACAGCAGTTACTGTAGAACATCCACATAATAAAGCAGTACTCACGATACTCTGTCTCCAAACTATAACAGCAGTTACTGTAGAACATCCATATAATAAAGCAGTACTCACGATACTCTGTCTCCAAACTATAACAGCAGTTACTGTAGAACATCCATATAATAAAGCAGTACTCACGATACTCTGTCTCCAAACTATAACAGCAGTTACTGTAGAACATCCACATAATAAAGCAGTACTCACGATACTCTGTCTCCAAACTATAACAGCAGTTACTGTAGAACATCCACATAATAAAGCAGTACTCACGATACTCTGTCTCCAAACTATAACAGCAGTTACTGTAGAACATCCACATAATAAAGCAGTACTCACGATACTCTGTCTCCAAACTATAACAGCAGTTACTGTAGAACATCCACATAATAAAGCAGTACTCACGATACTCTGTCTCCAAACTATAACAGCAGTTACTGTAGAACATCCACATAATAAAGCAGTACTCACGATACTCTGTCTCCAAACTATAACAGCAGTTACTGTAGAACATAGCTCTTAGGACAGACGGAGAGATGGAGAGAGGACAGAGGGCTGGCCATCTCTCCATCCTTATATATGAGGCAGGCAGAGGGAGGCCTTGGACAACTAATCTCCCCAGATGGAGGGAACAATCCCCCCATCGTATAAACACGGGTATCAGGTGAGGAGATAGAGGGGGGGGGGTGGAGGGAAGAGAGGGAGGGGTGGAGAGAAGAGAGGGAGGGGTGGAGGGAAGAGAGGAGGGAAGAGAGGGAGGGGTGGAGGGAAGAGAGGGGGGGTGGAGGGAAGAGGGGGAGGGGTGGAGGGAAGAGGGGTGGAGAGGGAGGGTGTAGGGTGGAGAGGGAGGGTGTAGGGAAGAGAGGGAGGGTGTAGGGAAGAGAGGGAGGGTGTAGGGAAGAGAGGGAGGGTGTAGGGAAGAGAGGGAGGGTGTAGGGAAGAGAGGGAGGGTGTAGGGTGTAGGGAAGAGAGGGAGGGTGTAGGGAAGAGAGGGAGGGTGTAGGGAAGAGAGGGTGTAGGGAAGAGAGGGAGGGTGTAGGGAAGAGAGGGAGGGTGTAGGGAAGAGAGGGAGGGTGGGTGTAGGGAAGAGAGGGTGTAGGGAAGAGAGGGAGGGTGTAGGGAAGAGAGGGAGGGTGTAGGGAAGAGAGGGAGGGTGTAGGGAAGAGAGGGAGGGTGGGTGGAGGGAAGAGAGGGAGGGTGTAGGGAAGAGAGGGAGGGTGGGTGGAGGGAAGAGAGGGAGGGTGTAGGGAAGAGAGGGAGGGTGGGTGTAGGGAAGAGAGGGAGGGTGTAGGGAAGAGAGGGTGTAGGGAAGAGAGGGAGGGTGTAGGGAAGAGAGGGAGGGTGGGTGGAGGGAAGAGAGGGAGGGTGTAGGGAAGAGAGGGTGTAGGGAAGAGAGGGAGGGTGTAGGGAAGAGAGGGAGGGTGTAGGGAAGAGAGGGAGGGTGTAGGGAAGAGAGGGAGGGTGGGTGGAGGGAAGAGAGGGAGGGTGTAGGGAAGAGAGGGGGGGTGGGTGGAGGGAAGAGAGGGAGGGTGTAGGGAAGAGAGGGAGGGTGGGTGGAGGGAAGAGAGGGAGGGTGTAGGGAAGAGAGGGAGGGTGGGTGTAGGGAAGAGAGGGAGGGTGTAGGGAAGAGAGGGAGGGTGTAGGGAAGAGAGGGAGGGTGTAGGGAAGAGAGGGAGGGTGGACAGAGCTAGATGTTGACTATTGTGATTTATTACTGTTCATATAGTATGGTGATCCATCCATTTTTATTGTTTATTTCATTTTTGTATATTATCTACTTCACCTGCTTTGGCAATGTTAACATATGTTTCCCATGCCAATAAAGCCCCTTGAATTGAATTTAATTGAGAGAAAGACAGACAGACAGACAGACAGACAGACAGACAGACAGACAGACAGACAGACAGACAGACAGACAGACAGACAGACAGACAGACAGACAGACAGACCGACAGACAGAGAGAGAGACAGACAGACAGACAGAGAGAGAGAGAGAGAGAGACAGAGAGAGAGACAGATAGAGACAGACAGACAGACAGACAGACAGACAGACAGACAGACAGACAGACAGACAGACAGACAGACAGACAGACAGACAGACAGACAGACAGAGAGAGACAGAGAGAGACAGAGAGAGAGACAGACAGAGATCGGTCTCTAGTTCCAGTGTGTCTCTGTGGTGTGAGTGGAGCAGGCCAGGCCACACTAGTGTTACCTGATACTAACACCCTGCCAGGCTGACAGGTTAGCTGCTGCTGCTAATCTACTAATAGACACCATGCAAATAAACCACACAAAACACACAGTATGTCTGGTTAACTAGTCTAGCAACTTTACAGTACACTTTGGGACTACAATGGAAATACATTGTTAAAACGTTAGAGAGTTGTCCTCAATGATTTTAAATGCCGTGTCTATCCACATGTGGCGGAATTGTGTTTTTAAATGATTCTTTTTTAATCGTATACAAACGTCCTGTGTATATCTGTACCAAAGACTGTTGGGTAGCGTACCGGCTTACTGATGGAAGGTCGTAGAATTATCTCTCGTGGACTGAACTTAATCGAGCATCTACATAATTAAGCAAGATTGTTGTTCTGCGTTTCTGAGATTAGTAGCAGAAAGGTTAGCCACATGCCGGTGTTTCCCTCCTACAGCCCAGGTGACGGTAGTCCTGCGTGGACCAGTTGGCAAGGGTTGTGGGTTCAAATCCCGCTGCGGACACTAAAATGTCTCTGTTGTCAGTTACTTTGAATAAAAGTGGCTGTTAAATGGCCTAATGCAGGTTAAATTACAATGGTGCTTTTAGGTTTCCACTGGGTTAGTAAACCAACCATTAACCAACCTGGACCTCAGAGAGCAGACCATTAACCAACCTGGACCTCAGAGAGCAGACCATTAACCAACCTGGACCTCAGAGAGCAGACCATTAACCAACCTGGACCTGAGAGAGCAGACCATTAACCAACCTGGACCTCAGAGAGCAGACCATTAACCAACCTGGACCTCAGAGAGCAGACCATTAACCAACCTGGACCTCAGAGAGCAGACCATTAACCAACCTGGACCTCAGAGAGCAGACCATTAACCAACCTGGACCTCAGAGAGCAGACCATTAACAAACCTGGACCTCAGAGAGCAGACCATTAACCAACCTGGACCTCAGAGAGCAGACCATTAACCAACCTGGACCTCAGAGAGCAGACCATTAACCAACCTGGACCTCAGAGAGCAGACCATTAACCAACCTGGACCTCAGAGAGCAGACCATTAACCAACCTGGACCTCAGAGAGCAGACCATTAACCAACCTGGACCTCAGAGAGCAGACCATTAACCAACCTGGACCTCAGAGAGCAGACCATTAACCAACCTGGACCTCAGAGAGCAGACCATTAACCAACCTGGACCTCAGAGAGCCTGTCCTACAGGTCTGGTAGATAACCATGGTAACAGTCGTCAGGAGAGGAAGGTGTGGGTATGGTAGAATAAACATGTTTCATCATGTCAGCTACTCTCACCTGAGAGAGAGAGTGAGAGAGTGAGTGATGCCTCACCTGTAACGGTCACTACGATGTACTGCGGTGTGGAACTCTGTCCGTTACTCTGCTGAACGGCAGAACTCTGGATCTCCGTGGTAACAAACTGAGTCTGAGAGGGCGTGGCCAGAACCACTGTCTTCTGGGCCTTGGTGAGCGTGGCTTGAGCAGGAAGTTTGTCCTGTCCGGTTGTGGAGACGATGGACACTGACTGGTTGAACTGGGTTGGCGTGGAGCGGGAGGGCGTGGCTGATTGCGTTGCTATGGTGACAGAGTTGGGCTGGGGGGCCGGCTGGAGCTCTTCTGTGTAGCCGGAGGTCGCCATGACTACCGCCACGGCTGGACCAAGACCACCACTCTGGGGGAAGGACAAGGGAAGGAGTTGGTTATGACACACACACACACACACACACAAACAAACAATATGTAGAATTGTGCCAACACACTTTCAAACCTTTTTCAACACACTTCATTTCAGCTCTTGTGAAAGCACACTGACAAAGGTGGACAGAAACAAGGTTACTTGAATCAGTTGTGTCGTTCTAAGGCAAAAACCAAAAGGTGCACCCGGGGGGCCCAGGACTGAGTTTGGGAAACCCTGATCCAAAGCACTGAGGTGTGGGTGGTGTGACCTCTGACAAATGATTATCATAGTTATATTCCATGAAATGATTGCATATAGACCCTTTAACTATGCCATACATTTGATAATGAGAAGTTTCCACTAGTAGAATATGCCACGTGAGGATTTCTGAACTGTGTAACACACACACACACACACACACACACACACACACACACACACACACACACACACACACACACACACACACACACACACACACACACACACACACACACACACACCCCAACGTTCTGATAGCAACAGCATACAGAAAACGCACCTTGCTCCTTCTCTACGAGCATATCATATCATATTTTCTCCAGTTGCCATTGGTGTATGCTTCTAAATATTGCTTCTCCATTGGCTTCAGGTAATGTCAATCCCACCCATAGGCTCAACCCACCTTCCCCTCCCTGCGTGACAGCAGATCTGGCACACATTGCACAGTACGGGCATGACGATCACTTTTACTAGAGAAAACTTTTTCACAACTGTAAAATAACGGCCAACATCATGACACATTCGTTTCTATGCTTCAGTTGACACACACTGACCCACATGTCTGTTTTGCAATTAGATCTTTTTTAAAGTTCGAAAATCTAAAGTGATTTCCTAATCAAAAGTATCCGTGAACATGTGACAAGTATGCCTCGTTCACTAAGTTGAACAATGATTTTTCATGTTAAAAGCTTTGTCGACAAACATTTCGAACAACTAAAAGTACAAGATTCTCATATTACAACACCCGCCATTTTGTATCCCTATAACAGATTTGACATCGTCATAACAACCGTCTGCGTTTGGAAAGCGGTTAGCAACTAGCTGGGACCAGTGCTATTCCATCTCTGCCACACTAGTGCCTTTTAACGTTAGATAAAAGCAATAAAATGTTACACAACTTCACGAAATTATTCAGACAGAAACATCAGACGACGGTTTAATAAAGGTGTTGCTTATTCACCTCAAATTCCCCCTGGAATATTCCTGTCTTTGGCGTTAAAGTTTGTTTCTTAATGATTCTGGTTGTTGTTGTTGATTCTCGTTGCTTGGTTCTTGTCGCCACGACTACCGTGACTATGGCGCCTCGTCCTCACCCGGGCAACTGTTGCTACACACCCGTCTTTATCCCGCCCTCTTCTTAACAATGATTGGATAATTTTGGGGCGATGTCACTCATTTGTCGTCATGTCATTGGAGCATCATTATGTCAATCATTTTTCTATCAACCGATTGGCTGTCAATCTCTGTCAATCACTTTCACTACCCATTAAAAGTAATAGGAAAACACCCTGGTTCTCCCTTTTCCTCGGGGTAATGGCTAGAATGGATCCAGCTTTTGTCACATTAACGTAAGATTTGACTTTTCGTAGCAGGTTAGGAGAATTTAAGCAGAAGGTTAGGAGAATTAACGTAGCAGGTTAGGATAATCAGGTTAAGGTTAGGAAAGGGATTAGGGTTAGCTAGAATGAAAATAAATAAATACTTTGGACGTTAATTTGACAAAAGATGGTTCCTTTCTAGCCATGATCCTGGTTCTCATAATGGTTGGATCGTTGTCAGTCAAATTATTCCAATCAATTGATTATTGCTCTACATTTACAATTTAGCAATTTATCATATGTATTAGGGGTCCGTGGAGGTACTGCAGGGGTTCCACGGACAGATCTCAAAATATGTTTAAAAAATATAGAATAATAATAAATAAAATGCACTGTAATTTATGCTTTCAAAATTAAAAGTTTTCTCTGCGTCATGGCAAAATGTGTAGAATAGCAGAACATTATCCCATGCCAAGAGGGGGCCTTTTAAATGTGTAGAATAGCAGAACATTATCCCATGCCAAGAGGAGGCCTTTTAAATGTGTAGAATAGCAGAACAGTATCCCATGCCAAGAGGAGGCCTTTTAAATGTGTAGAATAGCAGAACAGTATCCCATGCCAAGAGGAGGCCTTTTAAATGTGTAGAATAGCAGAACATTATCCCATGCCAAGAGGAGGCCTTTTAAATGTGTAGAATAGCAGAACATTATCCCATGCCAAGAGGAGGCCTTTTAAATGTGTAGAATAGCAGAACAGTATCACATGCCAAGAGGAGGCCTTTTAAATGTGTAGAATAGCAGAACAGTATCCCATGCCAAGAGGAGGCCTTTTAAATGTGTAGAATAGCAGAACATTATCCCATGCCAAGAGGAGACCTTTTAAATGTGTAGAATAGCAGAACAGTATCCCATGCCAAGAGGAGGCCTTTTAAATGTGTAGAATAGCAGAACAGTATCCCATGCCGAGAGGAGGCCTTTTAAATGTGTAGAATAGCAGAACATTATCCCATGCCGAGAGGAGGCCTTTTAAATGTGTAGAATAGCAGAACAGTATCCCATGCCGAGAGGAGGCCTTTTAAATGTGTAGAATAGCAGAACAGTATCCCATGCCGAGAGGAGGCCTTTTAAATGTGTAGAATAGCAGAACATTATCCCATGCCGAGAGGAGGCCTTTTAAATGTGTAGAATAGCAGAACAGTATCCCATGCCGAGAGGAGGCCTTTTAAATGTGTAGAATAGCAGAACAGTATCCCATGCCGAGAGGAGGCCTTTTAAATGTGTAGAATAGCAGAACAGTATCCCATGCCGAGAGGAGGCCTTTTAAATGTGTAGAATAGCAGAACATTATCCCATGCCGAGAGGAGGCCTTTTAAATGTGTAGAATAGCAGAACAGTATCCCATGCCGAGAGGAGGCCTTTTAAATGTGTAGAATAGCAGAACATTATCCCATGCCGAGAGGAGGCCTTTTAAATGTGTTTTTTTCTAGGGCCCAAGACTAGATTCATCCAGCCATGTAGCCTACTGCAGGAAGCAAACATCAGAGTACAACTCCTTGTGGGCTATTTTAATCGCACTCGAGTTGTGTTTTAATAATTTTTTTATTTTGTATTTTATTTAACCTTCATTTAACTAGGCAAGTCAGTTAAGAACAAATTCTTATTTACAATGACGGCCTACCCCGGCCAAAGAGGTGTCCCTGATGAATTTGCTATTACAAAAGGGATCCCTGGCCCCCCAAAAATTGAGAACCCCTGCAATAAATCAAATCAAATTTTATTGGTCACATACACGTGATTATCAGATGTTACCACGGGTGTAGCGAAATGCTTGTGCTTCCTGCTCCGACAGTGCAGTAATATCTAACAAGTAATGTCTAACAAATTACACAACATATACCCAATACACACAAATCTAAGTAAGGAATGAATTAAGACTATATACATATGGACGAGCGATGTCAGAGCGGAACGGACTGAGATACAGTAGAATAGTATAGAATACAGTGTATACATATGAGATGAGGAATGCCAGATATGTAAACATTATTAAGTGAATGAGATACAGTAGAATAGTATAGAATACAGTGTATACATATGAGATGAGTAATGCAAGACATGTAAACATTAAGTGACTAAGATACCATAGAATATAGAATACAGTATATACATATGAGATGAGTAATGCCAGATATGTAAACCTTATTAAGTGAATGAGATACAGTAGAATAGTATAGATAGAATACAGTATATACATATGAGATGATTAATGCCAGATATGTAAACATTATTAAAGTGACTAGTGTTCCCTTCCTTAAAGTGGCCAGTGATTTCTAGTCCATGCCTATAGGCAGCAGCCTCTAATGTGCTAGTGATGGCTGTTGAATAGTCTGATGGCCTTGAGATAGAAGCTGTTTTTCAGTCTCTCGGTCCCAGCTTTGATGCACCTTTACTGACCTCGCCCTCTGGATGATAGCGGGATGAACAGACAGTGGCTCGGGTGGTTGTTGTCCTTGATGATATTTTTGGCCTTCCTGTGACATCGGGTGCTGTAGGTGTCCTGGAGGGCAGGTAGTTTGCCCCCGGTGATGCGTTGTGCAGACCTCACCATCCTCTGGAGAGCCTTGCGGTTGCATTAGGTCAATAATGCATGTTGACAACAATAAATGATAACAGATCTCTTCATCTTTTCTCCCTTACACACACACACACACACACACACACACACACACACACACACACACACACACACACACACACACACACACACACACACACACACACACACACACACACACACACACACACACACACACACACACACACACACACACACACACATGTTGTACTATCCTTGTGGGGACCTAAAATTGATTACCATTCAAAATCAAATTTTCCCTAACCCCTAAACCTTACCCTAACCCCTAACCCTAACCCCTAAACCTTACCCTAACCCCTAACCCTAACCCTTAAACCTTACCCTAACCCCTAACCCTAACCCCAAACCCCTAAACCTTACCCTAACCCTAACCCTAACCCCTAAACCTTACCCTAACCCCTAACCCCTAAACCTTACCCTAACCCCTAACCCTAACCCCAAACCCCTAAACCTAAACCTTACCCTAACCCCTAACCCTAACCCCTAAACCTTACCCTAACCCCTAACCCTTAACCCCTAACCCCTAAACCTTACCCTAGGGTTGCGACTTGTGTAATGGAAAATGGCAGATGTACTGTAGGAGACATTTTTTAAAGATCGAATATATTTGTATCCGTTCGACAGAGGTGGATTTTTATTTTTTATCAAACTTTTTTTTTATCGCGACAAACGATGATGGAAACAGTGTTTTTTGAATAAATGATGATTTCCGAATACATTTTGAAGGTAAGCGGTGCACGTGATGTTATTAAGCATAAAGCTCTACTCCGCATGTCATTATAATGCCTAGAGGCCTACCGCTTGAAAAATTCATTTATTCAACAATAATGACGTTTTTTTTTTTGCAGGACAAGGATTTTCTTGACTTCAAGAATGCCTGAATTGCTTCCCATTCCAATTAGAAATGTCACCGTTAAATTGTTTCAGATCATCTAGGCCTGCTTGGGTGCATGTTACACCATGGCACGGACCATGGTGGCGATAAGTAGGCACATGACAATTATTAGAATATGGCAAATATTTGTCCATTCTTGCATTCTATCCATGCTGGCTTTTGCGGGCTACCTGAGACATAACATATAGGTGGGCAGGGCATACAGGCTGTCGTCACTTTATTAATGCGCAATGTGCCTAATAGGATTATGGAAACATTTTAAACCACATCATTTTTATTCGACATAGGTTTTTGCGAGAAAAAAAAATAGTTTTTTTTTTAAAGGTGTGACATCATTACATCCAGCTGTTTTTATCGCCACGTGACAGTTCAATAGAACCGCATCGTGGCAGGCGATTGGCCTGTCAACTTTCAAACATTTCAAATGTGGACAACAATTCACCAGGAAAGTTAATGGAAAACATAGCTACTGTCTCCTTCCATGTCACAAGACTCACAACTAATACTCTATACAGGAGAGACATGGGGAGTTGAGTATTATTGCCTGTGCTCCTGTGTGTCTGTTTATGTGTCAGTCTTAGTGCATGTGTGTGTAGGTCTAACTCCTTGTTCATTTAAAACCCAAAGCAATAGCGATCCTATCCCTAGCCAGACATGATAGATAGCAGGTTCCCGAAGTTGTGACACTGGAAGCAACCAGGAAACACTGAAAGGTCGCTGACGATTAGATTAAAGACTACACCTCTGACATGACCTTTTAACCAGGGACACCATTTTAATCGCAACCTCTCTTATTGGGACCATTGTTCTCCTAAAGGTCTCAGGTCTTAGTCATTTCTTATCTGGCTGTACTCTGAGGGGATGAGAGAGAGAGAGAGAGCGAGAGAGAGAGAGCGATAGAGAGACAGAGAGAGAGAGAGAGAGAGAGAGAGAGAGAGAGAGAGAGAGAGAGAGAGAGAGAGAGAGAGAGAGAGAGAGAGAGAGAGAGCAGAGAGAGAGAGAGAGAGAGAGAGAGAGAGAGAGAGAGAGAGAGAGAGAGAGAGAGAGAAAGAGAGAGAGAGAGAGAGAGAGAGAGAGAGAGAGAGAGAGAGAGAGAGAGAGAGAGAGAGAGAGAGAGAGAGAGAGAGAGAGAGAGAGAGAGAGGGGAGACTTGGTCATAGTCATGGGTCGCCCCAAGTGGAACCCTATTCCCTGTATAGTGCACTACTTTAGACCAGAGTCCATATGAAATCCAATTGGCAGTGTTCAGAAGTTGTACACTACGTAGAAAATGAGGGTTCCGTAGGACGCATGAAGCTTCAGTCAGCGGCGCTGGGCTGGGCTCGCTATATAAGGGGTTCCGGGTCCGCCAAGAGAGCCACACAGCACCACCGGGTGAGAGCGAAGGAGACACCGACAGAGACACACAGAGACTCACCAAACCAAGACTCACCCAACCTTCACCAGACCACTGATCCACACCTGCAGCCGGGCTATCACTTTCAAGGCTCTTTCTCTTGGACTCCTCTTTCCTCTCTCTCTCTCCATCTGTCGCTCCTGATCATGTGGAAGGCTGCAGTGTTGACGTTTGGCCTGTTGGTGGCGCTGGTGGGTATGGTGCAAGCTGCAGAGGGCCAGGCTAACTCTATCTACGGGGTGAAGCTGTGCGGGAGAGAGTTTATACGGGCCGTCATCTTCACCTGCGGAGGTTCGCGTTGGAGGAGAGGAGTGGGCGATGCAGGTGAGATGGGTGTGTGTCTGTGAGAGACGATGGGTATGTGTACCTGTGGCTGTGGTTGTGTATGTGTGGGATTGATTGTGCGTGTGCGTGTGTGTGTGTGTGTGTGTGTGTGTCAGTCTCTCTTGTTGTGCATGTCTAAATGTCTGTCTGCCTACGTGTCTGTTTGACTGACTGACTACTCATCTGTCTGCTCCTGTAGGACCAACCATACTGAGATGTTTCCTCTCGTTCAGCACCAGAGACTAATATCTAATATCAATCCTTGCAAGAGAACCAGTTGTTCCTGAAGCCATTTCTTTTCTATTAAGCATTCAAATCATTGTATCTTCCTCTTCCTTCCAGGTGACATCTCCATTGACGAGGAGACTGAGGCCTACAGCCCATGGAGCTCCAACGCCATCCCCGGCCTCGCCAGCAAGCAGCGTCCAGGATTGGAGGCCCAGGGCTGGGCAGGCGAGGTCAGGGAGGGGGGCTCTGCCGCTGCTGTGTTCAGTCGTTTGGCCCGCTCGCCCATCTCAGAGGAAGTGCTAGAGGCGCTGCGCAGCGCGGACAGGAAGGGGCGGGATGTCGTGGTGGGCCTCTCCAACGCCTGCTGCAAGTGGGGCTGCAGCAAGAGCGAGATCAGCTCCCTCTGTTGAGCACTACCAACACCTCTCATTTCCATCCCTCCATCCCCTCGTCCCTCTGTTGAGCACTACCAACACCTCTCATTTCCATCCCTCCATCCCCTCGTCCCTCTGTTGAGCACTACCAACACCTCTCATTTCCATCCCTCCATCCCCTCGTCCCTCTGCTCAGCTCTACTAGCTCTCCTCCTACATCACCCCATCTCTCGTGCCTCTCCTCCTACATCACCCCATCTCTCGTGCCTCTCCTCTATCCATTCTACTTTCATTATTCTGGCCATCTCCATCTCTCACTAAAAATCCCTTCATTCCTGCCTGTCTTCCTCCTCTGTCCCCAAAATGTATTGCCTTCTCTCCTTCCCTCTAGCCCTCCATCCCTCCACTTTTCTATCCCTCCATTCCCTCCTGCCTCTTCTCCTTCTCCTGGATCATTGTGTTGATAATTCAGGGTCTCCTGACTGTGAGGGTGTAAAAAGAAAAGGTTACAAAGCAGCGCGAGCGAAGCCATTCTTTGACCATGCATGTATTCTCCCATCTATGTCAGTATTATGAGCAGTTTTTGTGTGTTTAATTACTGATATGACATTCCAATAAAGTTGTGTTTTGAAAGTGGTAATGTGTTACTCTTCATTGCCATTTCTCAATGACTCATACTTGATGTATTACAGTATCTGTAAAAGTATATATATTTGACCACAGATGCTTTATTTCTCAACAACACTAGACTAGATCAGGGTTTCCCAAACTCGGTCCTGGCCCCCCCTGTGTGCACGTTTTGTTTTTTGCCACAGCAGTACACAGCTGATTCAAATAACCAACGCTTGATGATGAGTTGGTTATTTAAATCAGCTGTGTAGTCCTTAGGTAAAAAAAAAAAACGAGCACCCAGGAAGGGCCCCAGGACCGAGTTTGGGAAACCCTGGACTAGAGGACGGGTTTTGTTGTATCCACCTGTTGTAACTTCCTCCTCCCCATCTTTGGTGGTGGCTGTCACGCACACCTGTTTAATATATGATGATCCCCACAGACGATTCTACCCTGCTAGGCCCACATGGCATTAAAAAGTAGACGTTTATTCCATGCCATAAAATGTCATTTTACACTGTCTATTCACTCACTGGTAAATGTAAATAGAAATTAGACTTTGATGAAAGATTCTCGATTAAATTGACTTAACTGATTTTGCAGTGTAATCACGTGTGATGTGAACAGATGGGCGATTGGGCAAAACTAATCAAGCGTATGGAACATTGAGCTATGTACGGAAGCCGAATAAGGACCTGCTGGTGGATTTTTGAATCTGAAATGACAGCTATTTCTCACACATAGCCAGAGCTACTTATCGAAAGGGGTTTCGGGATTATCTCTTTGCTCTAAAAACAAAGTGAGAGATCAAAACCCTTTGCTACTAAATACATCTAGCTTGCATCTGCCATTCTGTAAATGCTCATTGCCACGGTACCGGTAGCTACTGCTAACAAAGCAATTACGGATCTGACAAATCGGTGCGACCAGGTAAAGGCTTTCTTTGGCGGCACTTTCAACATGAAGCTACTAGCTAGCTACCTAACTAACAAGCTAACTAGCCAAATAACCAACGTTAGCCATATAATATGTCATTGAGTTGTCTTTATCGTTTGCACTTGGCTAGCTAACAATGTCTACACTCGTTCATTTGTTAGATGTTTATGTAGCTAGCTAACGAGCTAATGTCACTTGCGGCGAAATGCGAGGCCGTATCGGCCTGCTTGCCCAAACCGGCCAGGGACTCCCTACTTTATTAGTTAGCAAAATTGCTATCATGCAATGCGGAATACTTGCGGGGGCAAAGCTAGATGAGGTAACGTTGGCTAGCTACGTATTGAGTTTATAATGGGGACTGATTACTACTAACTAACTAGTTAACGTTAAGTAGGTAACTAAATTACTTTGTCAACGTCAGTTGATGTGATATTTGTTGTGACTCCAGGTTGGTTATGTAGCTAGTCCTGATGCTAGGGATTTAGAATGCGTTCTTCGCATTCCGACCCTTGACTGACGCATTCTATTCTTTACTCTGCTTCTGATGTGATGTTGGGCTAGAGAGACAACTCTGCTTGTGACAGCGACACTAGTAGAAACAAAAAACTATGTAGCCGGTGGAGGCTGTAAGGAAAATGTAGAGAAACATTCGAGTCACTCTTTCTCTCTCTGTGTGTGTGTAGGATGGAGTGGCAGCCGGATGAACAGGGTTTGCAGCAGGTGCTTCAGCTGCTGAAGGACTCCCAGTCTCCAGACACAGCCACACAGAGAGCTGTGCAGGAAGTATCCTCTCAGACACACAGGAGTGTGTCAGCGTTCGAGAGAGAGAGGCGGTGTGTGTGTGTGATTGTTTTCCGTACTTCATAATGTGTCTCCTCGGGGTGTGAGTGAAAGATGAGAGTCGTGATTGTTGGTGATTTGCCATGTTGATTGTTTTGTCAGTGAAGGGGTGTTTCTTAACAGTGTGTAGAAACTGGAACAGCTCAACCAGTTCCCAGACTTCAACAACTATCTCATCTTCGTCCTTACAAGCCTCAAATCAGAGGGTAAGTGTGTGTGTGTAGGATGTATATAAAATGGTTGCGAGCATTAGTCAGTGGTTACCAATCGTTCCCTCTCTCTCCCTCTTTCCTTTCAACCCCCCCCTGTAGATGAGCCGACCCGTTCTCTAAGTGGTCTCATATTGAAGAACAATGTGAAGGCCCACTACCAGAACTTTCCTCCTCTGGTAGCTGACTTCATCAAGAGGGAATGTCTCAACAACATCGGAGATCCCTCGCCCCTCATCAGAGCAACCATCGGTAAGAGAGAGAGAGAGAGTGTGGTTGAGTGGGTGGTTGAGCCTTTGCAGGTACTGGTATCAGTCTGTGTGGGAGTATGCGTTAATCAGCAAGCTGAAGTGTGTGTGTGTGTGTGTGTGTGTGTGTGTGTGTGTGTGTGTGTGTGTGTATTCAAGTTTTAATGTCACATACAGTGAAGTCCTTCTGGCAGCTCTAAACCCAACAAAGCAGTAATGGATGTTAAATTACAAGGTAGAACAGAAACCCACAATAAATAATGTTGTGTATAAATGTGTATGTGCCTATTAGTTAGTGTGTGTGTGTAACCCTCTGCCTCCTGTCTCTCAGGCATCTTGATAACAACCATAGCATCTAAAGGAGAGCTGCAGACATGGCCTGAACTCCTCCCTCAACTCTGTAACCTGCTCAACTCTGAAGACTACAATACCTGCGAGGTCACACACACACACACACACACACACACACACACACACACACACACACGCACACGCGCTCCCATCTAATCTTTTGATTGTTTATGTAGGACTTATGTTTAACTTTCTGTGTGTGTGTGCAGGGTTCTTTCGGAGCTCTGCAGAAGATCTGTGAGGATTCTTCAGAGCTGTTGGACAGTGATGCTCTCAACAGACCCCTGAACATCATGATCCCCAAGTTCCTACAGTTTTTTAAACACTGCAGCCCAAAGATCAGGTCTCTCTTTCTCTGTCTCTGTCTGTCTGTTTCTGTTTGTCTGTCTGTCTGTTTCTGTTTGTCTGTCTGTTTCTGTTTGTCTGTCTTTCTGTTTCTGTTTGTCTGTCTGTCTCTCTGTTTCTGTCTCTCTGTTTCTGTCTGTCTGTCTGTCTGTCTGTCTGTCTGTCTGTCTGTCTGTCTGTCTCTCTGTTTCTGTTTGTCTGTCTGTTTCTCTGTCTGTCTCTCTGTCTGTCTGTCTGTCTTTCTGTTTCTGTTTGTCTGTCTCTCTGTTTCTGTCTGTCTGTTTCTGTCTGTCTGTCTCTCTGTTTCTGTCTGTCTGTCTCCCAGATCAGGTCTGTGCTCTTTCTTTCTTTCTCTCAGCCCTCGCTCCATGCTCCCTCCCTGACAAGTAGTTGATTTCTTCTTAAAGCAGCTATTGAATGCAACCAACTTAGTTTCCTCTCCCTCCCTCCTCCAGGTCTCATGCCATAGCGTGTGTGAATCAGTTCATCAGCAGTAGAGCCCAGGCTCTGATGGATCACATCGACACCTTCATCGAGGTGAGACAGGGGTTGTGACTAAAATGGCACCCTAGTCCCTATATAGTGCACTACTTTAGACCAGAGCCCTAGTCCCTAGTGCACTACTTTAGACCAGAGCCCTAGTCCCTATATAGTGCACTACTTTTGACCAGAGCCCTAGTCCCTATATAGTGCACTGCATTAGACCAGAGCCCTAGTCCCTATATAGTGCACTACTTTTGACTGGTCTGTCTGGGTTGAAACCATCGAACAGACTTGATATACTGTACTGTCACAGTTGAAAATGCTTATTATAAAGAACCCCACCCCCTCCTTTCTCCAGAGTCTAAATGTTTAATATAAAGACCCCCCCCCTCTCTCCAGAGTCTAAATGTTTATTATTAAAGAACCCCCTCCTTTCTCCAGAGTCTAAATGCTTATTATTAAAGAACCCCTCCTTTCTCCAGACTCTAAATGTTTATTATAAAGAACCCCCCCCCCTCTCTCCAGAGTCTAAATGTTTATTATAAAGAACCCCCCCCCCCTCTCTCCAGAGTCTAAATGGTTATTAGAAAGAACCCCCCCCCCCTCTCTCCAGAGTCGAAATGTTTATTATTAAAGAACCCCCCCTCTCTCCAGAGTCTAAATGTTTATTATTAAAGAACCCCCCCTCTCTCCAGAGTCTAAATGTTTATTATTAAAGAACCCCCCCTCTCTCCAGAGTCTAAATGTTTATTATAAAGAACCCCCCCCCCTCTCTCCAGAGTCTAAATGTTTATTATAAAGAACCCCCCCCCTCTCTCCAGAGTCTAAATGTTTATTATTAAAGAACCCCCCCTCTCTCCAGAGTCTAAATGCTTATTATAAAGAACCCCCCCCCCCCTTTTTCCAGAGTCTAAATGTTTATTATAACGAACCCCCCCCCCCTCTCTCCAGAGTCTAAATGTTTATTATTAAAGAACCCCCCCTCTCTCCAGAGTCTAAATGTTTATTATTAAAGAACCCCCCCTCTCTCCAGAGTCTAAATGTTTATTATTAAAGAACCCCCCCTCTCTCCAGAGTCTAAATGTTTATTATAAAGAACCCCCCCCCTCTCTCCAGAGTCTAAATGTTTATTATTAAAGAACCCCCCCCTCTCTCCAGAGTCTAAATGCTTATTATTAAAGAACCCCCCCCTCTCTCCAGAGTCTAAATGCTTATTATAAAGAACCCCCCCCCCCCCTTTTTCCAGAGTCTAAATGTTTATTATAACGAACCCCCCCCCTCTCTCCAGAGTCTAAATGTTTATTATTAAAGAACCCCCCCCTCTCTCCAGAGTCTAAATGCTTATTATAAAGAACCCCCCCCCCCCTTTTTCCAGAGTCTAAATGTTTATTATAACGAACCCCCCCCCCTCTCTCCAGAGTCTAAATGTTTATTATAAAGAACCCCCCCCCCTCTCTCCAGAGTCTAAATGTTTATTATTAAAGAACCCCCCCTCTCTCCAGAGTCTAAATGCTTATTATTAAAGAACCCCCCCCTCTCTCCAGAGTCTAAATGCTTATTATAAAGAAACCCCCCCCCCCCTTTTCCAGAGTCTAAATGTTTATTATAACGAACCCCCCCCCCCCTCTCTCCAGAGTCTAAATGTTTATTATTAAAGAACCCCCCCTCTCTCCAGAGTCTAAATGTTTATTATAAAGAACCCCCCCCCTCTCTCCAGAGTCTAAATGTTTATTATTAAAGAACCCCCCCTCTCTCCAGAGTCTAAATGCTTATTATTAAAGAACCCCCCCCTCTCTCCAGAGTCTAAATGCTTATTATAAAGAACCCCCCCCCCCCCCTTTTTCCAGAGTCTAAATGTTTATTATAACGAACCCCCCCCCCCTCTCTCCAGAGTCTAAATGTTTATTATTAAAGAACCCCCCCTCTCTCCAGAGTATAAATGTTTATTATAAAGAACCCCCCCCCTCTCTCCAGAGTCTAAATGTTTATTATTAAAGAACCCCCCCTCTCTCCAGAGTCTAAATGCTTATTATTAAAGAACCCCCCCCTCTCTCCAGAGTCTAAATGCTTATTATAAAGAACCCCCCCCCCCCCCCCCTTTTTCCAGAGTCTAAATGTTTATTATAACGAACCCCCCCCCCCTCTCTCCAGAGTCTAAATGTTTATTATAACGAACCCCCTCTCTCTCTCTCTCTCTCTCTCTCTCCAGAGTCTAAATGTTTATTATAACGAACCCCCCCCCCCTCTCTCTCTCCAGAGTCTGTTTGCTCTAGCGGGGGATGAGGACTGTGAGGTGAGGAAGAACGTGTGTAGAGCTCTGGTCATGCTGCTGGAGGTCCGGATAGACCGACTCATACCACACATGCACAGCATCATACAGGTACCACCTACGACCCCTGACCCCATGACCCTGTGACCTCATACCACACATGCACAGCATCATACAGGTACCACCTACGACCCATGACCCTGTGACCTCATACCACACATGCACAGCATCATACAGGTACCACCTACGACCCCATGACCCTGTGACCTCAATCCACACATGCACAGCATCATACAGGTACCACCTACGACCCCTGACCCCATGACCCTGTGACCTCATACCACACATGCACAGCATCATACAGGTACCACCTACGACCCCTGACCCTGTGAACTCATACCACACATGCACAGCATCATACAGGTACGACCCATGACCCCATGACCCTGTGACCTCATACCACACATGCACAGCATCATACAGGTACCACCTACGACCCCTGACCCCATGACCCTGGACCTCATACCACACATGCACAGCATCATACAGGTACCACCTACCACCCCTGACCCCATGACCCTGTGACCTCATACCACACATGCACAGCATCATACAGGTACCACCTACGACCCCTGACCCCATGACCCTGTGACCTCATACCACACATGCACAGCATCATACAGGTACCACCTACGACCCCTGACCCCATGACCCTGTGACCTCATACCACACATGCACAGCATCATACAGGTACCACCTACGACCCCTGACCCCATGACCCTGTGACCTCAATCCACACATGCACAGCATCATACAGGTACCACCTACGACCCCTGACCCCATGACCCTGTGACCTCATACCACACATGCACAGCATCATACAGGTACCACCTACGAACTCTAACCTCTAACCCAATGACCTCATACCACACATGCACAGCATCATACAGGTACCACCTACGAACTCTAACCTCTAACCCAATGACCTCATACCACACATGCACAGCATCATACAGGTACCACCTACGAACTCTAACCTCTAACCCTGTGACCTCATTCCACACATGCACAGCATCATACAGGTACCACCTACGACCCCATGACCCTATGACCTCATACCACACATGCACAGCATCATACAGGTACCACCTACGACCCCTGACCCCATGACCCTGTGCACTTTTGACCTTTCACATACACTCATTCATCACTCAAATTCCATGTGTTTTTGTAAACCTCCTACACTCAATCTGTTCTGCTATTTCTCTTTCTCTCTTTTATCCTTTTCTTATGGCCCCATACCTCTTTTCCATATTGCCTTCTGTTTCTATAAGAAATCTCTCTCTCCCCAGTACATGCTCCAGCGTACCCAGGACCCAGATGAGAATGTTAGTCTGGAGGCCTGTGAGTTCTGGCTCACCCTGGCTGAACAGCCCGTCTGCAAGGAGGCCCTGTCTGGGCACCTGGTCCAGTAAGTACACACCCGCCCACACACACACGGAGGTAGTGACACACTCGGAGGTAGTGACACACTCACACTCAAATACACACACACGCGCGGACGGATACACATCAGACACACCGATGAAGTGATGGCCAGGGAAGTTTTTAGTCGGGGTGTAGCTGGATAAAGAGGACTAGTGTGGTTTGGTTGTCACCATCTCCCCTGTCTCTCTCCAGACTCATCCCCATCCTGGTGAATGGGATGAAGTACTCTGAGATAGACATCATCCTCCTAAAGGTGAGTTTACAGACACAGTCAGACTGTCCCACTCCCAATGCACAACTAGAAAGAACCATGACTTAACGTTCCCTCCCTCCTCCCCCATCTTCCCTCCTCTCTCACTCTTTCCCCCCATCTTCCCTCCTCTCTCACTCTTTCCCCCCATCTTTCCTCCTCTCTCACTCTTTCCCCCCATCTTCCCTCCTCTCTCACTCTTTCCCCCCCATCTTTCCTCCTCTCTCACTCTTTCCCCCCATCTTTCCTCCTCTCTCACTCTTTCCCCCCATCTTCCCTCCTCTCTCACTCTTTCCCCCCCATCTTCCCTCCTCTCTCACTCTTTCCCCCCATCTTCCCTCCTCTCTCACTCTTTCCCCCCCATCTTTCCTCCTCTCTCACTCTTTCCCCCCATCTTTCCTCCTCTCTCACTCTTTCCCCCCCATCTTTCCTCCTCTCTCACTCTTTCCCCCCCATCTTTCCTCCTCTCTCACTCTTTCCCCCCCATCTTTCCTCCTCTCTCACTCTTTCCCCCCCATCTTTCCTCCTCTCTCACTCTTTCCCCCCCATCTTTCCTCCTCTCTCACTCTTTCCCCCCCATCTTTCCTCCTCTCTCACTCTTTCCCCCCCATCTTTCCTCCTCTCTCACTCTTTCCCCCCCATCTTTCCTCCTCTCTCACTCTTTCCCCCCCATCTTTCCTCCTCTCTCACTCTTTCCCCCCCATCTTTCCTCCTCTCTCACTCTTTCCCCCCCATCTTTCCTCCTCTCTCACTCTTTCCCCCCCATCTTTCCTCCTCTCTCACTCTTTCCCCCCCATCTTTCCTCCTCTCTCACTCTTTCCCCCCCATCTTTCCTCCTCTCTCACTCTTTCCCCCCCATCTTTCCTCCTCCAGGGAGATGTAGAGGAGGAGGATGACACCGTACCAGACAGTGAGCAGGACATCAAGCCTCGCTTCCACAAGTCACGCACCGTCACCCTGCAACACGAGGGAGGAGAGGGGGAGGAGGGGGAGGATCACGACGATGACGATGACGACGATGACACGCTCTCCGACTGGAACCTGCGTGAGTGGTTGAGGGATTGTGTGACAGCTCAGCTGACCAATCAGAGCCAGGGAAATGGGACTGGCAGCCAATCCCGCCAAGAGAGAAGATTTAGGGCCAGTGTTCTCAGTTGATGTTACTGATTACCCATGAAGACACACTCACACACCTGGTCTAAATCAGTCACTGTTTAACTAGCAGTGTAGGAATTGTTTTAACCTCTGTTTCTCTCTCTCTCTATTTCTCTCTCTATTTCTCTCTCTCTCTATTTCTCTCTCTCTGTTTTTCTCTCTCGTCTCTCTCTCTGTTTTTCTCTCTAACAGGGAAGTGTTCGGCGGCAGCGTTAGACGTGTTAGCTAACGTGTTTCGTGATGAGCTCCTCCCCCACCTGCTGCCCCTGCTGAAGGGCCTGTTGTTCCACCCAGACTGGGTCGTCAAGGAGTCGGGAATACTGGTGCTGGGGGCTATCGCTGAGGGTAACCCCTGACCTCCGACCCCTGACCTCCGACCCCTGACCTCCATCCTTTTTTATTTACTTAATGGAAGTAAAAGCATGTTAGTCACCCCCCCCCCCTCCTCTCTCCTCAGGTTGTATGCAGGGCATGGTTCCCTACCTACCAGAGTTGATGCCTCACCTCATCCAGTGTCTCTGTGATAAGAAGGCCCTGGTGCGTTCCATCGCCTGCTGGACTCTGTCCCGCTACGCCCACTGGGTGGTCAGCCAGCCCCCTGACTCCCACCTCAAACCCCTCATGACTGAACTCCTCAAGAGGATCCTGGACGGGAACAAGAGGGTTCAGGAGGCCGCCTGCAGGTGTGGGGGAGGGAGCGGCTGGTGGGGAGGGAGGGAGAGGTGGGGGTGTGTGTGGGAGGGAGCGGCTGGTGGGGAGGGAGGGAGAGGTGGGGAGAGAGTGGTGGGGGAGGGTTTTTGAATGAATAAAGATGTTGAACTGAAATTTAAGGTCTTGATGAGATACGGCAATGAATGAATGTTTCCTGCTCTCTCTCCCTCTGCCCCCTCCCCTTTCTCCCTCCCTCCTCTCTCCTCCCTCCCTCTCCACCCTCCCTCTCAGTGCGTTTGCTACCTTAGAGGAGGAGGCCTGTACAGAGCTGGTTCCCTATCTGAGCTTCATTCTGGATACTCTGGTCTTCGCCTTTGGAAAATACCAACACAAGAACCTGCTCATACTGTACGACGCTATAGGAACGCTGGCCGACTCTGTAGGACACCACCTCAACCAACCGGTTAGTACGTAGTTAGGCTAGATAAACACCCCTTCTAGTTACCCTCAGTTTCCCTTTCGGAGGACGGTAGTTAGTGTTCGGAGGACGGTAGTTAGGCTAGATATACACCCCTTCTAGTTACCCTCAGTTTCCCTTTCGGAGGACGGTAGGTAGGTAGTGTTTGGAGGACGGTAGGTAGGTAGTGTTTGGAGGACGGTAGGTAGGTAGTGTTTGGAGGACGGTAGGTAGGTAGTGTTCGGAGGACGGTAGGTAGGTAGTGTTCGGAGGACGGTAGGTAGGTAGTGTTCGGAGGACGGTAGGTAGGTAGTGTTCGGAGGACGGTAGGTAGGTAGTGTTCGGAGGACGGTAGGTAGGTAGTGTTCGGAGGACGGTAGGTAGGTAGTGTTCGGAGGACGGTAGGTAGGTAGTGTTCGGAGGACGGTAGGTAGGTAGTGTTCGGAGGACGGTAGGTAGGTAGTGTTCGGAGGACGGTAGGTAGGTAGTGTTCGGAGGACGGTAGGTAGGTAGTGTTCGGAGGACGGTAGGTAGGTAGTGTTCGGAGGACGGTAGGTAGGTAGTGTTCGGAGGACGGTAGGTAGGTAGTGTTCGGAGGACGGTAGGTAGGTAGTGTTCGGAGGACGGTAGGTAGGTAGTGTTCGGAGGACGGTAGGTAGGTAGTGTTCGGAGGACGGTAGGTAGGTAGTGTTCGGAGGACGGTAGGTAGGTAGTGTTCGGAGGACGGTAGGTAGGTAGTGTTCGGAGGACGGTAGGTAGGTAGTGTTCGGAGGACGGTAGGTAGGTAGTGTTCGGAGGACGGTAGGTAGGTAGTGTTCGGAGGACGGTAGGTAGGTAGTGTTCGGAGGACGGTAGGTAGGTAGTGTTCGGAGGACGGTAGGTAGGTAGTGTTCGGAGGACGGTAGGTAGGTAGTGTTCGGAGGACGGTAGGTAGGTAGTGTTCGGAGGACGGTAGGTAGGTAGTGTTCGGAGGACGGTAGGTAGGTAGTGTTCGGAGGACGGTAGGTAGGTAGTGTTCGGAGGACGGTAGGTAGGTAGTGTTCGGAGGACGGTAGGTAGGTAGTGTTCGGAGGACGGTAGGTAGGTAGTGTTCGGAGGACGGTAGGTAGGTAGTGTTCGGAGGACGGTAGGTAGGTAGTGTTCGGAGGACGGTAGGTAGGTAGTGTTCGGAGGACGGTAGGTAGGTAGTGTTCGGAGGACGGTAGGTAGGTAGTGTTCGGAGGACGGTAGGTAGGTAGTGTTCGGAGGACGGTAGGTAGGTAGTGTTCGGAGGACGGTAGGTAGGTAGTGTTCGGAGGACGGTAGGTAGGTAGTGTTCGGAGGACGGTAGGTAGGTAGTGATCGGAGGACGGTAGGTAGGTAGTGTTCGGCTCATTTGTTTATATTTTTTCTATGACTCTGTTCCTGTTTTTGTTTTTTAAAAGTTTTAACCATCTCTCCTCTCTTTTCCTCCCCGTCTCTCTCTCTCTCTCCTCTAGGAGTACATAGAGAAGCTGATGCCTCCTCTCATAGCCAAGTGGAATGAGCTGAAGGATGAAGATAAGGACCTGTTTCCTCTGTTAGAGTGTCTGTCCTCTGTCGCTACAGCCCTCCAGAGTGGCTTCCTGCCCTACTGTGAGCCAGTCTACCAGCGCTGTGTTACACTGGTGCAGAAAACACTGGCTCAGGCTATGGTGAGACACACACACACACACACACACACACACACACACACACACACACACACACACACATATGACAAAAAGTATGTGGACACCTACTCGTCGAACATCTCATTCCACAATCATGGGTATTAATATGGAGTTGGTCCCCCCTTTGCTGCTATAACAGACTCCACTCTTCTGGGAAGGCTTTCCACTAGATGTTGGAACATTGCTGCAGGGACTTGCTTCCATTCACCCACAAGCATATTAGTGAGATCAGGCTCTGATATTGGACGATTAGGCCTGGCTCACAGTCGGCGTTCCAACTCATCCTAAAGGTGTTCGATGGGGTTGAGGTCAGGGCTCTGTGCAGACCAGTCAAGTTCTTCTACGCTGATCTTGACAAACCATTTCTGTATGGACCTCGCTTTGTGCACGGAGACATTGTCATACTGAAACAAGAAAGGGTCTTCCCCAAACGTGTTGCCACATAATTAGAAGCACAGAATTGTCTAGAATGTCATTGTATGCTGTAGCATTGAGATTTCCCTCCACTGGAACTAAGGGGCCCGAACCATGAAAACAGCCCCAGACCATTATTCTTCCTCCACCAAACTTTACAGTTATCACTATGCAGCATCCTATGATGGTGCCATTTTGAAAGTCTCTGAGCTCCTCAGTAAGGTCTGCACCTGTCAGCAACGGGTGTGACTGAAATGTCCAAAATCCACTCATGTGAAGGGGTGTCCACATACTTTTGTATTTACAGTGTCAAAGACGCACAGTTATCATCAGTGATTTAAAGATTGAGTGGTTTTTGATCTTAACTCTCTCCCCCTCTCCTCCCCCCATATGTATTAACTCTCTCTCTCCCCCTCTCCTCCCCCCCAGATGTATTAACTCTCTCTCTCCCCCTCTCCTCCCCCCCAGATGTATTAACTCTCTCTCCCCCCCTCAGATGTATTAACTCTCTCTCCCCCCCTCAGATGTATTAACTCTCTCTCCCCCCCTCAGATGTATTAACTCTCTCTCTCCCCCTCTCCTCCCCCCAGATGTATTAAACCCCCCCCCCCCCAGATGTATTAACCTTCTTCTCCCCTCCAGATGTATTAACTCTCTCTCTCCCCCTCTCCTCCCCCCCAGATGTATTAACTCTCTCTCTCCCCCCCTCAGATGTATTAACTCTCTCTCCCCCCCTCAGATGTATTAACTCTCTCTCTCCCCCTCTCCTCCCCCCAGATGTATTAACCCCCCCCCCCCCCCCAGATGTATTAACCTTCTCCTCCCCTCCAGATGTATTAACTCTCTCTCCCCCTCTCCTTCCCCCAGATGTACAGCCAACAGCCGGACCAGTACGAGGCTCCTGATAAGGACTTTATGATCGTGGCCCTGGACCTCCTCAGTGGTCTGGCTGAGGGCCTGGGGGTCCACGTTGATCAGCTGGTGGCCCGGAGCAACATCATGACACTACTGTTTCAGTGCATGCAGGTACGGGGGGTGTGTTTTCAGTGTTAACTCTACCTTTGTGTGAATGTCTAGGTCAGTGGTCACCAAGCGGTCAATCTCCATTTTGGGTCAGTCTTAGTGGAGGGGGCGGAGCTGTCTCCCTTTTTGGTGGAGGGGGCGGAGCTGTCAGTCTTAGTGGAGGGGGCAGGCTGAGGGAGGGTCAGTCTTAGTGGAGGGGGCAGGCTGAGGGAGGGTCAGTCTTAGTGGAGGGGGCAGGCTGAGGGAGGGTCAGTCTTAGTGGAGGGGGCAGGCTGAGGGAGGGTCAGTCTTAGTGGAGGGGGCAGGCTGAGGGAGGGTCAGTCTTAGTGGAGGGGGCAGGCTGAGGGAGGGTCAGTCTTAGTGGAGGGGGCAGGCTGAGGGAGGGTCAGTCTTAGTGGAGGGGGCAGGCTGAGGGAGGGTCAGTCTTAGTGGAGGGGGCAGGCTGAGGGAGGGTCAGTTTTTGTGGAGGGGGCAGGCTGAGGGAAGGTCAGTTTTAGTGGAGGGGGCAGGCTGAGGGATGGTCAGTTTTAGTGGAGGGGGCAGGCTGAGGGATGGTCAGTTTTAGTGGAGGGGGCAGGCTGAGGGATGGTCAGTTTTAGTGGAGGGGGCAGGCTGAGGGATGGTCAGTGACCAAATACAGGCCAGTCAGTCCAATAGAATAAAGAACATCATTTCAGTTTAAGGTCACTCAGCTGTGCCTCACAAGTAATACAATGTTTATTATGATGTGGATGATGGTGTTTATTACCAGTGGATCATATCCTTCTGAAATGGTCTGAGTAGAACTACAGGGTGACTCAACCACAGCCAGTATGCAGTGATAATGTACTGGGCCTGTAGACTACTGCCCTCATTACTACACAGCTGGTTTTAATTGGTTCTGGGCCTGTAGCCTACTGCTCTCATTACTACACAGCTGGTTTTAATTGGTTCTGGGCCTCTAGCCTACTGCCCTCATTACTACACAGCTGGTTTTAATTGGTTCTGGGCCTGTAGCCTACTGCCCTCATTACTACACAGCTGGTTTTAATTGGTTCTGGGCCTGTAGCCTACTGCCCCCATTACTACACAGCTGGTTTTAATTGGTTCTGGGCCTGTAGCCTACTGCCCTCATTACTACACAGCTGGTTTTAATTGGGTCTGGGCCTGTAGCCTACTGCCCTCATTACTACACAGCTGGTTTTAATTGGGTCTGGGCCTGTAGCCTACTGCCCTCATTACTACACAGCTGGTTTTAATTGGGTCTGGGCCTGTAGCCTACTGCCCTCATTACTACACAGCTGGTTTTAATTGGGTCTGGGCCTGTAGCCTACTGCCCTCATTACTACACAGCTGGTTTTAATTGGTTCTGGGCCTGTAGCCTACTGCCCTCATTACTACACAGCTGGTTTTAATTGGTTCTGGGCCTGTAGCCTACTGCCCTCATTACTACACAGCTGGTTTTAATTGGTTCTGGGCCTGTAGCCTACTGCCCTCATTACTACACAGCTGGTTTTAATTGGTTCTGGGCCTGTAGCCTACTGCCCTCATTACTACACAGCTGGTTTTAATTGGTTCTGGGCCTGTAGCCTACTGCCCTCATTACTACACAGCTGGTTTTAATTGGTTCTGGGCCTGTAGCCTACTGCCCTCATTACTACACAGCTGGTTTTAATTGGTTCTGGGCCTGTAGCCTACTGCCCTCATTACTACACAGCTGGTTTTAATTGGTTCTGGGCCTGTAGCCTACTGCCCTCATTACTACACAGCTGGTTTTAATTGGTTCTGGGCCTGTAGCCTACTGCCCTCATTACTACACAGCTGGTTTTAATTGGTTCTGGGCCTGTAGCCTACTGCCCTCATTACTACACAGCTGGTTTTAATTGGTTCTGGGCCTGTAGCCTACTGCCCTCATTACTACACAGCTGGTTTTAATTGGTTCTGGGCCTGTAGCCTACTGCCCTCATTACTACACAGCTGGTTTTAATTGGTTCTGGGCCTGTAGCCTACTGCCCTCATTACTACACAGCTGGTTTTAATTGGTTCTGGGCCTGTAGCCTACTGCCCTCATTACTACACAGCTGGTTTTAATTGGTTCTGGGCCTGTAGCCTACTGCCCTCATTACTACACAGCTGGTTTTAATTGGTTCTGGGCCTGTAGCCTACTGCCCTCATTACTACACAGCTGGTTTTAATTGGTTCTGGGCCTGTAGCCTACTGCCCTCATTACTACACAGCTGGTTTTAATTGGTTCTGGGCCTGTAGCCTACTGCCCTCATTACTACACAGCTGGTTTTAATTGGTTCTGGGCCTGTAGCCTACTGCCCTCATTACTACACAGCTGGTTTTAATTGGTTCTGGGCCTGTAGCCTACTGCCCTCATTACTACACAGCTGGTTTTAATTGGTTCTGGGCCTGTAGCCTACTGCCCTCATTACTACACAGCTGGTTTTAATTGGTTCTGGGCCTGTAGCCTACTGCCCTCATTACTACACAGCTGGTTTTAATTGGTTCTGGGCCTGTAGCCTACTGCCCTCATTACTACACAGCTGGTTTTAATTGGTTCTGGGCCTGTAGCCTACTGCCCTCATTACTACACAGCTGGTTTTAATTGGTTCTGGGCCTGTAGCCTACTGCCCTCATTACTACACAGCTGGTTTTAATTGGTTCTGGGCCTGTAGCCTACTGCCCTCATTACTACACAGCTGGTTTTAATTGGTTCTGGGCCTGTAGCCTACTGCCCTCATTACTACACAGCTGGTTTTAATTGGTTCTGGGCCTGTAGCCTACTGCCCTCATTACTACACAGCTGGTTTTAATTGGTTCTGGGCCTGTAGCCTACTGCCCTCATTACTACACAGCTGGTTTTAATTGGTTCTGGGCCTGTAGCCTACTACCCTCATTACTACACAGCTGGTTTTAATTGGTTCTGGGCCTGTAGCCTACTGCCCTCATTACTACACAGCTGGTTTTAATTGGTTCTGGGCCTGTAGCCTACTGCCCTCATTACTACACAGCTGGTTTTAATTGGTTCTGGGCCTGTAGCCTACTGCCCTCATTACTACACAGCTGGTTTTAATTGGTTCTGGGCCTGTAGCCTACTGCCCTCATTACTACACAGCTGGTTTTAATTGGTTCTGGGCCTCTAGCCTACTGGACAACCCTCAATACTACACAGCTGGTTTTAATTGGTTCTGGGCCTCTAGCCTACTGGACAACCCTCATTACTACACAGCTGGTTTTAATTGGTTCTGGGCCTGTAGCCTACTGCCCTCATTACTACACAGCTGGTTTTAATTGGTTCTGGGCCTGTAGCCTACTGCCCTCATTACTACACAGCTGGTTTTAATTGGTTCTGGGCCTGTAGCCTACTGCCCTCATTACTACACAGCTGGTTTTAATTGGTTCTGGGCCTCTAGCCTACTGGACAACCCTCAATACTACACAGCTGGTTTTAATTGGTTCTGGGCCGCTAGCCTACTGCCCTCATTACTACACAGCTGGTTTTAATTGGTTCTGGGCCTGTAGCCTACTGCCCTCATTACTACACAGCTGGTTTTAATTGGTTCTGGGCCTGTAGCCTACTACCCTCATTACTACACAGCTGGTTTTAATTGGTTCTGGGCCTGTAGCCTACTGCCCTCATTACTACACAGCTGGTTTTAATTGGTTCTGGGCCTGTAGCCTACTGCCCTCATTACTACACAGCTGGTTTTAATTGGTTCTGGGCCTGTAGCCTACTGCCCTCATTACTACACAGCTGGTTTTAATTGGTTCTGGGCCTGTAGCCTACTGCCCTCATTACTACACAGCTGGTTTTAATTGGTTCTGGGCCTGTAGCCTACTGCCCTCATTACTACACAGCTGGTTTTAATTGGTTCTGGGCCTGTAGCCTACTACCCTCATTACTACACAGCTGGTTTTAATTGGTTCTGGGCCTGTAGCCTACTGCCCTCATTACTACACAGCTGGTTTTAATTGGTTCTGGGCCTATAGCCTACTGCCCTCATTACTACACAGCTGGTTTTAATTGGTTCTGGGCCTGTAGCCTACTGCCCTCATTACTACACAGCTGGTTTTAATTGGTTCTGGGCCTCTAGCCTACTGCCCTCATTACTACACAGCTGGTTTTAATTGGTTCTGGGCCTCTAGCCTACTGGACAACCCTCAATACTACACAGCTGGTTTTAATTGGTTCTGGGCCTCTAGCCTACTGGACAACCCTCATTACTACACAGCTGGTTTTAATTGGTTCTGGGCCTGTAGCCTACTGCCCTCATTACTACACAGCTGGTTTTAATTGGTTCTGGGCCTGTAGCCTACTGCCCTCATTACTACACAGCTGGTTTTAATTGGTTCTGGGCCTGTAGCCTACTGCCCTCATTACTACACAGCTGGTTTTAATTGGTTCTGGGCCTGTAGCCTACTGCCCTCATTACTACACAGCTGGTTTTAATTGGTTCTGGGCCTGTAGCCTACTGCCCTCATTACTACACAGCTGGTTTTAATTGGTTCTGGGCCTCTAGCCTACTGGACAACCCTCAATACTACACAGCTGGTTTTAATTGGTTCTGGGCCTCTAGCCTACTGGACAACCCTCATTACTACACAGCTGGTTTTAATTGGTTCTGGGCCTGTAGCCTACTGCCCTCATTACTACACAGCTGGTTTTAATTGGTTCTGGGCCTGTAGCCTACTGCCCTCATTACTACACAGCTGGTTTTAATTGGTTCTGGGCCTGTAGCCTACTGCCCTCATTACTACACAGCTGGTTTTAATTGGTTCTGGGCCTGTAGCCTACTGCCCTCATTACTACACAGCTGGTTTTAATTGGTTCTGGGCCTGTAGCCTACTGCCCTCATTACTACACAGCTGGTTTTAATTGGTTCTGGGCCTGTAGCCTACTGCCCTCATTACTACACAGCTGGTTTTAATTGGTTCTGGGCCTGTAGCCTACTGCCCTCATTACTACACAGCTGGTTTTAATTGGTTCTGGGCCTGTAGCCTACTGCCCTCATTACTACACAGCTGGTTTTAATTGGTTCTGGGCCTGTAGCCTACTGCCCTCATTACTACACAGCTGGTTTTAATTGGTTCTGGGCCTGTAGCCTACTGCCCTCATTACTACACAGCTGGTTTTAATTGGTTCTGGGCCTGTAGCCTACTGCCCTCATTACTACACAGCTGGTTTTAATTGGTTCTGGGCCTGTAGCCTACTGCCCTCATTACTACACAGCTGGTTTTAATTGGTTCTGGGCCTGTAGCCTACTGCCCTCATTACTACACAGCTGGTTTTAATTGGTTCTGGGCCTGTAGCCTACTGCCCTCATTACTACACAGCTGGTTTTAATTGGTTCTGGGCCTGTAGCCTACTGCCCTCATTACTACACAGCTGGTTTTAATTGGTTCTGGGCCTGTAGCCTACTGCCCTCATTACTACACAGCTGGTTTTAATTGGTTCTGGGCCTGTAGCCTACTGCCCTCATTACTACACAGCTGGTTTTAATTGGTTCTGGGCCTGTAGCCTACTGCCCTCATTACTACACAGCTGGTTTTAATTGGTTCTGGGCCTGTAGCCTACTGCCCTCATTACTACACAGCTGGTTTTAATTGGTTCTGGGCCTGTAGCCTACTGCCCTCATTACTACACAGCTGGTTTTAATTGGTTCTGGGCCTGTAGCCTACTGCCCTCATTACTACACAGCTGGTTTTAATTGGTTCTGGGCCTGTAGCCTACTGCCCTCATTACTACACAGCTGGTTTTAATTGGTTCTGGGCCTGTAGCCTACTACCCTCATTACTACACAGCTGGTTTTAATTGGTTCTGGGCCTGTAGCCTACTGCCCTCATTACTACACAGCTGGTTTTAATTGGTTCTGGGCCTGTAGCCTACTGCCCTCATTACTACACAGCTGGTTTTAATTGGTTCTGGGCCTGTAGCCTACTGCCCTCATTACTACACAGCTGGTTTTAATTGGTTCTGGGCCTGTAGCCTACTGCCCTCATTACTACACAGCTGGTTTTAATTGGTTCTGGGCCTCTAGCCTACTGGACAACCCTCAATACTACACAGCTGGTTTTAATTGGTTCTGGGCCTCTAGCCTACTGGACAACCCTCATTACTACACAGCTGGTTTTAATTGGTTCTGGGCCTGTAGCCTACTGCCCTCATTACTACACAGCTGGTTTTAATTGGTTCTGGGCCTGTAGCCTACTGCCCTCATTACTACACAGCTGGTTTTAATTGGTTCTGGGCCTGTAGCCTACTGCCCTCATTACTACACAGCTGGTTTTAATTGGTTCTGGGCCTCTAGCCTACTGGACAACCCTCAATACTACACAGCTGGTTTTAATTGGTTCTGGGCCGCTAGCCTACTGCCCTCATTACTACACAGCTGGTTTTAATTGGTTCTGGGCCTGTAGCCTACTGCCCTCATTACTACACAGCTGGTTTTAATTGGTTCTGGGCCTGTAGCCTACTACCCTCATTACTACACAGCTGGTTTTAATTGGTTCTGGGCCTGTAGCCTACTACCCTCATTACTACACAGCTGGTTTTAATTGGTTCTGGGCCTGTAGCCTACTGCCCTCATTACTACACAGCTGGTTTTAATTGGTTCTGGGCCTGTAGCCTACTGCCCTCATTACTACACAGCTGGTTTTAATTGGTTCTGGGCCTGTAGCCTACTGCCCTCATTACTACACAGCTGGTTTTAATTGGTTCTGGGCCTCTAGCCTACTGGACAACCCTCATTACTACACAGCTGGTTTTAATTGGTTCTGGGCCTGTAGCCTACTGCCCTCATTACTACACAGCTGGTTTTAATTGGTTCTGGGCCTGTAGCCTACTGCCCTCATTACTACACAGCTGGTTTTAATTGGTTCTGGGCCTCTAGCCTACTGGACAACCCTCAATACTACACAGCTGGTTTTAATTGGTTCTGGGCCGCTAGCCTACTGGACAACCCTCATTACTACACAGCTGGTTTTAATTGGTTCTGGGCCTGTAGCCTACTGCCCTCATTACTACACAGCTGGTTTTAATTGGTTCTGGGCCTGTAGCCTACTGCCCTCATTACTACACAGCTGGTTTTAATTGGTTCTGGGCCTGTAGCCTACTGCCCTCATTACTACACAGCTGGTTTTAATTGGTTCTGGGCCTGTAGCCTACTGCCCTCATTACTACACAGTTGGTTTTAATTGGTTCTGGGCCTGTAGCCTACTGCCCTCATTACTACACAGCTGGTTTTAATTGGTTCTGGGCCTGTAGCCTACTGCCCTCATTACTACACAGCTGGTTTTAATTGGTTCTGGGCCTGTAGCCTACTGCCCTCATTACTACACAGCTGGTTTTAATTGGTTCTGGGCCTGTAGCCTACTGCCCTCATTACTACACAGCTGGTTTTAATTGGTTCTGGGCCTGTAGCCTACTGCCCTCATTACTACACAGCTGGTTTTAATTGGTTCTGGGCCTGTAGCCTACTGCCCTCATTACTACACAGCTGGTTTTAATTGGTTCTGGGCCTGTAGCCTACTGCCCTCATTACTACACAGCTGGTTTTAATTGGTTCTGGGCCTGTAGCCTACTGCCCTCATTACTACACAGCTGGTTTTAATTGGTTCTGGGCCTGTAGCCTACTGCCCTCATTACTACACAGCTGGTTTTAATTGGTTCTGGGCCTCTAGCCTACTGGACAACCCTCAATACTACACAGCTGGTTAGCTGGTTTTAATTGGTTCTGGGCCTGCTAGCCTACTGGACAACCCTCATTACTACACAGCTGGTTTTAATTGGTTCTGGGCCTGTAGCCTACTGCCCTCATTACTACACAGCTGGTTTTAATTGGTTCTGGGCCTGTAGCCTACTGCCCTACACTACTACACAGCTGGTTTTAATTGGTTCTGGGCCTGTAGCCTACTGCCCTCATTACTACACAGCTGGTTTTAATTGGTTCTGGGCCTGTAGCCTACTGCCCTCATTACTACACAGCTGGTTTTAATTGGTTCTGGGCCTGTAGCCTACTGCCCTCATTACTACACAGCTGGTTTTAATTGGTTCTGGGCCTGTAGCCTACTGCCCTCATTACTACACAGCTGGTTTTAATTGGTTCTGGGCCTGTAGCCTACTGCCCTCATTACTACACAGCTGGTTTTAATTGGTTCTGGGCCTGTAGCCTACTGCCCTCATTACTACACAGCTGGTTTTAATTGGTTCTGGGCCTGTAGCCTACTGCCCTCATTACTACACAGCTGGTTTTAATTGGTTCTGGGCCTGTAGCCTACTGCCCTCATTACTACACAGCTGGTTTTAATTGGTTCTGGGCCTGTAGCCTACTGCCCTCATTACTACACAGCTGGTTTTAATTGGTTCTGGGCCTCTAGCCTACTGGACAACCCTCAATACTACACAGCTGGTTTTAATTGGTTCTGGGCCTCTAGCCTACTGGACAACCCTCATTACTACACAGCTGGTTTTAATTGGTTCTGGGCCTGTAGCCTACTGCCCTCATTACTACACAGCTGGTTTTAATTGGTTCTGGGCCTGTAGCCTACTGCCCTCATTACTACACAGCTGGTTTTAATATGTTCTGGGCCTCTAGCCTACTGCCCTCATTACTACACAGCTGGTTTTAATTGGTTCTGGGCCTCTAGCCTACTGGACAACCCTCAATACTACACAGCTGGTTTTAATTGGTTCTGGGCCGCTAGCCTACTGCCCTCATTACTACACAGCTGGTTTTAATTGGTTCTGGGCCTGTAGCCTACTGCCCTCATTACTACACAGCTGGTTTTAATTGGTTCTGGGCCTGTAGCCTACTACCCTCATTACTACACAGCTGGTTTTAATTGGTTCTGGGCCTGTAGCCTACTGCCCTCATTACTACACAGCTGGTTTTAATTGGTTCTGGGCCTGTAGCCTACTGCCCTCATTACTACACAGCTGGTTTTAATTGGTTCATGTTGCGTAGGCTTATGTTTCAGTCATGTTTATAATGATACAATAATCTGACTGGTAGATCTCCTGATCTTGACTCAGAGGTTTGGGATCCACTGGTCCATCTAGTGTGTGTGTGTGTGGTAACAGACGCTGGCTGTATTTGATTGTATATAACCATTTTGTGTCATATATATCTATGTAGACCATGTAGTTAACACACACATGTTATATCTCTATATAGACCATGTAGTTAACACGTTGTATCTCTATATAGACCATGTAGTTAACATGTTGTATCTCTATATAGACCATGTAGTTAACATGTTGTATCTCTATATAGACCATGTAGTTAACATGTTATATCTCTATATAGACCATGTAGTTAACACGTTGTATCTCTATATAGACCATGTAGTTAACACGTTGTATCTCTATATAGACCATGTAGTTAACATGTTGTATCTCTATATAGACCATGTAGTTAACATGTTGTATCTCTATATAGACCATGTAGTTAACATGTTGTATCTCTATATAGACCATGTAGTTAACATGTTGTATCTCTATATAGACCATGTAGTTAACATGTTGTATCTCTATATAGACCATGTAGTTAACATGTTATATCTCTATATAGACCATGTAGTTAACATGTTGTATCTCTATATAGACCATGTAGTTAACATGTTGTATCTCTATATAGACCATGTAGTTAACATGTTGTATCTCTATATAGACCATGTAGTTAACATGTTGTATCTCTATATAGACCATGTAGTTAACATGTTATATCTCTATATAGACCATGTAGTTAACATGTTATATCTCTATATAGACCATGTAGTTAACATGTTGTATCTCTTTATAGACCATGTAGTTAACATGTTGTATCTCTATATAGACCATGTAGTTAACATGTTGTATCTCTATATAGACCATGTAGTTAACATGTTGTATCTCTATATAGACCATGTAGTTAACATGTTGTATCTCTATATAGACCATGTAGTTAACATGTTGTATCTCTATATAGACCATGTAGTTAACATGTTGTATCTCTATATAGACCATGTAGTTAACATGTTGTATCTCTATATAGACCATGTAGTTAACATGTTGTATCTCTATATAGACCATGTAGTTAACATGTTGTATCTCTTTATAGACCATGTAGTTAACACGTTGTATCTCTATATAGACCATGTAGTTAACATGTTGTATCTCTATATAGACCATGTAGTTAACATGTTGTATCTCTATATAGACCATGTAGTTAACATGTTGTATCTCTATATAGACCATGTAGTTAACATGTTGTATCTCTATATAGACCATGTAGTTAACATGTTGTATCTCTATATAGACCATGTAGTTAACATGTTGTATCTCTTTATAGACCATGTAGTTAACACGTTGTATCTCTATATAGACCATGTAGTTAACATGTTGTATCTCTATATAGACCATGTAGTTAACATGTTGTATCTCTATATAGACCATGTAGTTAACATGTTGTATCTCTATATAGACCATGTAGTTAACATGTTGTATCTCTATATAGACCATGTAGTTAACATGTTGTATCTCTATATAGACCATGTAGTTAACACGTTGTATCTCTATATAGACCATGTAGTTAACATGTTGTATCTCTATATAGACCATGTAGTTAACATGTTGTATCTCTATATAGACCATGTAGTTAACATGTTGTATCTCTATATAGACCATGTAGTTAACATGTTGTATCTCTATATAGACCATGTAGTTAACATGTTGTATCTCTATATAGACCATGTAGTTAACATGTTGTATCTCTATATAGACCATGTAGTTAACATGTTGTATCTCTATATAGACCATGTAGTTAACATGTTATATCTCTATATAGACCATGTAGTTAACACGTTGTATCTCTATATAGACCATGTAGTTAACATGTTATATCTCTTTATAGACCATGTAGTTAACACACACATGTTATATCTCTTTATAGACCATGTTGTTAACACACACATGTTATATCTCTTTATAGACCATGTTGTTAACACACACATGTTGTATCTCCAGGACACCATGCCAGAGGTGAGGCAGAGCTCCTTCGCCCTGCTGGGTGATCTGACCAAGGCCTGCTTCCCTCATGTTAAACCCTGCATCGGTAACCACCTATACGATCTCTCTCTTCATCTCTCTCTTCTCCTACTAACTGTGTAACTACCAGTCTATCATACTCCTTATGTTATGTACCGTCCTCCCTCTCTCTTCCCCTTGGCTTTCTCTCAATGTGTGTGTGTGTGTGTGTGTGTCCCCAGCTGAGTTCATGCCTATCCTAGGGACCAACCTGAACCCAGAGTTCATCTCTGTGTGTAACAACGCTACCTGGGCCATTGGAGAGATATGCATGCAGATGGGTGAGTCTTTCTGCGTGTAGGTTTGTACACGCAGATAATATGTACATGTGAGAGATGATTTATAATTACTTAGAATAATCATCCGTAAAAAAAAAAAATGTTGTTCTTTAATAAACAAAGCAATTGTCAGTTTCGATGCTGCTAGCATGAGTTATCTTAATGATATATTTCTCTGCTTTGGTTCTCTCTGTCTCCCCCCATCTGTCTCCATCTCTGTCTCCCCCCCATCTGTCTCCATCTATGTCTCCATCTCTGTCTATGTCTCCATCTGTCTGTAGGTGTAGAGATGCAGCCCTATGTGTCTCTGGTCCTGAACCAGCTGGTAGAGATCATCAACAGACCCAACACACCCAAGACCCTGCTGGAGAACACCGGTACACACACATACTGAACACCGGTACACGCACATACTGAACACCGGTACACGCACATACTGAACACCGGTACGCGCACATACTGAACACCGGTACGCGCACATACTGAACACCGGTACGCGCACATACTGAACACCGGTACGCGCACATACTGAACACCGGTACGCGCACATACTGAACACCGGTACGCGCACATACTGAACACCGGTACGCGCACATACTGAACACCGGTACGCGCACATACTGAACACCGGTACGCGCACATACTGAACACCGGTACGCGCACATACTGAACACCGGTACGCGCACATACTGAACACCGGTACGCGCACATACTGAACACCGGTACGCGCACATACTGAACACCGGTACGCGCACATACTGAACACATGCGCAATCATTGGGTTTGTTTGACATTGTAGCTGATGCATTTTGGGTAAACTGTGACTGACTCATCTACAAATAATAATGAGCAGTTATTTATGATACAAAGTGATTTGTACATCAGCGTACAGGCCCAACTAGGCCCAACTGTACCTGCTGGGTGTTTGTACACATGAGTGAGGCTCCTCCCATTTTCTTCCAGCCATTACGATTGGTCGCCTGGGCTACGTGTGTCCTCAGGAGGTGGCTCCGATGCTCCAGCAGTTCATCAGACCGTGGTGAGTCTGTCACACATTTGACGAGACGTCTAGTCCTTCACGTCACTGATAATTATCAACATGTTTAGATTGCCTGGTATGTGACGCGGTGGTGTGTGTGTGTGACAGGTGTACGTCCTTACGGAACATCCGTGACAACGAGGAGAAAGACTCCGCCTTCAGAGGGATCTGCATGATGATTGGTGTAAACCCTGGGGGAGTGGTCCAGGTAAGAGGGAGGGACCTGCATGATGATTGGTGTAAACCCTGGAGGGAGTGGTCCAGGTAAAAGGGAGGGACCTGTATGATGATTGGTGTAAACCCTGGGGGGAGTGGTCCAGGTAAGAGGGAGGGACCTGCATGATGATTGGTGTAAACCCTGGGGGAGTGGTACAGGTAAGAGGAAGGGAGATGTATGATGATTGGTGTAAACCCTGGGGGAGTGGTCTATATTCTACAGGACTATGCAGAACTAGGCTATATCCTACAGGACTATGCAGAACTAGGTTATATCCTACAGGACTAGGCTATATCCTACAGGACTATGCAGAACTAGGCTATATCCTACAGAACCAGGCTATATCCTACAGGACTAGGCTGTATCCTACAGGACTATGCAGAACTAGGTTATATCCTACAGGACTACGCAGAACTAGGCTATATCCTATAGGACTATGCAGAACTAGGCTATATCCTACAGGACTAGGTTATATCCTACAGGACTAGGTTATATCCTACAGGACTAGGCTATATCCTACAGGACTAGGCTATATCCTACAGGACTAGGTTATATCCTACAGGACTAGGCTATATCCTACAGGACTAGGCTATATCCTACAGGACTATGCAGAACTAGGTTATATCCTACAGGACTACGCAGAACTAGGTTATATCCTACAGGACTACGCAGAACTAGGTTATATCCTACTGGACTATGCAGAACTAGGTTATATCCTACAGGACTACGCAGAACTAGGTTATATCCTACAGGACTATGCAGAACTAGGCTATATCCTATAGGACTATGCAGAACTAGGCTATATCCTACAGGACTAGGTTATATCCTACAGGACTAGGCTATATCCTACAGGACTAGGCTATATCCTACAGGACTAGGCTATATCCTACAGGACTAGGTTATATCCTACAGGACTAGGCTATATCCTACAGGACTAGGCTATATCCTACAGGACTAGGCTATATCCTACAGGACTAGGCTATATCCTACAGGACTACGCACGTTATTTTGGTGTGTTTGATATTGCCTGTCGGGTGCTGAATTGCTGCGACCATGTCTGGCAAGTGAGCTGCGTCACACACCTAAAATCACATTGTAGCACTGCGGTTGGGTTTGGGACCAGGTGTTGGGAGTCAGACAGGAAGTCAGCAGCAGGGGTTGTGGTATGAAGAGAGCAGACCTCTACAAGGAGACACAGTCCTTCTGTAGGGTGAAGTAACATCACAGAATGTCTCTCTGCAGGACTTTATCTTCTTCTGTGATGCCGTGGCGTCCTGGGTCAGCCCTAAGGAGGACCTGAGAGACATGTTCTACAAGGTGTGTGGAGGACCCAGCTCTCTCTGTCCCAAGTGGCACCTTGTTCCCTTCATCTGCACTGCTGTCGTGTACTATGGAAGGGGAGAGGCTGCCAATTAGGACGTGTCCTGGGAAAAGCTTTGCTTGGCCCAGATCCTTACTAATATCTGTGTGTGTGTGTGGGGACTGTATGATAGTGGGATGTTAACTTCTAGTTCCTCCCAATCCCGGATCCGGGAGCACCCCCCACAGTAAAAAAGCTGACTAGCATAGCCTAGCATAGCGTCACAAGTAAATACTAGCATCTAAATATCATTAAATCACAAGTCCAAGACACCAGATGAAAGATGCAGATCTTGTGAATCCAGCCATCATTTCTGATTTTTAAAATGTTTTACAGGGAAGACATAATATGTAAATCTATTAGCTAACCACGTTAGCAAAAGACACCACTTTTTTTACTCCACCAGTTTTTTACTCCATCAGTAGCTATCACTAATTCGACTAAATAAAGATATATATATAGCCACTAACCAAGAAACAACTTCATAAGATGACAGTCTGATAACATATTTATGGTATAGCATATGTTTTTTTAGAGAAATTTGCATTTTTCAGGTATAAATCATAGTTTACCATTGCAGCCACTATCACAAAACTCACCAAAGCGACTAGAATAACTACAGAGAGCAACGTGTATTACCTAATTACTCATCATAAAACATTTCTTAAAAATACACAGCGTACAGCAATTGAAAGACACAGATCTTGTGAATCCAGACAATATTTCAGATTTTCTAAGTGTTTTACAGCGAAAACACAATATATCGTTATATTAGCATACCACATGAGCTAACATCACCCCAGCATTGATTCAAGGCAAAAAGAGCGACAACGTTATCACCACCAAAATATATTAATTTTTTCACTAACCTTCTCAGAATTCTTCAGATGACAGTCCTGTAACATCATATTACACAATGCATATAGAGTTTGTTCGAAAATGTGCATATTTAGCATCACAAATCGTGGTTATGCAATGTAATCTGTCAAAACATGGCATGCATTCTGGCCGGCGCCATCTTGGAAAGGCACCTAAGTTTACGATTATTTATCGATTAGATTGACTAAAAAAAATACAGGTTGGACAGCTAATGAAAGATGCATTGGTTATTAATGCAACCGCTGATTTAGATTAACGTTACTAGACATACAGTGTGCGTTACAGCCAGACTAGTGCCGCAATAATGGCCGACAAATGCGTTTACATTTTTCCACAAATACGGAATAAAATCATAAATAGCTCTTACTTTTGGACGAGCTTCCATCAGAATCTTGGGCAAGGTGTCCTTTCTCCAAAAGAATCGTTGCTTTGTTGTAAAATGTCCTCTTCAACTTCGGAACTAGCAGCTAACAATAGCTACGTGGCACACACATGTCCAAATCCTCAAAGCGCAATACTACGAGAATTCCGAAAATAGCAATATACTCGCATAAACTGATATAAATCGGTTTAAAATAACTTCGTTATGATGTTTCTAACACCTATATCGAATTAAATCACAGACGGGTATATCTTAGGCCGATAACAGGAGCTTTTGAGCATGCCATTCTGATGTCCTCTCTTGCGCCTTGACGAGGGTCCAAAAGAACGGACATGTCACTCCATGGCCTTTTATGAACTCTGTGAAATACGTAGAGACTCCATTCCACTTCTCATTGGTTACTGACATCCAGGGGAAGGCGGGTGCAGTTCATTTCGATCCATAGGGCACACACAGAGCTTTAAACTGATCTGAGAACAGAGACTATTTTTCTTACCTTCACATTTCCTGTCATGATTTTCGCTGTAGAAAGAGTTCTGGTTCACCCACAGACATAATTCAAACGGTTTTAGAAACTAGAGATTGTTTTCTATCCAATAGTAATAATAATATGCATTTTGTACGAGCAAGAATTGAGTACGAGGCAGTTTAATTTGGAAATGTAAAAAAAGAAATAGTGCTAACAGCTCCCCCTATTGACAAACATAATAGCAGATAATTATTTCAGACATATTGTTTCTGTTGTCATTTCTTTGTTGAGTAATCAAGGTATTTTCTCCTCTGTCTTCCCCTTTCTCTCTCTCCTCTTTCTCCCCCCCCCCCCAGATCCTCCATGGTTTTAAGGACCAGGTAGGAGAGGAGAACTGGCAGCAGTTCTCAGAACAGTTTCCCCCCCAGCTGAAGGAGAGACTGTCTGCCTGCTACGGCGTGTAGAACCCCACCCCTAACCTAACGGCAGGTACACACTCACTTTAAATATGACCATTCCAATGTTATTTATGGCACTCCCTGGTTGTGATCCTCATCCAGAAATCTCTCTCGCTCTCCCCCTCCTTCCCTCTCCCCCTCCTTCCCTCTCTCTCTCCCCCTCTTCCCCTCCTTCCCTCTCTCCCTCCCTCTCCAGGTGAGCCAGTAGTAGAGGAGGAAGGTGAAAAGGAATCTCATCCATCTGTGTTAATGCCCTGAACTGATCTGGGGGGAGGGGGAGAGGGACCCATCACGCCATTGGCCGCTCCCCCTGACGGACGGCCCCCACGCCCTATGTATTTCTCCATAGCGGGAGGGTGGGCGGGACTTGGGGAGGGACAGGGGGACACCTCTAGATGAAAGATTAAGGGGACCCAACCAACACAGAGAAACCAACTAAGGTAGGGACAGATAGAGGGGGGTACCTACATTCAGAAGGAAAAGGTTCCAATACAGAAACAGGTAGGGACAGATAGAGAATGGAGAGTGAGGGAAAGAGAGAGGTAGGTAGGGGCCAGCTAGACTGCAGTAGAGAGAGGTAGGTAGGGGCCAGCTAGACTGCAGTAGAGAGAGGTAGGTAGGGGCCAGCTAGACTGCAGTAGAGAGAGGTAGGTAGGGGCCAGCTAGACTGCAGTAGAGAGAGGTAGGTAGGGGGCAGCTAGACTGCAGTAGAGGGGTGGGTAGGGGCCAGCTAGACTACAGTAGAGGGAAAGAGAGACTTAACAGATTTTTTAAAAATCAGATTGTAGAAAAAATACACCACACAGAGAGCCATAGACAGAGAGACATAGACAGAGAGACAGGCACTCCCACAGTAAGACACACACACTTGCAATACCTAGAGCTTTGTGTAGATGGCGCTGTTAAACTAGTCAGACATACTCAGACACTACCAGTAAGGGATTAACAGTCAGTGAGGGACAGACAGCGTGTTGGGGACAGACAGCGTGTTGGGGACAGACAGGTAGGTGTCTAGCCTCTGTTGATTTCTGGGAGATGTCTCTTTTTTCCGGGGTAAAGGATATTCTATATGAATGAAAATTCATCCTGTTATTACTAGATCACTGGTTCCCTGCTGATCTCCTCCAACAAGCATGCTTTGTTTCTGTCCTTTTCCCTAAGGAATGCTTTCTTCATATTACTATCGTGAGAGAATTCTCATGTTCTCTTCTAGATAGACAGGGGATAACTAACCTCTTGGTTCATACGAGTCACCATTATAAGAGGGAGAGAAATAGGGTTTAAATAATACCTGTTATTCTTACGTAAGGTTAGGAAACTACAGATTACAGCCTCAAGATCACGTCTCTAGTTGTACCTGTTTGTGTGTCGTGTCTGAGTTTGTTTACCTATTGTTTACCGTACATGACACTGTTGATTGTTTTAATAAGGTAACGATTTAACACTTGACTCCTCCCACCCCATTGTCCTCCACCTGTAAACTGTGACCAACTGTGTGTGTTGCCATAGTGATATCTTGAGGAAAGAGATTAAACCCATAATTGTTTATCCTGATAACGTGTTACAAGAGGTCCATCTTTTGTTGCTTTTTGTTTATTTTTTTTATTTGCTGCTACTATTTTTTTGTTTCCATGGTGAGCTTAAATGAACACAAACAAAACATTGTTTATTTTTAGTTTTGTGGTTTTGCACTTTTTATTTTTTATTTTTGTATTAAGGATGTTTTTAACCTTCCCTCATAAAGGACATCTGAATTCTAACGTCCGTGTTCTATTGTTGTTCAATGTAAAGTGTCTCTTGTTGTTCAGTGTAAAGTGTCTCTTTCTTACTGGCAAATAAAAAGTAGGAAAACTAATGGCAAATAAAAAGTAGGAAAACTAATGGCAAATAAAAAGTAGGAAAACTAATGGCAAATAAAACGTTTGTGAAACTGCGAGTAATCCGCACTTTTACAACGACTGACTGTGTGCTGACTGTGTGTGGGCACATGTTTGTATTTCCTAGGGAAAGGAGGTTGTAGCTGGAACTAGCCTACTGTGTGTGTGTGTCTGTGTGAGAATAGTGATGTTATCCTTTTACTATTCTTCACTTTGTTCCAAGATAAGAGCACAATATCCCTCCAGCAGGACAGCGGAGCCAGGACTCATACAGACAGATGGCAAACACAGAATTCCAACAGCCTACGTCCCAAATGCCACTCTGTCCCCTATATACAGTGGGGAGAACAAGTATTTGATACACTGACAATTTTGCAGGTTTTCCTACTTACAAAGCATGTAGAGGTCTGTAATTTTTATCATAGGTACACTTCAACTGTGGGAGACGGAATCTAAAACAAAAATCCAGAAAATCACATTGTATGATTTTTAAGTAATTAATTTGCATTTTATTGCATGACATAAGTATTTGATACATCAGAAAAGCAGAACTTAATATTTGGTACAGAAACCTTTGTTTGCAATTACAGAGATCATACGTTTCCTGTAGTTCTTGACCAGGTTTGCACACACTGCAGCAGGGATTTTGGCCCACTCCTCCATACAGACCTTCTCCAGATCCTTCAGGTTTCGGGGCTGTCGCTGGGCAATACGGACTTTCAGCTCCCTCCAAAGATTTTCTATTGGGTTCAGGTCTGGAGACTGGCTAGGCCACTCCAGGACCTTGAGATGCTTCTTACGGAGCCACTCCTTAGTTGCCCTGGCTGTGTGTTTCGGGTCGTTGTCATGCTGGAAGACCCAGCCACGACCCATCTTCAATGCTCTTACTGAGGGAAGGAGGTTGTTGGCCAAGATCTCGCGATACATGGCCCCATACATCCTCCCCTCAATACGGTGCAGTCGTCCTGTCCCCTTTGCAGAAAAGCATCCCCAAAGAATGATGTTTCCACCTCCATGCTTCACGGTTGGGATGGTGTTCTTGGGGTTGTACTCATCCTTCTTCTTCCTCCAAACACGGCGAGTGGAGTTTAGACCAAAAAGCTCAATTTTTGTCTCATCAGACCACATGACCTTCTCCCACTCCTCCTCTGGATCATCCAGAGGGTCATTGGCAAACTTCAGACGGGCCTGGACATGCGCTGGCTTGAGCAAGGGGACCTTGCGTGCACTGCAGGATTTTAATCCATGACGGCGTAGTGTGTTACTAATGGTTTTCTTTGAGACTGTGATCCCAGCTCTCTTCAGGTCATTGACCAGGTCCTGCCGTGTAGTTCTGGGCTGATCCCTCACCTTCCTCATGATCATTGATGCCCCACGAGGTGAGATCTTGCATGGAGCCCCAGACCGAGGGTGATTGACCGTCATCTTGAACTTCTTCCATTTTCGAATAATTGCGCCAACAGTTGTTGCCTTCTCACCAAGCTGCTTGCCTATTGTCCTGTAGCCCATCCCAGCCTTGTGCAGGTCTACAATTTACCCCTGATGTCCTTACACATCTCTCTGGTCTTGGCTATTGTGGAGAGGTTGGAGTCTGTTTGATTGAGTGTGTGGACAGGTGTCTTTTATACAGGTAACGAGCTCAAACAGGTGCAGTTAATACAGGTAATGAGTGGAGAACAGGTGGGCTTCTTAAAGAAAAACTAACAGGTCTGTGAGAGCCGGAATTCTTACTGGTCGGTAGGTGATCAAATACTTATGTCATGCAATAAAATGCAAATTAATTACTTAAAAATCCTACAATGTGATTTTCTGGATTTTTGTTTTAGATTCCGTCTCTCACAGTTGAAGTGTACCTATGATAAAAATTACAGACCTCTACATGCTTTGTAAGTAGGAAAACCTGCAAAATCGGCAGTGTATCAAATACTTGTTCTCCCCACTGTATATATTCCTCATAGGGCTCTGGTCAAAAGTAGTGACTTTTAAAGGGAATAGTGCCATTTTGGACACCGGCATAGAGTTGGATAGAGGGTGCACTTGAACAGAAACTGTTATTGAGAATGTGCCCGCGAGCCAACTTTATGTACAGTATAGACAGCTGTGAGGTTGTCAGCAGTTTGAGGCCAGGATTCAATCCGATCGCCCCTTTTTCGGCTAAGCACCTTTTTAAAGGCAATGTTCCCACGTTCGCGGAGACCGCATTCACGGTAAACGCTGCTTATGTCAGCTCATTTGGAAATGACCTTTTAAATGTCATGAGGCAGATCTATAAAGGATTTGAATGAATCCCAGCCTTAGTGTCATTAAAGGGGACGTTCAGTATTTTGGCTTTTAAAGTTAGCTGAAGTTTTTAGTGGCTGTTTGAAAGAAAATTTAACCAGGGATTTCAGTTTCTCCTGAACCAGTGTTCCTCGCCCTGAAAGTATTCAATCTAACATTAAGTTGTAAAATCCTGAACTTCCCCTTTTAATATCCTTATCTCAACTTTAGTGAATTTGGACACATTTTGCACAGATAGATGTATAGATGACTGACTGACCAGGACTGTGATCATAGAAGCGATAAACTAATCAATGTATCATTCAACAAAGACAATCTACATCTCCCCCATTCTGCTATCTCTATTTCTATCATTTTAGATTTTAGATTTTCATGTTTTTGTATCCATTTAAATTTATTTAAAGATGTTTTTTTTGTCAGGTTTCAATGTTCTGCAGTAGATCGTTTGGACTCGTTATGATATTGTGATGACTTAATTGGTTAATTAATAAATGCAATCATCAAGTGTCTTTAGTAAATGAGGGCTCTAACTTAGGAACTTATAGAACTTAAGGCTTATTGAGGGAGGGAAGGCAGAGGGAGGAAGGGAAGGCAGAGGGAGGAAGGGAAGGCAGGGGGAAGAAGGGAAGACAGGGAGGGAAGGCAGAGGGAAGGCAGAGGGAGGAAGGGAAGGCTGTAGAAACAAGCATGTTCTTCATGTTCTGCAGAATGACTCTGATGTGCTCCAGTATTTCAATGGACTGCTGCTCTATGTCAATCTCTACAAACATTCAACTCATTTCTTTGTGGAAATAAATACATCAAGTTTCTTCTTCTTCCAATCTTTCCAACTGTCGCCTCCTTGTTATGTTAATGTCATAACCTTTGAACTGCGGCTGCATAAAACCTGTCGTGCGTCCCAGTCTGCACCCTATTCCCTATACAGTGCCCTACTGTTGACCAGGGTCCATAGGGCTCTGAAAGTAGTGCAGCAAAAAGGTAATAAGGTGCATTTAGGACGCTACCCTGTCTATTTTTCCACGCCGGGTGAATGTGAGCCATGACAGATGTCTGTTGTGTGTCACTGTTTTACAGGAAAGGAGAGAGGGGAAAAATGAGTGTGTCAGAGACGGAGAAAGACACTTTAGTCATGTTCCAGACCTCATTAATTTGGTAATGATGTCATATCCTGTCTGGGAACACAGACAGCAGTTTCCTGTACACAGAGAACTACGACATACCTGTGTGTTTGTGTGTGAGAGAGAAACTCTGTAGCTCAGTTAGAGAGCATGGTGGTAGAGCATGACGCTTACAACAGAAGGATAGTGGGTTCGATACATAAAATGTATGCATGACTGTAGGTGGCTTTGGATAAAAGCGTCTGCTAAATGGCATCTATTATTGAGGGACAGTAATGGACCTCCAGCACATAGAACACCCCCGGGCAATGTCATTTAGCCACTGTGAACATGAGAGACACACCCACACTGTTCACATGTGGGCTATGTCCCATTGCTACAGGGGACAGGGTTACACCTCACACCACACCAGCATCAATGAGAGGGGAAAGGAAACGTAATGGTTGATTATATGATACAGCATCAGGTGTTTCCAGGTATAGGTTAATATGAGGTGTCCAGGTATAGGTTAATATGAGGTTGCTAGGTCCAGGTATAGGTTAATATGAGGTGTCCAGGTATAGGTTAATATGAGGTTGCTAGGTCCAGGTATAGGTTAATATGAGGTGTCCAGGTATAGGTTAATATGAGGTTGCCAGGTCCAGGTATAGGTTAATATTAGGGTGCAAGGTATAGGTTAATATGAGGTTGCCAGGTATTGGTTAATATGAGGTTGCCAGGTTCAGGAATAGGTTAATATGAGGTTGTCAGTTCCAGATATAGGCTGATATGAGGTTGCCAGGTCCAGGTATAGGTTAATATGAGGTTGCCAGGTCCAGGTATAGGTTAATATGAGGTTGCTAGGTCCAGGTATAGGTTAATATGAGGTTGCCAGGTCCAGGTATAGGTTAATATGAGGTTGCCAGGTCCAGGTATAGGTTAATATGAGGTTGCTAGGTCCAGGTATAGGTTAAAATGAGGTTGTCAGGTCCAGATATAGGCTGATATGAGGTTGCCAGGTCCAGGTATAGGTTAATATGAGGTTGCCAGGTCCAGGTATAGGTTAATATGAGGTTGCTAGGTCCAGGTATAGGTTAAAATGAGGTTGTCAGGTCCAGATATAGGCTGATATGAGGTTGCCAGGTCCAGGTATAGGTTAATATGAGGTTGCTAGGTCCAGGTATAGGTTAATATGAGGTTGCTAGGTCCAGGTATAGGTTAATATGAGGTTGCTAGGTCCAGGTATAGGTTAATATGAGGTTGCTAGGTCCAGGTATAGGTTAATATGAGGTTGCCAGGTCCAGGTATAGGTTAATATGAGGTTGCTAGGTCCAGGTATAGGTTAATATGAGGTTGCTAGGTCCAGGTATAGGTTAAAATGAGGTTGTCAGGTCCAGATATAGGCTGATATGAGGTTGCCAGGTCCAGGTATAGGTTAATATGAGGTTTCCAGGTAAAGTTTAATATGAGGTGTCCAGGTATAGGTTAATATGAGGTGTCCAGGTATAGGTTAATACGAGGTTGCCTGGTCCAAGTATAGGTTAATATAAGGTTGCCAGGTATAGGTTAATATGAGTTTACCAGGTATAGGTTAATATGAGTTTGCCAGGTCCAGGTATAGGTTAATATGAGGTGTCCAGGTATAGGTTAATATGAGGTGTCCAGGTATAGGTTAATACGAGGTTGCCTGGTCCAAGTATAGGTTAATATAAGGTTGCCAGGTATAGGTTAATATGAGGTGTCCAGGTATAGGTTAATATGAGGTTGCTAGGTCCAGATATAGGTTAAAATGAGGTTGTCAGGTCCAGATATAGGCTGATATGAGGTTGCCAGGTCCAGGTATAGGTTAATATGAGGTTGCCAGGTCCAGGTATAGGTTAATATGAGGTTGCCAGGTCCAGGTAGTGTCCCCCTCAGATTGTATGCTATGCTTGCTGTATCAGGTGTTGCCAGGTTCAGGTAGCCTACAGGCTAATATGAGGTTGCCAGGTTTCAGGTATTCTCCCCCCCAGCCACTGAAAATCCCTGACAGACTGTGTGATACAGTATCAGGTTTCCAGGTCTGGGTAGCTGAATGGGTATGAATGAATGAGTTGCCAGATATTCCTACTGTATCAGGTTTACAGGTTTACAGGTTCTGTGTAGAGTTTCCCCCCCAGCCATTGGAAATCCCTGGCAATGTGATTGAGTTCATAATGTCCCAGAATCACTTCACCAGGAACCCCCCTGGCTACAGGTAACAGTCTCACTGTGTGTATATGTGTGTGTCAGATGAGGCTGGTAGGAGGAGCTATTGGAGGACGTGCTCATTGTAATGGCTGGAATGGAGTAAATGGAACGATATACAACACGTCAAACGTATGGAAACCACATGATGGACTCCGTTCCATTTACGTTCCTATAGCTCCTCCCACCAGCCTCCACTAGTGTGTGTGTGTGTGTGTGTGTGTGTGTGTGTGTGTGTGTGTGTGTGTGTGTGTGTGTGTGTGTGTGTGTGTGTGTGTGTGTGTGTGTGTGTGTGTGTGTGTGTGTGTGTGTGTGTGTGTGTGTGTGTGTGTGTGTGTGTGTGTGTGTGTGTGTGTGTGTGTGTGTGTGTGTGTGTGTGTGTGTGTGTGTGTGTGTGTGTGTGTGTGTGTGTGTGTGTGTCAATCGCCTAACCACAGACTATCGCTGCAGCGCAGCACCAGGATACCCTGCAGTAACCCTATCGTCTAAGCACAGCCTGGACGTGCCAAAATATGCCCTTTCTCCCTCCTTCCACTAAATGTACTCCTGCAGATGAAGAATGTTTCGGGCTATTCGTCACAATACGAAGCAATTCCGAGGGCGCTATGCGTCGTGGTCCGTTCACCGGTAAGGGCGCGTAGCCGCTTGGCATTCCAGCACTGAGAAGAAAGGGCTAAAGTTACTGGCGAGTAAATTGCTACTACATTGAACAATATCATTCACATCCCAATATATTCAACTAGATTTAAGGTGCTCTACAAAGTGTGGTATTTAGACCTAGTAATGTTAAAAAGCTACCACATCTCTGGTTATAGGACACTTACCGCGGTGAAGGGTTTTGTAAATGGGAAAAAAAATCCTGAACACTATTTACAATTTTTTAATTTTGACCTTGTTTTACTCCGTTTTTCTCGCGCTCTTTGGTGGCTCTGATGAAGGTTTTCGGTTAACCCGTCTATGACTGCAAGCGGGGCTGGAGCTGCTAATGTGTGTGCGAACAAAGGCAACGACAGCGCGCTCTGACAGGAAAGGGAATTCATTTTTATTGACGTCAGAGGCATAGGTCCTCCTTTCTCCGGAGAGATAGAGAGCGAGAGAAAGAGTATGTGTGTGTGTGTGTGTGTGTGTGTGTGTGTCCACAGCCAAACCAAATAAGAGATAAGTCAAGGAAACACCATAGTGAGGCTAAAGTCACTGTACAACTCCCCCCCCCCCCTCTGTACAACTTTACCCCGTCCCACTCTCTCTATTCAATTTCAATTCAAGGGTCTTTATTGGCATGGAAAACATATGTTAACGTTGCCAAAGCAAATATAGGTTGCCCTTTTCTTGTGGCAACAGGTCACAAATCTTGCTGCTGTGATGGCACACTGTGGTATTTCACCCAGTAGATATGGGAGTTTATAAAAAATACAATCCTAAACTTATTTTCACAGCCCAAGCTCGTTTTTTTTCAGTTCCCAGTTGTCTTGAACGCACTAAAATCAGAGATTTCCCAGTTCCAAGTTTCTAGTTGTTTTGAATGCGGCAGAAGTCGAGCTGGATTGACAGCATGGCCAATGTATTCAACCTTCTCTGGCCCATGGTGTTGGGTGTGAATGTTTATCCCTTTAAACTTGGAAAAGAGACCCTTTCAGACAGATGTTTAAACCCTTAAACCCAGACTTGGACCACACAGCCTCTCCACCGAACAGCAGGCAGGGGAAACAAAATAGTGATTGCTTTGCAACGCTTGCAGGTAGCCATTGATTCCTTCCAAACCACTCATTGTTGAATTCAGACTTGTTGTATAATGTTTATGTCCAATGGCCGATGAGCACCGATACGTTTTATCGATAATTTCTCTTCATATGACAAGGATTGAAAAGGATTTGCCAGTAGGTTGTCGATGTGATTCATGATGATGACTGCTTGTCTAGCTCGCCAGCTAAGACTGTGAATGTATGATGTTGTCATGATCAGCCCAATCAAAGCTACAGTAGATATAATGTGAGTTGACATCATTTTATCTGTGACCAATGACCTTGAGCCTTCTTGGAAGGGCACTTCTAATGTAAATCTATGGCAGCACCCAAGGGAGCTTGAATTGCCTAGCTCTCCCTGCCAAATTAGTGTCCCCATGAACTTAGTGTCCCCATGAGTGACAGAACACTGAGCCAATCAAGGTGCAACTATAGAGACGATAACTAACCCCTACGCTCTGTATATTCCGCTGCTGCCCCTCCACCACAGACAGCACTGAGCCAATCACGGTGCAACTATAGAGACGATAACTAACCCCTACGCTCTGTATATTCCGCTGCTGCCCCTCCACCACAGACAGCACTGAGCCAATCACGGTGCAACTACAGAGACGATAACTAACCCCTACGCTCTGTATATTCCGCTGGCTGCCCCTCCACCACAGACAGCACTGAGCCAATCACGGTGCAACTATAGAGACGATAACTAACCCCTACGCTCTGTATATTCCGCTGCTGCCCCTCCACCACAGACAGCACTGAGCCAATCACGGTGCAACTATAGAGACGATAACTAACCCCTACGCTCTGTATATTCCGCTGCTGCCCCTCCACCACAGACAGCACTGAGCCAATCACGGTGCAACTATAGAGACGATAACTAACCCCTACGCTCTGTATATTCCGCTGGCTGCCCCTCCACCACAGACAGCACTGAGCCAATCACGGTGCAACTATAGAGACGATAACTAACCCCTACGCTCTGTATATTCCGCTGGCTGCCCCTCCACCACAGACAGCACTGAGCCAATCACGGTGCAACTATAGAGACGATAACTAACCCCTATGCTCTGTATATTCCGCTGGCTGCCCCTCCACCACAGACAGCACTGAGCCAATCACGGTGCAACTATAGAGACGATAACTAACCCCTACGCTCTGTATATTCCGCTGCTGCCCCTCCACCACAGACAGCACTGAGCCAATCACGGTGCAACTATAGAGACGATAACTAACCCCTACGCTCTGTATATTCCGCTGGCTGCCCCTCCACCACAGACAGCACTGAGCCAATCACGGTGCAACTATAGAGACGATAACTAACCCCTACGCTCTGTATATTCCGCTGCTGCCCCTCCACCACAGACAGCACTGAGCCAATCACGGTGCAACTATAGAGACGATAACTAACCCCTACGCTCTGTATATTCCGCTGCTGCCCCTCCACCACAGACAGCACTGAGCCAATCACGGTGCAACTATAGAGACGATAACTAACCCCTACGCTCTGTATATTCCGCTGCTGCCCCTCCACCACAGACAGCACTGAGCCAATCACGGTGCAACTACAGAGACGATAACTAACCCCTACGCTCTGTATATTCCGCTGGCTGCCCCTCCACCACAGACAGCACTGAGCCAATCACGGTGCAACTATAGAGACGATAACTAACCCCTATGCTCTGTATATTCCGCTGCTGCCCCTCCACCACAGACAGCACTGAGCCAATCACGGTGCAACTATAGAGACGATAACTAACCCCTACGCTCTGTATATTCCGCTGCTGCCCCTCCACCACAGACAGCACTGAGCCAATCACGGTGCAACTATAGAGACGATAACTAACCCCTACGCTCTGTATATTCCGCTGCTGCCCCTCCACCACAGACAGCACTGAGCCAATCACGGTGCAACTATAGAGACGATAACTAACCCCTACGCTCTGTATATTCCGCTGGCTGCCCCTCCACCACAGACAGCACTGAGCCAATCACGGTGCAACTATAGAGACGATAACTAACCCCTACGCTCTGTATATTCCGCTGGCTGCCCCTCCACCACAGACAGCACTGAGCCAATCACGGTGCAACTATAGAGACGATAACTAACCCCTACGCTCTGTATATTCCGCTGCTGCCCCTCCACCACAGACAGCACTGAGCCAATCACGGTGCAACTACAGAGACGATAACTAACCCCTACGCTCTGTATATTCCGCTGCTGCCCCTCCACCACAGACAGCACTGAGCCAATCACGGTGCAACTATAGAGACGATAACTAACCCCTACGCTCTGTATATTCCGCTGCTGCCCCTCCACCACAGACAGCACTGAGCCAATCACGGTGCAACTATAGAGACGATAACTAACCCCTACGCTCTGTATATTCCGCTGCTGCCCCTCCACCACAGACAGCACTGAGCCAATCACGGTGCAACTATAGAGACGATAACTAACCCCTACGCTCTGTATATTCCGCTGCTGCCCCTCCACCACAGACAGCACTGAGCCAATCACGGTGCAACTATAGAGACGATAACTAACCCCTACGCTCTGTAAATTCCGCTGCTGCCCCTCCACCACAGACAGCACTGAGCCAATCACGGTGCAACTACAGAGACGATAACTAACCCCTACGCTCTGTATATTCCGCTGCTGCCCCTCCACCACAGACAGCACTGAGCCAATCACGGTGCAACTATAGAGACGATAACTAACCCCTACGCTCTGTATATTCCGCTGCTGCCCCTCCACCACAGACAGCACTGAGCCAATCACGGTGCAACTATAGAGACGATAACTAACCCCTACGCTCTGTATATTCCGCTGCTGCCCCTCCACCACAGACAGCACTGAGCCAATCACGGTGCAACTATAGAGACGATAACTAACCCCTACGCTCTGTATATTCCGCTGCTGCCCCTCCACCACAGACAGCACTGAGCCAATCACGGTGCAACTATAGAGACGATAACTAACCCCTACGCTCTGTATATTCCGCTGCTGCCCCTCCACCACAGACAGCACTGAGCCAATCACGGTGCAACTATAGAGACGATAACTAACCCCTACGCTCTGTATATTCCGCTGCTGCCCCTCCACCACAGACAGCACTGAGCCAGTCTGGAACACCTGCATGTTGGAGCTGCATGACTCAACAAAGAGACCATGTTTGTATGCGGCTTTATTAACTCAAGGATTTTTTTGTTTCGTGTTTACATTGTTTGCAAACTGATATGTGACACCAATTAATGCCAAAATAACATGCAAAACAGGCAAAACAAATATAATTATAATATATATATTTGGCTAAACAGGTGGGGCTCAAAACTAACTAGCAGAGGATATGAACAGATGTGGCTACATGCAGCTCTTGCTTTGATCTCAAAACAGCTCATCTAGTCACGACCGCTGGTTCTGTAAAGACAGGCACGTTCAACGTGAATGGCACATATTGTATGTGTGTGTGTGTGTGTGTGTGTGTGTCCTCCGTCTCCTCGTCTCCTCGTCCTCGTAAAGAGAGAGAGAAAGAGACAGGTGGTCTCCATGTGTTCCTGTCTGACTTGTACAGTTTACATTACTGCTCATTAACACTCACTGATGAAAGACAACACACACTATGCTGTTGAAAGACTGTCTGCCAGTCTATATACATTGCCATGTGTTAACATGATCCCTCTAGTCTAGAGGCTACAGATATATGGTAAATATGTGATAGTGTGTGTGTGAGTGGAGTGTGTGTGTGTGAGTGTGTGTGTGAGTGGAGTGTGTGTGTGTGAGTGTGTGAGTGTGAGTGTGTGTGAGTGTGTGTGTGTGTGTGTGTGTGTGTGTGTGAAGAGCTGCTCTGTACCATCAAGCTAAATAAACCAGCACGAATGAAAGTCATGGGGGGAAATGAGGCTGAACGCTACACTATGCACACGCACGCGATAACACACACCAGCGCCCCCACACACACACACACCCACGCGATAACACACACCAGCGCCCCCACACACACACACACACACACCCGCGTAAACACACCAGCGCACACATACACACCCGCGTAAACACACACCAGCGCACACACCTACAGGGAGAGAGAGAGAAAGAGTGTCTGTGTGTTTGTGTGTTTACACGTGCACTTCTTTTATGTGTGTGCCTTTTCATGTGTGTACATGTTAGACTTCCTGTTTGTCTGTACAGTGTTTGTCCTGTTCAATGCTGTTGTTTCCCCTTCTAGCAGATATTGTGTGTCTGTGTGTGTGTGTGTGTGTGTGTGTCATTAAGCAGCTGTTGTTCAGGCTGCTCTATCACTTCCTGCAACATCGCCCCCCAGGTCTAGGATCAGGTACAACCACTCACAACCAATGTGCGCAGCTCCCCAGGGACTGCTGCTGCGCAGAAGAAAAATCAGCCCGCGCAGAGAAGCACGAGATTGAACCTCCCTCAACTTTCTAGTTTCCCCCGTTAGTTAACACTATCAACGTTTCCCTCTACTGTGGGAATTGGGATCGAATCAACCCAATATTAGCTACTTTCAATGCAACATACCGAAACAAAACCATCGATTCAAGAGACTTGTCATAGGCAGAACGCATCAGAGTAGGATTCTATTGCATTGCAAGTCACGACTCAGGCCGGTGCGCCATAACCAATCAGAGCTGCAGTAGGCCTATATGCAAATAAACCACTGCCATATATGTGCCATTCACGTTGAACGTGCCTGTCTTTACAGAATCTGCGGTCGTGAGTAGATGAGCTGTTTTGAGATCAAAGCGAGAGCTGCATGTAGCCACATCTGTTCATATCCTCTGCTAGTTAGTGAGTTATTAGCCCAGTTATAGATACGTTTGAGTCAGCAATGAGGGAGCGGTTGCTTCCGACAAGACACAACACGTGTGCATTTCTAGACATCTTTGAAAAGTGACTCAGTTTAATAAGAGCTTTTTTGTCTACAAGGGGCAGTGTTGTATTTTGAGACAGGCTTGAATAAGCTAAGTAGCCAATAGGCAGAGGGTAGCATAATTTGTCTGATTCTCTGTAATAACGGTATGAGAATAATAATGCATTTTATTTCATAAAATGGTTTCTTGCATCAAACGACTCATCAACATTTTCAGTCGCCTCCTTGTCTGAAGGACAAGTGGATAAACAGGTTCATGTTAAGCCCTGAATGTTTTTATCACAAGTCTCATAGAATGTACGCCTACATTGAACACCACACACTGGCTGCTACTGTAGGCTGAATGACAGAACAGGTTAAAATGTTATGGGATGCATTTTCTCCATTGTTTTTGATGGTAGGCCCCTCTGGTAGGTCTACAGATAGACACAGTGGGCTACTTGGTCACTGTTAAAACAGTCCATTAAAGCAGGCACAGCCTCAGTGTTCACAGTAAACGCGCACTGGAATTTGCTCAGCGCCGGAAAGAACATTAGAGGGAACAACTCTGCTGTTAAGGCTCCTCTATCACTTCCTGCAGCACGGCCCCCCTTAGACACAGGTCTAGGATCAGGTTACACCACTCAGTACTCAAGCATTAATCATTAGGGGAGTCTAATACACAGCTGGTCTTACATCAGTGTCTATGGGCAACTTCATCCTACTTCTGGGGTGTAATTCAGAGACGTGAAACACTTTGAACGTTGCATATAGAAATGGATTGAATAGAGTTCACACCATTCTCTGTTCTATCGGACAGGCAATAATTTCTGTTCTGCATGATACATTTCTATCTGAATGTTCTGTCGGTTACATCCTCCTGAGAAGACCCCTGTTTAGCATGTCTCTGTTTAATCAATGAATCAAACGGTATTTTTACAGTACATTATTTACACCGCGGTTGGTTCAATGTGCTTTAACGTTATAATAAAGGATGCTCCTGTAATTCATTGGCTGGGGAGTTGTCTCCATCTGGTGACCACAGCGTGTAACTGCACATCTCTGAGCTAGTGAGACCATACACTTGTTCCTGCTTTCACTTTTCACATGTCTACATGTTTGGCATCACTGCCTTTGACAAGTGGGATCTATCTACCATATATCACTATAAAATATGTGAGAAAATGTCCCCTCAAAACACATTTAAGAACTATTCTAGATCATATTGATTGTAAAGAGATGGTGCAACAAAAGAGAAACCATACCATTGCTCATCTACAACGATACATTAAAACAATACATAACCACAGTGTTATACATTTATTTTGTCATTTTATTTCATATTAATGTCCAGTCCGCGTTGTGCTCATATAATAGCCTTAGTTACAGTAGATACAAATTTATAACTGGAGATATGATCAAATTAAATGTAACTTAGTTACATTAGATACAAATCTACAACTGGAGCGATGATCAAATGAAAAGTAGCTTAGTTACAGTAGATTCATATCTACAACTGGAGAGATAATCAAATTAAAAGTAACTTAGTTACATTAGATACAAATTAACAACTGGAGAGATTATCAAATTAAAAGTAAGGCCGGGATTCAATCCGATCACTCTTTGTCAGCTATTCACCTTTTAAAGGCAATGTTCCCGCGATCGCAAAAGACCGCATTCACGGCAAATTCTGCATATGTCGGCTCAATTGTTAATGACCTTTAAATGTCAAGCGTGCTACAACGCAGTTCTAGCGCTGATCTGATTGAATCCCGGCACTGCGACATCGTTCTGCACTGAAACTAGCTTAGCCTCGTATCCAACTTGTCAAATCAACTAAAATGGATTCATTTATTCATTCCTCTCAAAAGAGATGAATGTTTGAGGACAATGAAAGTGTGATGCAACCACAAACAATAATATGATTAAACAAATATAAACAAATCTAGAGCTTAACCTGGCTCCTCACATTTCTTCCTTCAACTCAGAGTTCTGTTCTGGACAGCAGAGACAGACAACGCTAACTGAGTGTGTCTTACTTTATAACCGGGAATTGTAACAGAATAAAAACCAAATATTTAAATACTAGAAGAACACAGTTTGTAAACAAATTGCTAATAATATCATAGAATAATATAACTCAGTCATAATCACATAAATAGTGTTTTTATCTTAATGGCCAACCGTTCAGGCATTTGTTGGCCTACACATTCACACACGTCTCTCTCTGCAGTTTAGGCAACATTTATGCAGTAGAGTTCAATCAACCCAATGCAACCCACTTCCCTATGTTCCTCCTCTTCACTCATTTACAAATGACTTTAGTAACTCGTATCTCTTCATCTGAAAATCCATTGAGATACTGGATTCTCTCTCTCTCTCTGTCTCTCTCTCTCTCTCTCTCTCTCTCTGTCTCTCTCTCTCTCTGTCTCTCTGTCTCTCTCTCCCCCTCTGTCTCTCTCTCTCTCTCTCTCTCTGTCTCTCTCTCTCTCCCCCTCTGTCTCTCTCCCCCTCTCTCTCTCTCTCTGTAATAGAGTTGGATTTGTAACCTCCCTGGCAGCCTGAACTGTCTCTACACGCGTGACGCCCATCACACTCATTGGAGCGTTTGTCTCTGTTTCTCAGCGTCAGACTCTCTTCATCTCACGGTCAGATGACTAATTCATCCCTCAGTCTGTCCATCATTCAGACGTCCGTGTATATGACGTCATTCAGACGTCCGTGTATATGACGTCATTCAGTCGTCCGTGTATATGACGTCATTCAGACGTCCGTGTATATGACGTCATTCAGACGTCCGTGTATATGACGTCATTCAGACGTCCGTGTATATGACGTTATTCAGACGTCCGTGGATATGACGTGATGTGGTTCCTACCTACCTAATTTATACATCTGAGAAGCTCGCTTCTATACTCTCAAAAGTGCTCTGTAGAACCATTTGTCCCTGTAGAACCCTCTGGAAAAGGTTCCAGGTAGAACCAGGTCAGGTCAGACGAAACCCCTTTAGGTTCCAAATAGCAACCTTTCAAGAGTTCTATTTGGAACCAGAGGTTCTATTTGGAACCAGAGGTTCTATTTGGAACAAGAGGTTCTATGTGGAACCAAAAAGGGTTCAATATGATCTGAAAAGAGTTCAGTCTGGAACTCTGGATAATAGTGGTCGGCAGCGCAGTCTGGTGAGACCGTAGAGTTATTGTGCCTTGGAGTTAGGTGTTAGCGCAGCATCTGCTGTGTCCGTGAGAGGAAGACTCGGCCACAGGGGTCACATCTGTAGGCCGGCCCGGATGCTGTGGTGTCCTGACCTTCTTACCTCAGTCAGATCTAATACAACTAGGATCAGATCCTTCCCTCTACATTTCATTGTATTCATTATGACATAAAAAAACTGAAAACTGATCCTAGATCAGAACTCCTACTTTGAGATACTTTGTGGATACAGGCCCACATCTCAGTCTTTTGGGAAACAATCAACCCTGTTTTTCTGTGGAGGGTAAAGAGGTGGGGTGGGGTTCGGTGTGTGGCGGTTGGGCCAGTGAATGTCTCTTACTAGTTGCTGTAGAAGGACAAAAAACTTTCAGTAAAGTCACAGCTCCGAGAAATGTTTAGTAGCCATGGAAACAAAGTGCCAAATGTAACCGAGTCAATTATCCTGGCTAAATAAACAACATGGTTTATCCTCATCCTAAGGTACTGTAATAATCCATAGTAGTGGCATATGGAGGTATAGCAGACATGAGACGATCATGGCTGCTCATGGTCACGTGATGAGGTAGCCCCGCTTGTGACTTCACAATTAGTGTTGGCCCTCAGACCATAGGAAATTTCCTCTTTGTCTAATGGTTCAGATGTTGGTTTGTCCCGTGGGAGACCAGGGTTCAAATCCTGCTGGGGACAGAGGCTTTCTGTGGTTTTCACAGAATTGTTTAGGAGCCTTTTTTCTTGATTGGCTGGTGAAGCTCTGTCACATGACACACCATAACGAACGTCAGCCGTGCGCAGCGGTGTTAGTTCTATCGCCTCTCACCTAAGAACATTGGCTGCCATTTTCTATTAATTTCCCACGATTAAATTGTCTCCGGGCTGATGATCTACTGCGCACGGCCAACAGTAGTTATGGTGTGTCCTTGTGACAGATCTTCACCAACCTTGAAGGACTTAAGAACATTGTCGTGAAGGTTCTGTGTGGTTCTCAGAAGTTGCTGAAGATCTCCTGTTTCTTGCTCCAGTCCATAGGGGGCGCTCTCTTCTTGCCGTGTTGGGCCCTCTCTTTGGCCTCTGCTGCCGTGGGGCTCAGATGCAGTCCGCTGTCCAGGAACGGGTCCGAAACACGCCGCTCATAATCCTCAGGGACCTAGAGAGAGACACGTACGCAGGCATGCACACACACATGTATTCAGAGACACGTACGCAGGCATGCACACACACATGTATTCAGAGACACGTATTATTTGAGTATCTGATATTTAAACTTTTTTTTGTGTATTTTAGTATTTTTAAAATACACAGCCCAAAACAAGTACTTTTATTTGAGTATTCTAATGGTTATTTGTAAAAACCAAATTGTATTTGAGAGTAATTTCAAATACTTATTTCAAATACTATTTTCAAATACCTGAGTTAAATGTATGGGAGTGTGTTTGAGTCAGTGTATTTGAGTATTTTCAAAATACATAAAAAATATTAAACTACTTTTCTTTTCAAATAAAATATATCTGAATACTTACTTTGAATGTATGTGAAAGTAACTGAGATATCTGAAATAGTATTTGAACCCAGTTCTGCACATATTACATACATGTTACATATTACATACAACAAACCATAAACTAGCTACAGGACACACACACACACACACACACACACACACACACACACA